>NC_087342.1:231760008-232062601 GCF_030014295.1 Loxodonta africana | reverse complement strand
CTACATGACTAAGATACTTGGTAAAGTAGATGGTTAGCCAAGAACAGGAATACCCTCTAGAGATGGATTGATACAGTGGCTGAAATAATGGGTTCAAGCATAACAGTGATTGTGAGCATGGCGCAGGACCAGGCAGTGTTTTGTTCTATGGTATATAGGTTAACTATGAGTTGGAACTCACTTGAAGGCACCCAACAACAACAACATTTACCCCGGAAAGCTTTGTAAGTATGCTTTGTTCTAAGGACTGCAGCGTGGTCCATTACACTGTTATTTATTGAACTTTCCTCCTTTGACAGACATTGAGATTAGTGACTTTTTTTTTCTTACCCTAAATAACATTGGGGTTAATAACAGTGTACACATATCTTTACTACCTTGCTCTCACTTCTGTAGGGCAGAGTTCTAGCAGTAGATTTTCTAAGCCATAAAAATAACTGAATGCTAAGGGTACTCCAGGAGATCAGCACGTGTTTGGTGGAGTGTAGATGAAGTGAATGGTACTTGAAGGAAGGACAGCTCTTCAGGAGGCTGAGAGTACATCATCATTTGAATATAACCATTTAAAAAAAAAAAAACATGAGTGCTTTTAAATGTCTGTAGGTCAAGGCCAGTTTAGATTGGTCTCTTTATCCTTAAAATGTATATGTGTATATTGTTAAAGACCCATATTTATTTTTATCCACATTTCTCTCAAAGTTTCTGAACCAAGTCATTGCTAGGCCTAACAGCCCTTCTAATTAATTAAGTAAAAAACCTTAAGAAGCATAGGAAACAAGGAGATTCATCATTTCAAGACATTTTAGCCTTCAAGGATGTGCTGTTTATCCTATTAATGCCCTTTACTGAAATAATGAGAATATTCTGAAGCCTTTGAGATGAAATAACCTCCTTACGTTGCATCCAAAGGCTTCTACAATTTGACATTAACTTGTATTCTGGGAACAATTTACACGTCTATTCATTTAGTTAACAAATATTTATTGAGTGCTTACTAAGTAAGTCCTGGGCAATGAAACCAAAACCCAAAACCAAATCCAGTGCCGTTCAGTTGATTCCGACTCATGGTGACCCTATAGGACAGGTAAGGGATATATATATATTACTAAACACTAGTTCTTCAGCTTAAGGAGTTGATCAATTATGGGATGAACTGTTGTTGTTACGTGCCGTTGAGTCATTTCCAACTCATAGCGAACCTATGTACAACATAATTAAACACTGCCCAGGTCTGTGGCATCCTCACAATTGCTGTTATGCTTAAGCTGTTATGGGTTGAATAAAATACAGACATTCAGAAGTATTTCTATGTACAAGGTACTTTGTAAAACAATGGGAAAAAAATTGCAAAAGAAGGGTCTCTTGCTCAGAGATGAAATTTTAGGGTGTGACAAATGTGAGTACAAACATATTTCTCTTGTATTACAGATGAGTTGTTTCTGTTGTTGCTGTTAGTTGCTGTTGGTCAACTCTGACTCATGGAAACCCCCAGGTACAACGGGATGAAATATTGCCCTGCATCATCTTCTCAGTCATTGGAATACTCGAGCCCATTGTTGCTGCCACTGTGTATTTTGAGTGCTTTCCAACCTAGGGGGTTCATCTTCCATCAGCATATTGAACAATAATCTGTTGTGATCCATAGGGTTTTCATTACCTGATTTTAAGAAGTAGATCTTCAGGCCTTTCTTCTAATCTGTTTTGTCTGGAAGCACTTCTACAACCTGTCGACCATGGTAGCCCTACTGGTATTTGAAATACCTGTGGCATAGCTTCCAGCATCACAGCAACAGGCAAGCCACCACTGTACAACACACGGACAGATGAATGGTGGCCTACAAAAGAAGGAAGCTATTATTTCAAGCATCAAAGTGGATGTGAAACTTGAACTGGACACTGAAGTATGGATAAGACTTTGACAGGTGAGGGTGGAGAAAAGAACATTGTGAATAGTAGTGAAGACTGAGCAAGGATAGGGAAATAGGAAATATTTCTCAAGTGTCATGTAATAGGATTTATCTGGATCTTGGTGTGTTCAGGAGAGAAGTTTGGACTACATGGAAAAATGGGTTAATGTCAAATAATAGAAGGCTTTGGATACATCATAAGGAGTTTATTTCATATGTTGTATGTTTGCAAAAAACAATGAAGAAGTCTGTCTTGGAAGAAGTACAGCTTGAATGCTTCTTAGAAGGACAGATGACAAGTCTATATCTCACATACTTTGGAAGTATACTATCAAGAGCAATTAGTCCCTGGAGAAAGACATCATGCTTGGTATAGTAGAGGGTCAGCGAAAAAGAGGAAGACCCTCAATGAGATGGACTGACACAGTGGCTGCAAGAGGGGGCTCAGGTATAACAACAACTGTGAGGATGGCACAGGGCAGGGCAGTGTTACATTCTGTTGTACATAGGGTCGCTGTGAGTCAGAACCGACTCCATGGCACCTAACAACAGCAACAATTAAGGTGTTGTTGTTGTTGTTAGGTGCCTTCCAGTCACAGTGACCACATTTGACATGATAAAACTTACCTCATAGAAGTTTCTAGGCTGTAATATTTACAGGAATGGATAAAACAGGTCTTTCTTCCGTGGAGTCAATGAATGTGTTTGAATGACCAACTTTCAGTTAGCAATTAAGCACTTAACTGTTTGAGCCACTGGGGCTCCTTTTTTTTGTGTGTTGTGGGAGCTATTGAAGGCTTGAGAGCAGAGTGAGTGATGTTTTCTAGGCTGTGATTTAAGAAGATTGATCTGCTTTTTGGCATTGCAAAGAGACAGAGAAATGGAGGGAAGAAAACCACATAGAAGATGATTATATTCCTTCAAAGGGAAAATTCTTAGAAATCTTTAAATATATTTTAGGTACCTTTGTTTAAAGGTTTTACTTGACTGGAATGCAACAGGTGGAGACAGAAAAAGGATTGGTAGTTGCAAAATATAGTCTTCGTGATAGAAACAATGCCAGAGATGGCATGATAGAATTTTGCAAGACCTATGACTTCTTCATTGCAAATACTTTTTTTCACCAACATAAACAGGGACTATACACATGGCCCTCACCAGACAGAATACACAGGAATCAAATTGTCCACATCTGTGGTAAGAGGAGATGGAAAAGCTAAATATCATTAGTCAGAACAAAGCCAGAGGCCAACAGCAGAACAAACCATCAGCTGCTCATATGCAAGTTCAAGATGAAACTGAAGAAAATTAAAACAAGTTCACAAGATCCAAAGTACAACCTTGAGCATATCCCACCTGAATTTAGAGACCATCTCAAGAATAGATTTGACACTTCCAACACTAATGACCAAAGACCAGAGGAGTTATGGAATGCCACCAAGGACAACAAACATAAAGAAAGCAAGAGGTCATTAAAAAGACAAGAAAGGAAGAAAAGACCAAAATGGATGTCAGAAGAGACTCTGAAAATTTGTCTTGAACGTTCAGAAGCTAATGCAAAAGAAAGAAATGTAAAAGAGCTGAACAGAAGACTTCAAAGATCAGCTTTAGAAGACAAAGTGTTATAATGACATGTGCAAACATCTGGAGTTAGAAAATCAAAAGGGAATAACACACTCAGCCTTTCTTAAGCTGAAAGAACTAAAGAAAAAATTCAACCCTAAAGTTGTAATATTGAAGGATTCTATGGGGAAAATGTTAAACTACGTAGGAAGTGTCAAAAGAAGATGGAAGGGGGAAGGGGGCCAAGATGGCGGACTAGGTGGACGCTACCGCAGATCCCTCTTGTAACAAAGACTCAAAAAAACAAGTGAATCGATCACATACATAACAATCTACAAACTCTGAACAACAAGCACAGACTTAGAGACGGAAAACGAACAAATACAGGCAGACAGCAACCATTTTCAGAACTGGGAGCCAGCGTACCAGGCAGGTGACCTTTGGAGCCCGATCTGGGGCGGAGACCGATCTGGGGCAGAGCCCAGGGGGGCAGACGGCACAGACAAGGGGCCCAGCCCTACTCCCCCGAACCCATCCCGGGAGAGAGTCTAGCTGGTTGGCGCGGGCGGCGTAGCGGCACAGCCGGAGGGAGAAGCACCCGGGACGCAGTGACTGATCTTGGAGTGGGGAGAGCAAGGTCCCAGCCGGGGAGCCGTCCCACCGGGAGATTGGTGAGAAGCAGGCGAGGCGCGAGCGGGGGGGTCAGCTATATTTCCCTAAAGCGACCCCGGGGCGGGACCCACACGTTCGTGCGGGGGGACGCCCACCCAGTTCGCGAGTGTGGCTCGGCGCACTGGAGGGAGAAGTCCCCAGGAGGAAGTGATTGGTCTTGGAGCGGGGAGAGCAGCGTCCCAGCCGGGGAGCCGTCCCGTTGGGATTTTGGCAAAAGCGGGCGGGGCATGAGCGCGGGGTCCAATTATATTCCCCTGAATTGACCCAGGGGGCTGGCCCACCTGGTCTTGCAGGTGACGCCCAACCAGTTCGCGCGAGCGGTGCGGCGCACCGGAGGGAGGAGTCCCCGGGAGAAAGTGACTGGTCTCGGAGCGGGGAAAGCAGCGTCCCAGCCGGGGAGCCGTCCCGCTGGGATCTTGGCGAAAGTGGGCGGGGCGTGAGCACGGGGTCCAATTATATTCTCCTGAATAGACCCTGGGGGCGGGCCCACCGGTTCGTGCGGGAGATGCCCATCCAGTTCGCGTGAGCGGTGCCGTGCACCGGAGGGAGAAGTCCCCGGGAGAAAGTGACGGGTCTCGGAGCGGGGAGAGTAGCATCCCAACCGGGGAGCCGTCCCACCCGGATTTTGGCGGACAGGGGCGGAGCGTGAACGTGGTGATCAGCTCTATATTCTGTGGTGCTACACTCCTCCTAGCTCTCTGATCCCTCCCCCACCCTCCCCAGGCGGCTCCATTAACATCCGAATACGTGGAGCCAGAGGGAGAATTCAGATAGGGATATGACTGCATTTTTTTTAGCTGATTACCTGGAAAATCTAGTTTCCCAGTGATGGCTCGGAGACAGCAATCCATATAAAACCACATAAAGAAACAGACCATGACAGCTTCTCCAACCCCCCAAACAAAAGAATCAAAATCTTTCCCAAATGAAGATACAATCCTGGAATTATCAGATACAGAATATAAAAAACTAATTTACAGAATGCTTAAAGATATCACAAATGAAATTAGGATAAATGCAGAAAAAGCCAAGGAACACACCGATAAAACTGTTGAAGAACTCAAAAAGATTATTCAAGAACATAGTGGAAAAATTAATAAGTTGCAAGAATCCATAGAGAGGCAGCATGTAGAAATCCAAAAGATTAACAATAAAATTACAGAATTAGACAACGCAATAGAAAGTCAGAGGAGCAGACTCGAGCAATTAGAATGTAGATTGGGACTTCTGGAGGACCAGGGAATCAACACCAACATAGCTGAAAAAAAATCAGATAAAAGAATTTTAAAAAATGAAGAAACCCTAAGAATCATGTGGGACTCTATCAAGAAGGATAACCTGCGGGTGTTTGGAGTCCCAGAACAGGGAGGGGGGACAGAAAACACAGAGAAAATAGTTGAAGAACTCCTGACACAAAACTTCCCTGACATCATGAAAGACGAAAGGATATCTATCCTAGATGCTCATCGAACCCCATTTAAGATTGATCCAAAAAGAAAAACACCAAGGCATATTATCATCAAACTCGCCAAAACCAAAGACAAACAGAAAATTTTAAAAGCAGCCAGGGAGAAAAGAAAGGTTTCCTTCAAGGGAGAATCAATAAGAATAAGTTCAGACTACTCAGCAGAAACCATGCAGGCAAGAAGGGAATGAGATGACGTATACAGAGCATTGAACGAGAAAAACTGCCAACCAAGGATCATATATCCAGCAAAACTCTCTCTGAAATATGAAAGCGAAAATAAGATATTTACAGATAAACACAAGTTTAGAGAATTTGCAAAAAGTAAACCAAGACTGCAAGAAATGCTAAAGGAGATTGTTTGGCCTGATGACCAATAATATCAGGTACCAGCACAATACAAGGTGAGAAAACAGTACGCCCTGATATCAACGCAACTCAAATAGGGAAAGCACAAAAACAAACAAATTAAGACTAATTCTAAAAAATAAATAAATAAACAAAATAATACACATAACAGGAAATCATGGAAATCAATAGATAAACGATCACAATAATCAAAAAAGGGACTAAATATAGGAAGCATTGAACTGCCACATGGAGAGTGATACAAGGCGATATAGAAGGATACAAGTTAGGTTTTTACTTAGAACAATACGGGTAAATAATAAGGTAACCACAAAAAGGAATATCAATTCCATAACTCAAGAAAAAAGCCAAGAAAAACTTAACGACTCAACAAACACAAAGTTAAACATTATGAAAATGAGGATCTCACAAGCTACTAAGAAAACGTCTCAGCACAAAAAAGCATGTGGAAAAATGAAATGGCTAACAACACACATGAAAAGGCATCAAAATGACAGCACTAAAAACTTATTTATCTATAATTACGCTGAATGTAAATGGACTAAATGCACCAATAAAAGAGACAGAGAGTCACGGACTGGATAAAGAAACACGATCCATCTATATGCTGCCTACAAGAGACACACCTTAGACTTAGAGACACAAACAAACTAAAACTCAAAGGATGGAAAAAAATATATCAAGCAAACAATAAGCAAAAAAGAAGAGGAGTAGCAATATTAATTTCTGACAAAATAGACTTTAGACTTAAATCCGCCACAAAGGACAAAGAAGGACACTATATAATGATAAAAGGGACAATTGATCAGGAAGACATAACCATATTAAATATTTATGCACCCAGTGACAGGGCTGCAAGATACATAAATCAAATTTTAACAGAATTGAAAAGGGAATACACACCTCCACATTTATAGTAGGAGACTTCCACACACCACTTTCAGAGAAGGACAGGACATCCAGTAAGAAGCTCAATAGAGACACGGAAGACCTACTTACAACAATCAACCAACTTGACCTCATTGACTTATACAGAACTCTCCACCCAACTGCTGCAAAATATACTTTTTTTTCTAGCGCACATGGAACATTCTCTAGAATAGACCACATATTAGGTCATAAAACAAATCTTTGCAGAATCCAAAACATGGAAATATTACAAAGCATCTTCTCAGACCACAAGGCAATGAAGCTAGAAATCAATAACAGAAAAACTAGGGAAAAGAAATCAAATACTTGGAAAATGAACAATACCCTCCTGAAAAAAGACTGGGTTATACAAGACATCAAGGAGGGAATAAGGAAATTCATAGAAAGCAACGAGAATGAAAATACTTCCTATCAAAACCTCTGGGACACAGCAAAAGCAGTGCTCAGAGGCCAATTTATATCGATAAATGCACACATACAAAAAGAAGAAAGAGCCAAAATCAGAGAACTGTCCCTACAACTTGAACAAATAGAAAGTGAGCAACAAAAGAACCCATCAGACATCAGAAGAAAACAAATAATAAAAATTAGAGCTGAACTAAATGAATTAGAGAACAGAAAAACAATTGAAAGAATTAACAAAGCTAAAAGCTGGTTCTTTGAAAAAATTAACAAAATTGATAAACCATTGGCTAGACTGACTAAAGAAAAACAGGAAAGGAAACAAATAACCCGAATAAGAAACGAGAAGGACCACATCACAACAGAGCCAAATGAAATTAAAAGAATCATTTCAGATTACTACGTAAAATTGTACTCTAACAAATTCGAAAACCTAGAAGAAATGCATAAATTCTTGGAACAATACTACCTACCTAAGCTAACACATTCAGAAGTAGATCAACTAAATAGACCCATAACAAAAAAAGAGATTGAAACGGTAATCAAAAAACTTCCAAAAAAAAAAAGTCCTGGTCCAGAGGGCTTCACTGCAGAGTTCTACCAAACCTTCAGAGAAGACTTAACACCATTACTATTGAAGGTATTTCAAAGCATAGAAAAAGAAGGAATACTACCCAACTCATTCTATGAAGCTACCATCTCCCTGATACCAAAACCAGGTAAAGACATTACAAAAAAAGAAAATTTTAGACCTATATCCCTCATGAACATAGATGCAAAAATCCTCAACAAAATTCTAGCCAACAGAATCCAACAACACATCAAAAAAATAATTCACCCTGATCAAGTGGGATTTATACCAGGTATGCAAGGCTGGTTTAATATCAGAAAAACCATTAATGTAATCCATCACATAAATAAAACAAAAGATAAAAACCACATGATCTTATCAATAGATGCAGAAAAGGCATTTGACAAAGTTCAACACCCATTTATGATAAAAACTCTTACCAAAATAGGAATTGAAGGAAAATTCCTCAACATAATAAAGGGCATCTATGCAAAGCCAACAGCCAATATCACTCTTTATCACCGCTCTTATTCAACATTGTACTTGAAGTCCTAGCCAGGGCAATTAGGCTAGACAAAGAAATAAAGGGTATCCAGATTGGCAAGGAGGAAGTAATGCTATCAGTATTTGCAGATGACATGATCGTATACACAGAAAACCCTAAGGAATCCTCCAGAAAACTACTGAAACTAATAGAAGAGTTTGGAAGAGTCTCAGGTTATAAAATAAACATACAAAAATCACTTGGATTCCTCTACATCAAGAAAAAGAACACTGAAGAGGAAATAACCAAATCAATATCATTCACAGTAGCCCCCAAGAAGATAAAATACTTAGGAATAAATCTTACCAAGGATGTAAAAGACCTATACAAAGAAAACTATGAAACTCTGCTACAAGAAATTGAAAAGGACATACTTAAGTGGAAGAACATACCCTGCTCATGGATAGGAAGACTTAACATAGTAAAAATGTCTATTCTACCAAAAGCCATCTATACATATAACGCACTTCCAACCCAAATACCAATGTCATATTTTAAGGGGATAGAGAAACAAATCACGAATTTCATATGGAAGGGAAAGAAGCCCCGGATAAGCAAAGCATTACTGAAAAAGAAGAAAGTGGGAGGCCTCACTCTACCTGATTTCAGAACGTATTATACAGCTACAGTAGTCAAAACAGCCTGGTACTGGTACAACAACAGGCACATAGACCAATGGAACAGAATTGAGAACCCAGATATAAATCCATCCACGTATGAGCAGCTGATATTTGACAAAGGACCAGTGTCAGTCAATTGGGGAAATGATAGTCTTTTTAACAAATGGTGCTGGCATAACTGGATATCCATTTGCAAAAGAATGAAACAGGACCCATACCTCACACCATGCACAAAAACTAACTCCAAGTGGATCAAAGACCTAAACATAAAGACTAAAACGATAAAGATCATGGAAGAAAAAATAGGATCAACCCTAGGAGCCCTAATACAGGGCATAAACAGAATACAAAACATTACCAAAAATGATGAAGAGAAACCAGATAACTGGGAGCTCCTAAAAATCAAACACCTATGCTCATCTAAAGACTTCACCAAAAGAGTAAAAAGAGCACCTACAGACTGGGAAAGAATATTCAGCTATGTCATCTCAGACCAGCGCCTGATCTCTAAAATCTACATGATTCTGTCAAAACTCAACCACAAAAAGACAAACAACCCAATCAAGAAGTGGGCAAAGGATATGAACACACATTTCACTAAAGAAGATATTCAGGCAGCCAACAGATACATGAGAAAATGCTCCTGATCATTAGCCATTAGAGAAATGCAAATTAAAACTACGGGAGAGGCTGAAGAGAGATTGGAACTCTCATACACTGCTGGTGGGATTGTAAAATGGTACAACCACTTTGGAAATCCATCTGGCGTTATCTTAAACAGTTAGAAATAGAACTACCATACAGCCCAGAAATCCCACTCCTCGGAATATACCCTAGAGATACAAGAGCCTTCACAGAAACAGGTATATGCACACCCATGTTTATTGCAGCTCTGTTTACAATAGCAAAAAGCTGGAAGGAACCAAGATGTCCGTCAACGGATGAATGGGTAAATAAATTGTGGTATATTCACACAATGGAATACTACGCATCGATAAAGAACAGTGACGAATCTCTGAAACATTTCATAACATGGAGGAATCTGGAAGGCATTATGCTGAGCGAAATGAGTCAGTTGCAAAAGGACAAATATTGTATAAGACCACTATTATAAGATCTTGAGAAATAGAAAAAACGGAGAAGAACACATACTTTTGTGATTACAAAGCGGGGAGGGAGGGAGGGAGAGGGCTTTTTATTGATCAATCTGTAGATAAGAACTGCTTTGGGTGAAGGGAAAGACAACACTCAATACAAGGAAGGTCAGCCTAATTGGACTGGACTAAAAGCAAAGAGGTTTCCAGGAAAAAAGGAAAGCTTTAAAGGTCAGCGGAAGAAGGGCTGGGGTCTGGGGAACTTGGTTTGAGGGGACTTCTAAGTCAATGGGCAAAATAATTCTATTATGAAAACATTCTGCATCCCACTTTGAATTGTGGCGCCTGGGGTCCTATATGCCAACAAGCGGCCATCTAAGAGACATCAATTGGTCTCAATCCACCTGGAGCAAAGGCAAAAGAAGAACACCAAGGTCACACGACAACTAAGAACCCAAGAGACAGAAAGGGCCACATGATCCAGAGACCTACGTTATCCTGAGACCAGAAGAACTAGTTGGTGCCCGGCCACAATCAATGTCTGCCCTGTCAGGGAGCACAACAGACCACTCCTGAGGGAGCAGGAGACCAATGGGATACAGTCCCCAAATTCTCATGAAAAGACCATACCTAATGGTATGACTGCGACTAGAGGAATCCCAGAGACAATGCTCCCCAGAACTTCTGATGGCACAGGACAGGAACCATCCCCGAAGACAAATCATCAGGCATGAAAAGGACTGGTCAGTAGGGGGGAGAGAGATGCTGATGAAGAGTGAGCTAATTAAATCAGGTGGACACGGGAGAGTGTGTTGGCAACTCTTGACTGGAGGGGGGATGGGAAGATAGAGAGAGAGGGAAGATGGCAAAATTGGCACGAAACGAGAAGCTGAAAGGGCTGACTCAATAGGGGGAGAGCAAGTGGGAGAAGGGAGTAAGATGTATGTAAACCTACATGTGACAGACTGATTGGAGTGGTAAATGTTCACTTGAAGCTTAATAAAAATTAATTAAAAAGAAGAAGAAGATGGAAGGAATACACAGAGTCTGTATACCAAAAAGAACTGGTCAATGTTCAACCATCTTAGGTGGTAGCATATGATCAGAAATCAATGGTACTGAAAGAAGAAGTGCAAGATGTACTGAAGGCATTGACAAAAAACAAGGCTGTAGGAATTGACGGAATACCAGTTGAGATGTTTCAACAAATGGATGCAGCACTGAAAGTGCTCCCTTGTCTGTGCCATGAAATTTAGAAGACAGCTTCCTGCCAACTGCTTGGAAGAGATCCATATTTATGCCTATCCCCAAGAGAGGTGATCTAATCGAATGCAGAAATTATCGAACAGCATCTTTAATATGACACACATTTAAAATTTTACTGAAGATCATTCAAAAGTGGCTGCAGCAGTATATCAAAAGTAAGCTGTCAGAAATTCAAGCTGGATTCAGAAGAGAATGTAGAATAAGGAATATCATTGCTGATGTCAGATGGATCCTGGCTGAAAGCAGAGAATACCAGAAGGATGTTTGCCTGTGTTTTAGTGACTATGCAAAGGCATTCAACTGTGTGGATCATAAAAAATTATGGATAACATTGCAAGGAATGGAAATTCCAGAGTACTTAGTTGTGCTCATGAGGAACCTGTACATAAATCAAGAGGCAGTGGTTCAAACAGAAGAAGAAACACACCCATCATCCTCACCCTTAAGTCATCACCACCATCACCACCATCACCACCACCACCAACAGAACTCAAGATGACCTTGGTAAACACAATCCGAAAATTCTTCATAATGCTCTTGATCTCGTCATTGCTTCACCGTCAAACACGCAGGGCGGTTACTCAATCTCCTCTCCATCTTGTAATCCTACTTAAAATTTGAGTTCCTCACTTTATTTTCTAATTACTCCCTAAGGGGCTCTTCACTTCTTCAAGGTACATGTTAATGCATTTTCCTCCAGTGCGCCTTCAGCTTTTTCAACAATCGTGTTTCCATCTAGTGTACAAATTTCATGTTAAGTTGACTTGGCATTCCACTCTCTTTCTGTGTGAGCCACTGCTCCAATTCAGGAAAGTCAGAACTGCAACTAACAGCCTCTTTCATCTTTCATAATATGCTTACTTCTACATTCCAATTATTCTGTAGCCTGAACTTCATGTTTTTATTTGTTAGTAGATTATGATATATCCCTTATGGCTCTCTAGAAGAATTATCATTTCAATTTAAGTCAAGTTGCTGTTGGTAGGTGCATTCAAATAGGTTACAACTCAGAGCGACACTATGTACAACAGAGTGAAACACTGCTCAGTCCTGTGCCATTCTCACAATCATTGTTATGCTTGAGTCAATTTTTGCAGCTGCTGTGTCAGTCCATCCAATTGAGGGTCATCCTCTATTTCAGGGGGCTTCTACTTTACCAAGCATGATGCCCTTCTACAGAGACTGATCGCTCCCGATAATATGTCAGAACTATGTGAGTCAGTCTTGGCATCCTTCCTTATAAGGAGCATTCTGCTTGTACTTCTTCCAAGACAGATTTGTTCGTTCTTTTGACAGTCCATGGTATATTCAATATTGTGCACCAGCACCATAATTCAAAGGGTCAATTATTCTTCGGTCTACCTTATTCATTGTCCCCCACGTGTCTGTCAGTTTGTTGTACTATGGGGCCTTGCGTGTTGCTGTGATGCTGGAAGCCATGCCACCGGTATTCAGATACCAGCAGGGTCACACATGGAGGACAGATTTCAGTTGAGCTTCCACACTAAGACAGACTAGGAGAAGGACCCAGCACCCTATTTCTGAAAAGCATGAGCCAGTGGAAACCTTAGGAATAGCAACGGAACATTGTCTGATGTAGTGTCAGAAGATGAGCCCCCCAGGTTGGAAGGCACTCAAAAGATGACTGGGGAAGAGCTGCCTCCTCAAAGTAGAGTCAACCTTAATGATGTGGACGGACTAAAGCTTTCGGGACCTTCATTTCCTGATGTGGCATGACCCAAAATGAGAAGAAATAGGTGCAAACATCCATTAATAATCGGAACCTGGGATGTATGAAGTATGAATCTAGGAAAATTGGAAATTGTCAAAAATGAAATGGAACACATAAACATCGATATCCTAGGCATTAATGAGCTGAAATGGACTGGAATTAGCCACTTTGAATCAGACAATCATATAGCCTACTATGCTGAGAATGACAACTCAAACAGGAGTGGTGTTGCATTCATCATCAAAAAGAACGTTTGAAGATCTATCCTGAAGTACAATGCTGTTAGTGATAGTATAATATCCATTTGCCTACAAGGAAGACCAGTTAATATGACTGTTATTCAAATTTACGCACCAACCACTAGGGCCAAAGATAAAGAAATAGAAGATTTTTATCAGCTGCTACAGTCTGAAGTTGATCGAACATGCAGTCAAGATGCATTGATAATTACTGGTGATTGGAATGCAAAAGTTGGAAATAAGGAGGATCAGGAGTTGGAAAATATGGCCTTGGTGCTAAAAACAATGCTGGAGATTGAATGATAGAATTTTGCAAAACCAACGACTTCTTCATTGCAAATATCTTCTTTCACCAACATAAACGGTGACTATACACATGGACCTCGCCAGATGGAACACACAGAAATCAAATTGACTACATCTGTGGAAAGAGGATGGAAAAGTTCAATATCATCAGTCAGATCAAGGCCAGGGGCCGACTGTGGAACAGACCATCAATTGCTCATATGCAAGTTCAAGCTGAAACTGAAGAAAATCAGAGCAAGTCCACAAGAGCCAAAATATGACTTTTGGTACGTCCCAACTGAATTTAGAGACCATCTGAAAAATAGATTGGATGCACTGAACACTGGTGACCGAAGATCAGATGGGTTGTGGAATGATATCAAGGAAATCATATATAAAGAAAGCAAGAGGTCATTGAAAAGACAGGAAAGAAAAAAAAGACCAAGATGGATGTTAGAGGAGACTCTGAAGCTTGCTCTAGAACATTGAGCAGCTAAAGCAAAGGAAGAATTGATGAAGTAAAAGAACTGAACAGAAGATATCAAATGGTGGCTCGAGAAGACAAAGTAAAGTATTACAACGACACATGCAAAGAGGTGGAGATGGAAAACCAAAAGGGGAGAATACGCTCCACGGTTCTCAAGCTGAAAGAACTGAAGAAAAAATTCAAGCCTTGAGTTGTAATAGTGAAGGATTTCATGGGGAAAATATTAACCGATGCAGGAAGCATCAAAAGAAGATGAAAGAAATACACAGAGTCATACCAAAAACAATTAGTCAATCTTCAACCATTTCAAGAGGTAGAGGTGGCATATGATCAGGAACCGATGGTACTGAAGGAAGACGCCCAAGCTACTCTAAAGACATTGGTGAAAAACAAGGCTCCAGGAATTGATGGAATATCAATTGAGATGTTTCAACGAACAGATGCAGCGCTGGAGGCGCTCACTCATCTATGCCAAGAAATATGGAAGACAGCTTCCTGGCCAACTGACTGGAAGAGATCCATATTTATGCCTATTCCCAAGAAAGGTGATCCAACTGAATATGGAAATTATAGAACAATATCATTAATATCATACAGAAGGAAAATTTTGCTGAAGATCATTCAAAAATGGCTGCAGCAGTATATCGACAGGGAACTGCCGGAAATTCAGGCCGGTTTCAGAAGAGGACGTGGAGCCAGGGATATCATTGCTGATGTCAGATGGATCCTGGCTGAAAGCAGAGAATACCAGAATGATGTTTACCTGTGTTTTATTGACTATGCAAAGGCATTCAACTGTGTGGGTCATAACAAACTATGGATAACACTGCGAAGAATGGGAATTCTAGAACACTTAATTTTGCTCACGAGGAACCTTTACATAGATTAAGAGGCAGTTGTTCGGACAGAACAAGGGGATACTGATTGGTTCAAAGTCAGGAAAGGTGTACATCAGGGTTGTATTCTTTCACCATATCTATTCAATCCGTATGCTGAGTAAATAATACCAGAAGCTGGACTATATGAAGAAGAATGGGGCATCAGGATTGGAGGAAGACTCATTAACAACCTGCATTATGCAGATGACACAACCTTTAAAGTCAGGAAAGGTGTACATCAGGGTTGTATTCTTTCACCATATCTATTCAATCCGTATGCTGAGTAAATAATACCAGAAGCTGGACTATATGAAGAAGAATGGGGCATCAGGATTGGAGGAAGACTCATTAACAACCTGCATTATGCAGATGACACAACCTTTCTTGCTGGAAGTGAAGAGGACTTGAAGCACTTACTAATGAAGATCAAAGACCACAGCCTTCAGTATGGGTTGCACCTCAACATAAAGAAAACAAAAATCCTCACAACTGGACCAATGAGCAGCATCATGATAAATGGAGAAAAGATTGAAGTTTTCAAGGATTTCATTTTACTTGGATCCACAATCAACAGCCATGGAAGCAGAAGTCCAGAAATCAAAAGACACATTGCATTGGGTAAATCTGCTGCAAAGGACCTCTTCAAAGTGTTGAAGGGCAAAGATGTTACCCTGAAGACTAAGGTGAGCCTGAACTGAGCCGTGGTATTTTCAATTGAATCATATGCATGTGAAAGCTGGACAATGAATAAGGAAGACCGAAGAAGAATTGAGGCCTTTGAATTGTGGTGTTCACGAAGAATATTGAATATACCATGGACTGCCAAAAGAATGAACAGATCTGTCTTAGAAGAAGTACAACCAGAATGCTCCTTAGAACCAAGGATGGCAAGACTGCATCTTACATAATTTTCACATGTTGTCAGGAGGGATCAGTCCCTGGAGAAGGACTTCTTGCTCGGCAGAGCACAGGGTCAGCGGAAAAGAGGAAGACCCTCAATGAGGTGGATTGACACAGTGGTTGTAACAAGGAGCTCATGCATAACAAGGAGTGTAAGGATGGCTCAGGACTGGGCAGTGTTTCATTCTGTTTTGCATAGGTTCGGTTTGAGTGGGAACCTGGAGAGCACCTAACAACAAAAACAACAGAACAATTCATTGTTTAGCTTTTACATGCATATGAGGCAATTCAAAACACAATGGCTTGGGTCAGGTGCACCTTAGTTTTCAAGGTGACATATTTGCATTTCAACCCTTCAAAGAGGTATTTTGCAGCAGATTTGCCCGAGGCAATATGTCATTTTGTTTCTTGACTGTGCTTCCACGGATGTTGATTGTGGACCCAATAAAATGAAATTCTTGACAATGTCAATCTTTTCTCAGTTTATCGTGATGTTTCTTATTGGTCTCGTTGTGAGGAGTTTTGTTTTCTTTATGTTGAGGTGGTGGTTTGAAATTGGGTATGGTAAGTGCATTTACACCACAGAAACCAAGAAATGTTACAAATAAGTCGTCCTTCCCCTTTCTGCCCTGCCAGAGAACCGGTTGTTCAACATTGACCAGGTGACTTGGGGATTCCCTGGCTCTTCAGAAGAAAAGGGAAAGTAATTTTTTTCCTGCATAGTTCCTTTTCCTTCATTCATTCCTTCACTGATTCCTTAGGTGTGTACTATGTCTCGGTATTATACTTGGTAACTACAAATATAATATCCCTGTTAAACTTGATTGTTATGGCCTTTTCCATGGCGTAGGTTTTACTAGCAGCGAGCACTTGAGAAGTCACATTTTCTCCCTCTCATTTTATTCATCTGTAAAATTAATCATGGAAGGTAGTTTTCTCTGATGTTCGACCTTATCTTTGAATCTGGATTATAATAGCTCTTCCACCAGAGACCCTAACACCTGAAATTCAAGTTACTGGTGTTTGATTCTAAGAGCAGAAAGAGAATTGCAAGTAATTTGGAGTTATTTTATTCCTTGTTCCACGGACATCTGGCATCTGTGACTCACCAAAGCCCTAGAATCTGTGCTGGAGCTGAGGCTGTTTTACGGCTTTGAGGGTAACACAGTTTTGTTTTCTCATCTTGGTAGAAAAAAACAAATAAAAATAGTTTGTGGATGGAAGTTATAGGCTGCCCGTTACTTCAGATTGGTAATTTGAAAAATATCTTGTGATTGGAACTTGAATAACTGAGACTTTCTCCACATTTAAGATTTGTGATGTTTTTGTTTTTGTAAGTGCCATTAAGTCGGTTCTGACTCATAGTGACCCTATGTGACAGAGTTGAAAGGCCCCACAAGTTTTTCTAGGCTGTCTTGGTGGTGTAGTGGTTAAGAGCTATGGTAGCTAACCAAAAGGTCTTCTGTTTAAATCCACTAGGTGCTCCCTGGAAACTGTATGGGGACAGTTCTACTCTGTCCTGTAAGGTTGCTATGAGTTGGAATTGACTTGATGGCAATGTTTTTTTTTTTTTAATGTATAACCTTTTCAGAAGCAGATTGTCATGTCTTTGTTCCAAAGAGCCACAGGAAGGGTTTGAACTGCCAGCTCTTCTTGATTTGCAGCTGAGTGTTTCGCTGTTTGTGCCACCAGGGCTCCATAAGCTTTTGATATCCGTACAATATTTGAAAAAAAGAAAACATATTCATCAAGCTTAAAAGTCAGTCTTGATCTTTTCCACTGTTTTGGTGCTACACTCTAAATGGATGGTGGTGAAAATAGAGACAAGTGTAATCTTTCTCATATATAACTTGAGGATAAAAGGTCAAAACAGAGATTTGCGGTTCTCAGACAAAAATGCAAACAGCTGATTTTCTTTGGTGTTCGTAAATACAATGTGTATTCTGCTTTCTTTATTGCATTTTAGAGACCTCTTGACCCAGCGTAAGTTAATCCTTCAAAGTCTCTGCCTGGGTCAAAAAAAAAACGTTATTTTTCCCCCCTCACATAGCCCTGGTAGCGTAGTACTTAAGCACTCAGCTGTTAACTGAAAGGTTGGCAGTTCAAACCCACCAGCTGCTCTGCAGGAGAAAGATGTGGCAGTGTGCTTAGAGATTACGCCTTGGAAACCCTATGGGGGCAGTTCTACTCTGTCCCATAGGGTCACTATGAGTTGGGATGGACTCGAAAACAATGGGTTTGTTCATTTGTGTCTAACTTAGGCTTCCTGTCAAAAAATAAATCATGTGACAAGGTTCTTTATAAGGAATCCATTCATCAAGCAATTATCTGGCACAGATGCTTTCACCTTTTAGCTAGTGAGCTTGGTGTTCTCCTTTTTTGCAGACACTCTTCCTCATCCCAAGGAGGAGAGAGATTGAGACAGATGATATAAAAAAAAAAAAAAAAAAATTTTTTTTTTTTTTTTTACTTGGGGGAAATTATAGTGCCTCTGGCCAAGCTTGATAGCAGACGTATATGGAGAGCATCTGGAAAAGGACTCAGAAAATTAATTCTGATGAGTGAGCAGAGGCTCCAAGAAGGACACAGAACAGAAAGGACACAAGGCCTCCAGCCCCAAGGAGAACAGGAGGCTTTGTCTACTTAGCTCTAGTCTGTATCAGGCCTGGAGGGAGGGTGGGCTCCAGGGAAGGCCTTTGTGGTGAGAGTGCCCTCCATGTGGTCTGGGTAACACCCTCCCCAGCCCTTTGTCCAGTTGTCAGATAAGCCTCCATTTACAGAGTCTCAGGGACACTATCTTGAAATTTTATCAAAATATAGATTAGAGGAACATGGGGGGATAGTGGGTAAAGTGTGATAACATGCCTTCCATTTTCCTTGCCATCTGAGAAATCTGGCCTGCTGTCTATTCTTATTTACTAAAAAAACTCTTAAGAGCATACAATGGTAGTTTGTGAAATAGCATTAAATTGGTATAGTCTCTAAAATGCATTATCTCTGTATAATTTTTCATATCAAAAGACACTTATTCATGAGTATAAATGAAAATAAAAATAAAATAAATTGCAAATAATGTAATTTTTTTTTTTTTAATTAACACCATGCCTGTTACACACCGTGTCAGTGACATTCAGTAAATGACATCACGCAGAGTCTTGTCGTTTCATAATTTTTTTTCCCCTAATTTGACCAAATTACGTTCTCCTTCCTGCCACGTTCATAAGGGAGGCGAGGGAATTTTGTCTATAATAGGCCGATGGACAGGTGATTATATGAAAAATCTCCAGTTCACTATTGAGGTTAATAAGCCTAAAATATCTTAAAACTGGATTAATAGACTTTTGTGTTGAAGAGATTAAAGAAAAAAAAGTTTGATGGCATTTTAGCTAACTCTAGGCAATTCCTGGCAAAAAGTGTCCTTTGCAACTCAGATAAGGATAAAGATGCCTTATCTTCCTGGCACATATCTTAGAAGGAAAACTATCTTTGCTAATTATCATTCTTACAAATGTCTAATTTAAATTTTTTCCTCAAAATACCTCTTGGTAGGCACTCTAGTGATTTTATTATTGTTGTTTTTGCATACTCTTAAAGGCATATATATACTCTGTGTTTGGCTACAGGTCTCTGATTTAAAATTTCTTGTCCTTATTTTAGATTGTGGTTTCAACCTCAATGTTTCCTAATAAATGACATCAACAATCCTCTGTCCTTTGTTTTTGTAAAGGTGCTCACGTTTTTTATCACACCTCTTGAGTTTTCCATTTGCAGAAAGCGCTAGGAGAGCAATTTGCAATTCCAGTGTCACAGACTGCATTTGAATTGGAACAAAAGGAAGCCTCTAAAAACTAAACCTTGCTGAGTGGAGTAGTTTTTTTTTTTTTTTTTGGTTCAATTGATTGTTTGGGTGAAAGCAGAAGTAAAATGCTCTGCCTGTCCGCGGAGGTCCCCGCTATTCCACCGCTGAAGAGACATTAGCTGTGATGGTAGCTCCTGTGCATGGGCTGCGGTAAATGGGTGAGCCCTGGGCTAGATTTCACGTTGTCTGTGATTTACAGGAATGTATCTCTGTTTTCTTCTCCACAGTTTCTGGCTCCCTCTTATGCTTTAGTGAAGATATTATATTTGTAAACAAAAAGTTGTAACAGAAAGCATGGGTCAAAAGTAAAATGCTGACTGCCTGCTTCGTTAAGAACACATTTCTGTCTTCTCCCGGAACTGTACACTCACCTGTTTTCTCATCCACTTTTCTTCCCATCCTAGCTATATTATTTCTATCAATCTCTATATTCAATCAATAGTATATATATGTATCAATCAATGTCATATGTTGTTGTTATCGTTGAGTGTCTTCAAGTCGGTTCCCACTCCGGCATCGTTTCTATCACCTAGGCCATATTTTCCAATTATTGACCCTTCTTTGTTTCCAACTTCTGCATTCCAATCTCCAGTAATTATTAGTGCATCCTGATGGTATGTTTGATCAATTTCAGAGTTCAGAAGTTGGTACAAATCTTCAGTTTCTTCATCTTTGGTCTTAGTGCTTGGTGCGTAAATTCAAATAATAGTCATATTAACTGGTCTTCCTTGTAGGCATATGGATATTATCCTATCACTGACATTATACTTCAGGATAGATCTTGAAATGTTCTTTTTGTTCATGAGTGCAATGCCATTCCTCTTCAAGTTGTCATTCCTGGTATAGTAGACTATTTGATTGTCCCGTTGACAATGTCCAATACCAGTCCACTTCACCTCACTAATGCCTAGGATATTAATGTTTATGCATTCCATTTCATTTTCACCAATTTCCAGTTTTTCTAGATTCATACTTCGTACATTCCAGGTTCCGATTATTAATGGATGCTTGCAGCTGTGTCTTCTCATTTTGAGTCATGCCACATCAGCAAATGAAGGTGTCGAAAGCTTGCCTCCATCCGTGAAAGCTTTAAGGAAGCAGCTCCTCCCCAGTCATCTTTTGAGTGCCTTCCAATGTTCCGCTGCTGTATACAGGGTTTTCACTGGCTAACTCTTTTCAGAAGTAGACCGTTGGGTCCTTCTTCCTAGTCTATCTTAGTCTGGAAGCTCAGCTGAAACGTGTCCTCCGTGGGTGACCCTGGTGATATCTGAATACTGTTGGCATAGCTTCCAGCATCACAACAACATGCAAGCCTCCACAGTATGATAAACTGACAGACACGTGGGGGCAATGGCATATTTATATGTATACGTATGTAAGTGTATAAAAAAAAATTTTTTTTATATATATATAATATGCTTCATTCATATTTCCTTAGTTTTTACTTAAAATTTTTTTAATTTCTGTTCTAAGATCCCATCCAGACACCATGTCACATTTAGTTGTCATGTCTTCTTGCACTCCTCTTGGCTGTCAACATTTCTCAAACCTACCTCGACTTCGATGACTTTGACAGTTTTGAGAATTACTGGTTATATATTTTGTAGAATGTTTATCAGTTGGGTGTTCTCTTGTATTTTTCTTAGGATTAGGCTAAATGTCTTAGTTATCTAGTGCCAGTATAATAGAAGTAATGCAAAGGGATGGTTTTAACAAACAGAATTTCATTCTCTCACGGTTTAGAAGGCTAGAATTCCAAATTCAGTGCACTAACTGTAGGGGAAGGCTTTCTTTCTCTGAGAGCTGTAGGGGAAGGTCCTTGTCAACAATCTTTCCCTGAATTAACTATCTTATCCGTTATTAGATTTATGTCCTAATGAATAATACCCTTTACAGTTTAGGATTTTGAATGAACATATGAGTTTTAAGTGTCCAGAATATCTTAATTAAAGAAATTTTAGGTCAGTTATAAAATCACCACTATTTTTAAAGTTTATAGAAATGAACTATCTCCACAAGTCATTCTCAGAGAGATTCTTGGGGAGCAGAGAGTCATGAAAGAGGGATAATTTTGTTGGTGAAAGAAGAGAATGGCAGAAGGGTAGATGAATGGCAAAGCTGAATATTGAGGAGACCAGATCATAAAGAGACTGTAACTGAGATAATCTGTAAACCTTAAACCAAACTATCCCTGGAAGTCTTCTCTAAACCCCAAAATAGTTAATCAGTAAAGTTCGTCTGCTTTGAGCATTGTGTGCTTTTAAAAAGTTTCTACTTGAGATCAAATTGCCAATGGCAACTGGAAAGGTTGGATCAGAATCTTAGGGGGCAGTGAGTTTAAGGTAAGGGCAGTGGAACAATGCAGAAAAGGATAGCAAGAATAGTAGCACAACTTGAAGCTCATAATCAATGTCACTGAACTGTATGTGCAGAAATTGTTTAAATGGTATGTTTTGGGCTGTGTATACTTTAAGCAAAATATTATATATATAACCCAAAACCCTTTGCCGTTGAGTCGGTTCCAACTCCTAGTAACCCTATAGGACAGAGTAGAACTGCCCCATAGGGTTTCCAAGGAGTGCCTGGTGGATTTGAAGTGGTTATTATATATACAGCATATATAAACATACCTTTTACTGACCTCTGTGCCTGGAACCGCCGGGTTTAGGAAATGAGAAGAAGGGAGATGTAGGTTAAAATTTTGGCAGAGACACTAAGGTCCAGATACATAACGGGAGAGAGAAAGGGTAGCATTTGAGGAAGATCTGGAGTTGGAGATGTTGACTGATTTGGGATAGCCAGGCAGCCCTCTGCTAGATAGGCACTAATCAGGCTACTGGAAGACTGAAGAGCGTAACAGACTTTCCTTAGATATAGCAGAAGGTTCAAGAGAGAGCCATGGTGGTGCAGTGGTTAAAGCACTTGGCTGCTAATTGAACGGTCAGCAGTTCAAACCCACTAGGCGCTCCATGGGAGAAAGATTTGGCAGTCTACTTCCATAAAGATTACAGACTTAGAAAACCTACAGAGCAGTTCTACTCCATCTTATAGGGTTGCAGTGAGTTGAAATCAACTCGACAGCAATGGGTTGGTTTTAGTTTTTGGTTTGAGAAGGACAAGAAACAAGATTCAAAGATAATTCACAAATTAAGAACTTGAATAAAAATTATCTTATAATGCTATACATTTGTTATTATTATGGTGATCGTATAATTCATCTTCCAAACCAGTATTCATTTGTGGGTGAAAGGAGGTGCTATTAATTATCTGGGCAACAAGAAGAAATGGGGACTTCCTGAGCAAAGCAGACATAACATCTGCAATTCCCTTAAGGCGTGAAATCATTTTATATCTCATGAAATCACAGTCTTTTGGTAATAATGCCTACTCTAACATAGGGTCGCTGTGAGTCAGAATCGACTCGTTGGCACTGAGTTTGGGTTTGGTTTTAATATTATTTCCATGTATTTTGAGAATAATGACTATTGAAAGCTTTCTGCCTTCCATAGGAGAAAGGACAAATAATTTATGAGTAGTCATCACCATCAGTAGTTATGTGTGTGTGTGTGTATATATATATATATATATATATAAAATACTATTAAAATATGGGATTTCTTTTGATATTCAAAATTATTCACTTCTGATTTTTTTCAGCATGGAATTTGTTCTAATGACGTTATTAAATAGGCGAACCTGTGTTTCTCAGGTCGGTTTTGTGGTGGTCAGCCTGGGAAAGGACATGTGGAACCTTTCGGAGGCTGTTTATGAAGTTGGACACTGCTCACCTGTGCACGGGTCTTACCTGTGCTTAGGTGCTCCACTGAGTCCTCTGCCAGCGCCATGTCAATGGTGTGCCAATCAGAAGGCAGGATGAGAGCAGACCCGGTCTTTGCCTTTTAATGCTAATATAGATTTTAAAAACATCTCTTTGTATAATAAAATTATACCAAACGCTGTCCCAAAAAAGGTATACAGCAAGTAAAGAAAAAAATAGAAGTAATCACTACCAAAATGCCTTCTCGTTCTAAAATTCTGTGAGGAGCAGTAGGATATGACTGAGCCGTTGTCTTCAGCCTGCATACAACAATTCCTCAGTTTCTTAAAAAGAAAATTGTCTAATCTGAATAATTGGATTTGTCATCTCTAAACCATTCTTATTGTCTTGAGAGCTACCATGAAAGTGGGGTACATTTATGAAAACCCTTTCATGCCTTGGCCATACATCTCTTATATTCAAGTATACTCATAACTCTATTCTCCTATCTTTATGGGTCCTGTTTCTGCTCTCTTTTGTAAATTGCTTTATTTTTGGCCACATCCCTCTCCTTTCCTGTCATAAGCTTCTTAAAAGTGGATATTTTCCAGTGGAATATGGGAAGCTGTATCTTTTGAGCAAACCCAGACAGCACCAAATAACTGGCATATATTGTTAGCAGTGCTTGTATGCTGGGGTTGATGGATCATCACATGGCCGAAACAAGGACTCAGAGGCAGGATAGTTGGATAGTTGGAGGGTGTCCTTGGCCTAATTCTCCTCAAATTGCTAAATTTATAGAGGATCTCTTTGTGTAGCAGTTTTAATAATCAGTTAAGACCCTTGTGAGGGACAAACCTCCAACTCCAGGAACTCTAGAATCTTCATGGTAACTAAGATGCCGTAGGGCACTGTCTATGTTCTCAGTGTCTCTGATGCTAGAGTCCAAATGTCTGGCTAGTAGTGGTATTTGAAAACACAGCCAAAAGAGTTTTACATCTTATTTTGTTTTCAGAGAGTTTTATGCTTTCATCTAAGAGTCACTCATGCACCCTGCCCTCCGTTTCCCCATCTAATTAGGATAATAATTCCAGCTTCACCTCCTTATTGGGAGGACCAAATGAAGGCATGGATATGAAAGTGTTGTGCATACCATAAAAATCTGAATAATATGTAAGGGTAGCAGTTACTTCTTTACTAAAATAAAATCTGCCCTTCAAAAGGACAAGACTCTTATCAGGAGGTAACAGACCAATGACAAGGGCCTCAGTCCTTTTTTCTCTCCAAAATGTGATTTTTTCTTGTCTGCAACCAACCTCCTGGACTGGGATTCCAGAATGTCAAGGAGAGCCTGTGTATATACAGACTCATCTTTGAGTACCTTCTTGGGACTTCCTAAAGGGTGTGTTGCTGCCGTGTGTGCTGTGGCCACATACACTGTTGGATTCATTCATTCATTCGGCCAGTCAGTCATTGTACTAGTTTCCTATGTCTGGTATAACAAACTACCACAAACTTAGTGGCTTAAAACAATGCAATCTGTTATCTTATAGTTTTGAATTTTAGAAATCCAACACAGGTCTCCCTGGGATAACATCAAGGTGTCTGCAGTGGTGTATTCCCTCCTGGTGAATCCATTCCCTTGCCTTTTCTAGCTTCTGGAGACTGCCTGCATCCTTGGTTCTTGCCCATTCCATCTTCAAAGCCAGCAGTGGCCCAAGTAGTCTTTATTGTACTGTGTCACTCTGACCCTGACTCTCCTACCTCCCTCCTTGACTTCTAAGGGCCCTAGGGATCATATTAGTCCCCCCTGGATAATCCTGGCTAATCTCCGTATCTTAAAGCCGGCTGATAAGCAAGATTGATGCCATTTGCAACCTTAATTCTCCGTTGCCATGTAACATTACATATTCACAGGTTCCAGGGATTAGGACACACACATCTTTGGGGACCATTTATTCTACGTAGCACAGACATTCAGTAAGTGGTGCCCTCAGTTAATCAGCAATACCTCTGAATGTCTACTCTCTGCAGGCAGGGTGGTTGTGTTACAGTGAAGGGCCTAGCCTTGTAGGTAGAGTGAAAACAATTATGTCCTATCCTGAAAGACTACACTTAAGTGAGAGCAACTGAAATTCTTATAAGCCTTTGATCCATCATGACTCCAGCGTTGCTCTCGGCCAGCATTTGCAGAACTACCTCTCTCTGTTATGTGCACGTGGCACATCGTTCATGATGCCTTGTTTTGCAGCAGGCCCTTATGAACACTATTTATTAGTACACCTATCAGATGTAGTATGAAGTCACATTTTATTCATTTCTTTAATGAAATATTAACATATAAAATTTTTTAGGTTAGAAGAAAATGTAACAGTCACTCATGCAACCTCAATTCATTCCATATCAGTGGATGGGTAAACTGACACCAGGATCCTGGTACCTGCCCACATTCCCAAGGTGCTTTTTCAGTTAGGACTGAAGCCCCAGCCTTCTGAGCCCCAGGTTAGCTCATTATTTTGCTTCTGTCCATGGAAGGATGCTGGACTGAGGAAGACCCAGCTGTGACATTAGAAGTTCCCCACCTTTGGGTGTTGTCACAATGCAGCATGCATGAAGCAAAGGAAGCCCCTCCCCTATTTATCTCTTAGGAAGACAGGGAGCCCAAGTTACTTCTCTGTCTCATAGTTTCTCTGACATTTAAGTCAGATGCAAGGAAAATTTTGAGAAATAGTCTCATGAGGACCCACCTTCAATCCACAGATATGGGAGCAATAGGATGCTTGGCTACTAACCAGATCGGGGTTAAAAATCCTGTGTGACCTTGATCAAGTTTCTAAAGCACACTCTGAAACTTAGATTACTCATCTATGGAAGCTGAAATAGTGACTCCCACCACTGTAGGCTGGTTAGGAGAATTCAGTGAAATAATGTGTCAAAGGTACTCACTGCTGAACAGTCTCCCCTCAATAGATGATCATTGTACAATTATTGTCAGATTTTCATCTAGCTCACCTCTCCCAGGTCCCTGTGGAGCTGTTTAAGGTATGATCATTTATATATTCTCTAAACATTGTAGAGGCAAAGTATATATTAGCTTATTCTTGACCAAATTCTGTGGAACAAAATCAAGGACCTTGTGGTTTTTAAGATCTATCTATATGGAATCAAAGTGACAACAGCAACTGGAAAGATTAGACTGGAATTCTAGGGGGTAGTGAGTTTATGTTAATAGGGGAGAAAAAAAACACTCAGAAAAGGAGGGTGAGAATGGTTGTACAACTCAAAGAATGCAATCAGTGTCATGGTTTGTACGTGTAGAAGTTGTTGACTTGGTGTCTGTTCAGCTGTGTATATTCTCAACAACAACCAAAATAAATTAAAAAAAAAAAAAAAACCCAAAAACTTTAGAAGCGAAGGAATTTGAAATCTCCTTCCTCTTATTAATCTGCACAGCCATCAGGACCATAACGGGGTTTACAATGATCAAGCATGATTTGTCTTTCAAAAATGTTTTGTGCTTCTCGCAGTAGTCTATATTCTTAAGCATCAGACCCTACTGACTTTTCCCCGATATTCGCAAATATTACCAGGAAGCTAACTGAAATGTTGCCCTTGTGCATTCCTCTACCTAAGGAGGATAAACCGACTGTCCAAATTTCTTTGCTTTTTTTTATTTTTTTCTTCTCCACAATTCTTTGGTAACTTTATCAGGTCCTTCAGTCTAAAATATTTCATTGGGACTTTTACTAACTAAGACAGCATTTATCTTTATAAAGTGTTGTTTTTAACATTCCAGCCACTCACTCATTTCCGTTAAAGGTGAAATACTTGTTTAGATTGATCTTAAAGTATTATAGTTGTCTTTATTCCTAACTTTTAAAAATATGTTGTTAGTTGCCTCCAAGTTGATTCCAACTCAGGGAGACCCCATGTGTGCCGAGTAGAGCTGCTCCATAGGGTTTTCAAAGCAGTGAACTTTTAAAAGCAGATTGCTGGGCCTGATTTTCGAGGTACCTCTGGGCGGGTCTGAACCACCAACCTCTCCGTTAGCCGTCCAGCACTTAACCGTGTGCGCCCCCATTCTGAAACTTAGAGCATTTTCCCTACCCATTGTCTAGTCCCAACATAATCAATAAAGGAATCTATTACCGTCTTTGTGTTTTGTTAGTATTAACTTTGATTTTCTTCTATTATGGTTACAAGTGTAGGTTAGTTTTTCCCCTAAGTTGACTTGTATTTTCTTTTTTTTTAGTATTTTGGGCCTAATTTTCCTGTATGTCAGACCTGGTTGTGATGGAGACAACTACTTCACAGGTCTTTAGGTACTTAAAGGCAGTCTTTAAAACAGAGGGGACAATGTGTGTGTGCACAAGAGAGCTCTGAGGATCCTTTAGTGATTGAGAAGCCTGTTCACATGCTGGTCAACAAATAGTCATTAGAAAATTGCATAAAGGATCACCGTACAGGGAGTCCCCAACTGATAATGTATTCAAGTTACAACAGTGCTTACCAACCATCTGTTTTTTTTTTTTTTGGTACATGTTACTGTTTATAATATGCACTGCATACAGTGTTCCAGCGTGTGATTTTGCTTGTTATCGTTCTCAGAAGTGCACTCGCAGGTATTCAAAGATTTATAGAGATAGTGATAATAAAAGGCAATTACAATGAAAACTAAATACAAAATAAAAAAGTATTCGACTTACATCAGAACCAACGTACAACTGAGTCATCAGAACTGAACCCTGTCGTAAGTTGGGGACAACATGAATATATAGATATAGATGTAGATACAGATGTGTATATATAACCGGTTTCCATCAAGGCCATTCCAACTCATAGCAACCCTATAGGACAGAGTAGAACTGCCCCGTAGGGTTTCCAAGGAGTGGCTGGTGGATTTGAACTGCTTACCTCAACCTTGTGGTTAACAGCCAAGCTCTTAACTACTGTATATTTTCTTTCTTTTCCCACAAAATAGCCTAAATTTTATTTTCTGCCTGTCAGTCATTGTAGGAGAGGTGGGCTTTAGAATTAAATGTTCTCATATATCATAGCCTTGTATATCAAAATATAAATTATTGCCTTTTTGATAAGATGAGTAATGGTTGAAGGGCTTTTCTCTAAAGGCTTGATTTATTTTATTCCCCTGGAAGACTCTCAGGGCTCGATGCTATTTTCAACTCTTTGTAGCACTTCAGAGCTTATTTGAATGTCTTATCTAGAAAGACAGTTGTATCCTCTTATAGTACTTGTTGGACTTAGAGTGAGTTTAAAAGAAACCTCATATGTTTTCATTTAAAAGTATTTTCTTTTACCAGCTTCCAGGACTACAAGTACAGTGAAGCTGGAGCTCAGGCAGACAAAATTCTGTATTTCTGAAATTTAAAAATGGGGGCAGTGGTGATTCAGTGGTGGAATTCTCATCTTCCATGAGGGAGACTCAGGTTCAGTTCCTGGACAATGCACCTTTTGTACAGCCACCACCCAACTGTCAGTGGAGGCTTTTGTATTGCTATGATTCAGCAGAGCTTCCAGACTAAGACAGGCTAGGAAGAAAAGTCTGGCGATCTACTTCTGAAAATGAAAACTCTATGGATCACAACAGAGCCCTGGCTGCACAGTGGTTAAGAGCTATGGCTGCTAAGCAAAAGGTTGGCAGTTTGAATATACCAGGCGCTCCTTGGAATCCCTATGGGGCAGTTCTACTGTGTCTTATAGGGTCGCTATGAGTCATAATAGGCTCGAGGGCGACGGGTTTGGTTTTGGTTTCATGGATCAGAAGGGCCCGCATCTGCAACCGATCACAGGGATGGCACAGGACTGGGCAGCATTATGTTTCATTGTGCAAGGGGCCACCATGAGTTGGGGCCAACTAGATGGCAGCCAAGAACAACAACAAATTTGTAAATAGTGACCTTGGGGTATAAACAAGGTCAAAGATGGCCTTTAAAGAGGGCCGTGCTCCCAGGGAGTGTTGAGAAGAAGCAGGGATGACATACTGAGAACTCAGCTGCTGCGGCACCCTGAACACATATCTTTGTTTTCTGCATTCAGTAAATATGTACTCAGCACCTCCTCTTTACAGAGTGCTGTGAGGTGCTGGAGACTCAATAGTGAGCAGAGCCAGACAAGTTCCCTAGCCTCACGGAGGGTAAGTCAAGTGCAGGGGTGGACCTTAATCCAATTATCACAACAAAATGTAAAGTCGAAACCATAAGACCAGCTACAAAGGTGACAGGTACTCAGATATGAGAATATATAATAGGGAACTTTAACCTGGTCTTGACCTACATATTTTCCATACATAAGAACATACCTCTTTAGGATCCCTTAATGGACTACAGCATGCCTCATCCATCCCGTATTTTCCTAGGGACCGACACCTGGGAATGCAATGGGTGGGGAGGTGGTGTCCTGAATGAAATGCTTTTATTTCTTTACCAGTAGATCAACCTGTAACTTTCATTAAAAAAAATAAAAATTTAATTTTGAGAATTTCCTAAAATGAGGAAGAAAACTGAACTCAGCTTCATCGGTACCATTCACTAGCTGAGTGATCTGGGACAAGCTGTTTGATTTTTGTAAGCCTCAGTTTTCTCAGTTTTAAATTGGCGATAATAAATACACACACCAAAAGCACAGTGTGACAGTGACACGAGGTAAGACACGTCAAAGGTTTAACACTGTGTTTGGAACATTTAAAAAAAAAACCCAATGCCCTCGAGTTGATTCCAGTTCAAGGTGACCCCATGTGTTGGAGCAGAACTGCTCTGCAGCTGGCCAGACTTGTCTTCTCCAGCGCTGCTGGGGGGTTTGAATTGCTAACCTTTAAGTTAGTGGTCAAATACAAGTTTTTACACCACCCGGGGACCTAAGAGCTTACTCAACTGTGATGCTGGTGCTGGTTGCCACGGGGTCTGCACCAACTCACGGCAACCCGTGTGTGTCAGAGTGGACCTGCGCTCCGCGGGGTTGTAACTGGATAGTTTTTCAGAAGCAGATCACCAGGGCTCTCCTCTGGGGCTCCTCTGGGTGGATTTGAACTTCCGTCCTTTTCGTGAGCAGCTGAGTGTGTTAACCGTTTGCACCACCCCAGGACTCCACTGCACTGGTTAGAAAGGCGGTTTCCCCTTGTTTACTGACATGGTGCTGTCACAGTTTACATTTCACTGGACTCCATGCTATTTTGTTTGAGAACCAAAGGGATTGTCTTAACTTCCTGCCTGTTAGCTTTGTTTAAAAAACAAATCTAGCCTTGAATTTAAAGCTGAGGAGTTGGTGAAAAGCTGACTGCTCAGAAGAATTAATTCCCTATTTTTTTTTAATGGCTTGAAAATCAGCACTCTTGAGAATGCTGATGCATACAAAGAACTGTCCCAGGTATTCAGGAATCCCTCAGTCCCTGCAGTATGAGAGTTAACATTCTACCTGGCCTTCCCCTGAAAAATCAATTGGCAGCGTATTTGGGGAAAATTGTTTGTCCATTAGACCATGGGAGTATATCTAGACTGAAAGTCATTTATTTATTGATTCAACAAGTGTTTCTTAAAGTCTTTCCATGTGCAAGTACTTTGCTTAACACTAGTAAAGGAGCCCTGGTGACACAACAATTATATACTAGCCTACTGACAGAAAGGTGGTCAGTTTAAACCCACCCAGTGGCTCTGCTCCCAGGAGAAAGATCTGGCAATCTAATTCCATAGAGATTATAACCTAGGAAACCCTTCGGGGCAGTTCTACTCTGTCACATGGGGTCACCATGAGTTGATAATCAACTGGTCAGCACCTAACCACAACAACAGGCTTATGAGGTTCAACAAGATAGATCGAGTGTTAAAAAGACATTAAACACAGACTGGGAGGAAAGAAGAGGTTAAAAAAAACACTTCCAAAAAATCATTGTATGTGGTTTTACAAGGGAAGAACAGGATAGCTAGATGAGTCAGGGGCACTGAACTCCCACTTGGGAATCAATGAGGCTTTTCCAGAGCGTGTGCCATCTGAGCTTCTGACCGAACAATGAATATTTGCCCTGATCTTCCTGTAGTCGTAGTTGGTGTCAGTATATTTGAAATGCATTTTTATACTAGGCACTGATCTTAGCCATTGACCTAAATAATTTCATTTTAACCTCCCAATAATCCCATGAGATACTTTTTTTAAGCTCCATTTTATAAATGAAGATTCTGAGCCACAGAGAAGTTAACTAATTATCTGTTATGGATTGAATCAAGTCCCCGAAAATGTAGTGTCATCTTGGCTAGGTCATGATTTCCTTTATTGTATAGTTGTCCACCATTTTGTGATCTGATGTGATTATCCTACATGTCGTAAATCCTAACCTTTAGAATGTTAATGAGGTAGGATTAAAGGCAGTTATGTTAATGATGCAGGACTCAATCCACAGGATAAGGTTGTATCTTGAATCAATCTCTCCTGAGACATAAAAGTAAGAAGCGAGCAGAGAGGAGAGGAACCTCATGCCACCAAGAAAGAAGCTCCAGGAGTGGAGTTCATATTTTGTACCCAGGATCCCTGTGTTGAGAAGCTCGTAGACCAGGGACAAATTGATTCGCGGCTAATGGGACCACTCTGAGGGGGAAAGACGTGGCAGTCTGCTTCTATGAAGATTATAGCCTTGGAAACCCTATGGAGCAGTTCTACTCTGTCCTATAGGGTCACTATGAGTCAGAATCAACTCGACAGCACATGGCAGCAACAACACATGCACACCTGTGTGTATACATAAACACATGCGTATACCAATACAGTGAAACTTATAAGAGCCGAAACTCAAGGGACTGCCTTGTTTTTCCAGGTCTCTCAAGTTTTCCGTCTTTGACAGGGAGTAGTCTTACCACTTTTCTATCATTTTTTTTTAGTGGAAAATATTTGAGTTTTCCCTCTCTGACAGGTTTCTGCCTTACACAGTTTTCAAAACTTTCTCAGGTTCTACCCTATATACATGTATGTGTACACATGTAAACATACATACGTACATATGTGTATTCACTGGCACATGTGTGTGTGTGTGTATGTAATTATTTCCCCTGCCATTAAGGAATCACTGTCTGGTAAGACAGTGAGAGAAGTCAATCACGTTTGTTTTCAAGCCATGCGAGAAATGATAGAAACCTGCTCTGCAGACTCCAGCAGGACGTGGAACAATCTCTGCATCAGCCTGTGGATGAGGTGAAGTGGACCCGGGTGCAAAAAGGGGTCGGCAAGTCTTCTGAAAAACCATGAGATGTGATGTGAATTTTAAAGCACAGACAGGAAATAGCTAGAACAAAAAAAGAGAAGGAAAGGCTCTGGCGCAGTGTGTGCTCTGCCAAGTTCTTCTTCTACTTTTAACACTGGAGCGGTTTATTAGACTCTCTGTCGTTGGAATCCTCAGGGGCAGCAACGTGTTAATAATGTATTGTCTGCCTTAGTGTAAGGAATTATTAATTTTCTGCACTCTTTAAAAAATGAATCAGAATTAGATGTGGGATTCCCACTGTTGGTGAGAAATTCAGTCAGTGTTTCTCGGATTTCAACAAGTGAAGGCGCCATCTGCCTTGTAGCAAGCATCTTGATGAATCCACTCACATGGTAGTTGGAATGCTGTTGTACAGGAGATGCTGGAACATTCGTCAGGCCTGTTTTCATTTCAGCTCTCAGCTCACCACATGCTACTTGTGTTTGTACTTGGATTTAGGAGTGGACGCGAGGATGCTGTTCCACAAAGCTTTCCCAAGGTGAGAACCTGTCAGATCAGTGAACACCGCTGCCTTGTACCTATGAGCTCCATTCGTGATGATTTCCCCTTAGGGGTCAGGCAGAAGATCATTTTACTCCTTGAAAACCCATGCGTACCTTCCTTGCTATGGAGGAGAAGATCAGATTTCTCAATTTCCCAATGACACCAAAGTTCCTGACTTTGGACTGTTTGTCACTGCTGCTGCTTACAAAGCTGTTGAAGTGCCTCTGGACATAGTTCTTTCATCATGTTGCCTAGATTGCTGAGAAATCCCCATGGTGCTCTTCACCAGAAGCATTTGCTCTGTGAACTCTTTGGAGAGGTTTCATAATTACTGCTGACTGCCCTGCTGACTGTGTGGCTGCCCCTGGAACTTGGTTCCCGGGTTAAGATGTCTCTGCGATTTGGGAACGTGACAATACAGGGCGGTCTGATCGTGCAACACGAATAGCTGAAACCTTTTACCATAAAGAGAAAGCTGTGCTCTCAGTGTCCAGAGAGCATCACTGGCTACTCTCTCCAGGAGAAAGACAATGTCATTACTGTGGCCTGATGGCACCCTCATTGATTTAGTTTTTTAAGTAAACATTTTATCCAAGTGTTACATACTTATACAAGAGTTTTCAAATCGTATGTTTATGGCTTAATGAATTTTTATAGTTTTATTGAGGTATGACTAACACCCACTACTCATCTGTCAGTTTGTCGTACTGTGGTGGCTTGTATGTTGCTGCGATGCTGAAAGCTTTGCCACTGGTATTTCAAATACTAGCAGGTCACCCATGGTGGACAATTTTCAGAGGGGCTTCCAGACTAAGACGGACTGGCTAAAAGGACCTGGGGATCTACTTCTGAAAAAATTGTTCAGCCAGAACCTTATGGATAGTAGCAGAACATTGTCTGATACAGTGCCAGAAGATGAGCCCCTCAGGTTGGAAGGCATGAAAATACGTCTGTAGAAGAGCTGCCTCCTTAAAGTAGAGTTGACCTTAATGATGTGGATGAAATAAAGCTTTCAGGTCCTTCATATGCTGATGTCTTAAGACTTAAAATCAGAAGAAACATTTGCAGATATCCATTAATAACCAGCACATGGAATGTACATGTTATGAATCTAGGAAAATTGGAACCCTCCTCACTGGCCAGATTTAGAACACGTCTGTCATCCTAAAGAGCTGTCTTGTGCGTATTTGAGGCCACATATTCTTCCACCTTATGCCCCAAGCAACTAATGATCAGCTTTTTTCCTAGATTTTGCCTTTCCTAGAAATTTCATGTAAATGGAATCATCCCATATGTACTCTTTAGTCTGCCTTATTTCCCTCAGCGTAATTGTTCTGAGATTTTTCGTTTGTTGAGTGTATTAGTCTTATCAAAAAAGAAAATCCCATTTTATGAATATGCCAAATTTCGTTTATCCATTTAGCTGTTGATGGACATTTGTCTTCTTGGCTGTTATGCGTCATGAATATTTGCAAACAAGTCTTTGTGTGGACGTTTGCTTTATTTCTCTAGATTAGAGATCTATAGGAGAGCAATTGCTGGGAACTGTGATCCACCACCACCAGAGACAGCTTGGACTCATGGGGACACAATCTGTGTTTGTACAGAACTGTGCTCCATTTTTTCAATGTCTGAATTTTTGGAACTGGAGCACTAGCCCTTTCTTCTGAGGAGCTTCTGTTTGGACTTGAACATACAACCCTTCTGTTAAGAGTTGCTTGAGTTAACCATTTATACCACTCAGGGACTCCAGTACTAAGTAGTATATACTCAATCCTTTAAGTAACTGCCCAAATGTTTTCCAAAGTGGCTGTAAGATTTTGTATCCCCACCAGCGAAGAGTGGAGAATTCCAGTTTCCTCTATCCTCATCAGCCCTTGGTATTGTCAGTTTTTCCATTATAGCCATTCTATTATTGGGTGTGTTGCCATGAGTCAGAATCGACTTGGAGGCAACCGGTAATTCCTAGTTTTGTTAAACATCTCTATCATATGCTTATTAACCATTTATATATCTCGTGCAGTGAAATGTGTATTGAAATCTTTTGCTTAATTATGGCATTTCATTAGTCGTACCAGGCATTGGAATGCTGTCTGTATACATAGAAATTTGGACCTTCATCTAGGTCTTAAAACATTTTGTCATCTAGGAAAACGATGCCCCTGGGTCACGTAACCTGAGAGTTATTTGTATAAAATTAATGTTTTCAATAGCAAATGTGATTCTTAATCCAACTCTGAATGAAAATTGTTATAGTTCTCACCTTTGATTTTGTCTTATTGTATGTATTTATTGGTAATTCACAGCTAAAAAACAGAAAAGCTGTCTCTCCCATAAGTGGTTGAGCAGGATCTCCCCTGTAACTTTTCCGTGAATAGCTACTTATTGTTAATTATGATTAAAACAATAACTCTTTAGCAAAGTCTTAGTCACACAGATTAATCAGTTGATTTTCAGGCAGACACTTCCTAGGTCCCCAAGGGTTTTCACCAGCAAATTGTAGTGATGACACTGATTTGCCTGGCACCATTGTTTCAGCTGTAAATGTGTGAATTGATTACCCATGAGCTCAGGTCTCCCTGTATGGTTGTTTTGCTTTATTCTTTGTTTTGTTTGGTATCCTACTGTGGCAGGGGGGCTGGTATCCACTACAGAGTAACCTGGGGACTTTTAATACAGAAATTTAAATGAATCCTTTATTGATGTAAATTACAAACAGAACAACGGTAGCCTGCTTCCAGGCTTATAAATATGTATGTCCTTCCCACCAATGAAATTATGGTGAAGGGTAGATCAGAGTGAATTAGCACCTGTCAGGACAATTTGATAGGTCACTCTGCACTACAATTTTATTCCATTTCCTTCAGAGTGTGACATAATATCCAAACCCTGCCTCTATCTCCTTTTCGCCCATCTTGGTTAACAACAGTTCAAACGTGGAAATTAATCACCAAGCATGTTACTTCTATGAAACAGGCGGCAAATTGAAAAACTAAATTTTTACAATAAAAATGAATTTAACTGTATTTAGACTCTGAATATTGCTTAACGTTTACAACTACTATAGTGCTATGTTATCGTGCATGTAAATGTTATAAAAATGATGCATGTGAATCTCCTAGTTTTTCATAAGAAGCTTCTAAAACCAGAAGTCCTAATGATCTATTCCCTTGACCATAGAATTTTCTTGGCCTTGTTAATCTTAAGAATTCTACAAGCCTCTTAATCTATTATTTCTTCATGACAGATGTTAAGAAACCATCAAAAAAGTCTCTTTATTGCTATAAATACTAATTTCCAAAATACTTTTAAAATCTTGCAGAATTTTTTTTAAAGGAGAGAATCCAAAATATGTTTCAGAAATTTGAAATGTAAAGGAAAAAGTTTAAAAAATAAGGAACTACTTGATCTATGTTTTAAAGATTTGTACAATTTAGCCTCGAACAATGAGGAAAACGGCCAAGCAGAAGAAGGACAAAGTAATAAAATTTTAAAAAGTTAAATTAAAGGAAGTAAAAAAAGACAAAAGAAAATAGTAGGGAAGAGGGAATAAACAGTAAATAAAGGGCCAATTTTAGAGTAAAGGAGAAATATCTGCAACGTCCAGACTATGGCAGTAGCCTCATAGCTCTTTTCATTACTCCTGTGCTAATGGTGTGCCAGCTGCTATTTTTCGGCCTCTAGATTGAGGAAAAAAAAAGACTTGAGAGGGAAGGCATTATTTGTTTTCTATTGCATTTAGTGTCAATGTGGGTCCCTTTTGAGATGTGTGAAGCTGAGGTTTCTGGAGTTGGAGTCTCATTGTTTTGTAGCTTGAGCGTTCTATCAGGTGATACTTCCTGGATATGTTAGTTTTGTAAACTTTTACCCTTTTTTCCCTTTATTTCTGTGAGGTAAGGCTTGCCGGTATAATTATGGCTTTTCTGTGTGATAGTTAGGGAGCCCTGATGGGTTTGTTTTGGTTTCTCTGTGTCAGAAAGTCAGAGGTTCACCTTATAACCTAAAGGAAAGGCACCCACAGTAAATTATTCATATACCTCTCATTGGTGTATTGTCCTACCACAGATCAGAGGTGCCACAGTGCCATTGGCTTCATTAGTGGCTTGTATTACCAGATCGTATTTCTCAAAATCCATGTTACAAATCAAAAATTTAAACGCACTCAATTATTAACCACGTATTCAAATACTGAAAACACATGTCATCAAAAAAAAAAAAAAAGAGGAAAAATGTAGTACTGAATTGGGAGAATGGTTTCCATGGCTTCATCCTAAATCCTTCTAGTTCTGGATTCACAACTCCACCAGTGCTGTCTCTCAGAAATTCACATGTATCCTGTCAGTTTTTACACATGATACTAGTTTTTCATTTCATGTTTATTCATTTTTTTATCCATTCATTCATAATAGAAGCTATGTTGCTCAGCTGTGACAATACAGATTGTATAGTTATGGAGTAATATTGCAATTTAAAATACTTTCAATTGTCTTTACTCAATGATATATGTGATTTCCTGTTTCATAAATGGGTTCATCTTCTTGATTTTCTCATGAGATTTCTCCCAAGCACTTATTTCTCTATAATCCTTATGGTTCCCCTTTCACTCTACAGAGTCTGAAACACCAAAATAGATTTTAATCTTCTTAAAAATTTCAAGCCTTCATATCCAAATATTAGTTTTCTTAATATCTTTTGTGCCATTTGGTTGTTCAGGGTTTCTTATTTTTTTGTTTTCACTTTTTTTCTTTTATGTTCCTATGCAATTATCTCTGTTTTTTTTTTTAAGTAAATATAAAACTTTTTCTTTGCCAAATTGAAAGAGTTGGAAATAAAATTGGATCTACGCTTGTTTTCTTGTTGTTTTCGCTACCTTCCTGTTGTCCCCCAACTCATGGTGACCCAATGCCTCGTGAACTGAATGAAACACTGCATGCTCTTAGGTATCACCATGATTAATGGTGGATCAAACCATCGTGATCCGTAGGGTTTTCATAGTCTGACTTTCATAAATAGATTGCCAGGCCTATCTTCCTAGTCTTTTTTTATTCTGGAACCTTCGCTGAAACTTCAGTACCCTGTTGTTGTTTTTAGCTGCCCTTGAGTCAGTTCCAGCTCATAACAACCATGTGTACAACAGAACGAAGCACTGCCCCATCCTGCACCATCCTGACAGTCGTTGTTATGCTTGAGCCTATTATTGTCATACAGCCCGCAGTACAACTATTCATGGATGTTTGCAGCTGTTTCTTCTCATTTTGAATCATGCCACATCAGCAAATTAAGATCCTGAAAGCTTGACTCAATCCATGTCATCAAGGTCAACTCCAGGTCGAGGAGGCGGCTCTTCCCTAGTCATCTTTTGAGTGCCTTCCAACCTGGGGGGCTCATGTTTCAGCACTGTATCAGACAGTGTTCCATTGCTATTCATAAAGTTTTCACTGGCTAATTTTTTTTTAATGCTTTTTATAAGTAGATCACCAGGTTCTTCTTCTTAGTCTGTCTTAGTCTGGAAGCTCAGCTGAAACCTGTCCATGGGTGACCCTGCTGGTATTGGAATGCCAGTGCATAACTTCCAGCATCACAGCAACACACAAGCTCCCACAGTGTGACAAACTGACAGTGTCATAGCAACGTGGGAGCTTCTACTGACAAATGGGCAGTGGCTGTGTATGAGGTGAATTGCCCAGGAATTGAACCTGGGTGACATTTCTACTACTGAACCGTCCTTTCCCTTGTTTAATTGTAGCCTAATATTCAGATATATGTCCTAGGTTTATATCCATAACCCTGCTTTTGATTTGTACCAAGTGGGTTCCTGCTCATACATTGTTTAATTTGTTGGTCTGTCACTCAGTGGTAAATATTCATATATTTGAACCACAATGCTATGTCTATATGGATATTTTCCAGTTATTTATTCGAGTATGGCAGAATGTTTCCCAAGCATGAATGCTAAATGAAACTATCATCCCATTCATACAAGTTCACATGGGCAATGGCCTGCTAAGATGCGCAAACTGGTTGGCATGCCTGTTGAACCTACAGAATGGTATGCGTAATGGAGATGTCCCAGTTCCACAAGATTACCGAGGTCCATCAGCCTTGGACTGTGCTTCAGATCGGGTCTGTCACACAGGCAAAACAGAGATCAATCACAGTCCTCCCAGTTACACGGGATGACACAGAAGGTATTTTAAAAAACTTAACACTTTGATATCAGGGTTTGGATTTTCATGATGAAAAAGTTTAAAAACGATTCTAATTTTCCAGCCCTTAAAAACATACCACAATCCGTGTATGTAGGCGAGGCATGTGAGTGAATGTGATTCTGTTAGAACCTCAAATAGCAGGGCATTCTTCCACCAAACGCTTTTCTGGCTCAAAAAATTAATCTACAAAGCTTAAGAGAACTTTAAAGAACAACATCCTATTCTGTGATTTCTGTCCATTTTCTCCTGTCTGAATTCAGAGTGTGGGCCACGTAAGAATGCCCAGGCTCCATGAGTGTATCCTGAGTTCCTCACTCCTCCTTGGAGCTGTTTACTTCATAGTAAGACGGGGGCCTGAGGAAGGACAGCTTATCCATCTCCTGTTTGTTAAAGGAGCCTGGGGCTAAAATGCCCCTGATTAACAGCATTTCTAGTCAGTGTAGGAAAGTGTGGTTTTCTTATTCTCTCAGACAATTCCAGGCTCCTCCCAAAACCCGCTTATGCCTCTGCAACGCAGAAGAGAGGGATAGTGTCTGCATAGTGTTACCCAACTCAACTCCATATACATATAGGAGCCTAAGGTATGGAGTGGGATGAACATTGCTACCTCATTCTGTGTCTCGGGGAAAGGCAAAGCCCTTGAAGATAAGTACTTTGGAACGTTTCAATATTTTTCTTTTCTTCTTTAATAAAAATTACATATTTTGAATTGAATCAAAGAAATGACTGGGTGTAAAGTGAAAAGTAGATCTTTATTCCCTCTTCACCACATTGCCCACCTCCAATACTCCCAATCCGCAGAGGTAATTCCCAGTAACAGTTCCTTTTTGTGTTAGACATATGTTCTATAAGTACAGATGTTTTCTAAGAAAGGGTCAGAAATAGAACCCTGCTGCACATTCTGTTCCTTAGCTTGATTTTTCATTTAATCAACATAGGGCCATCTTCCTAAATCATCTTCCTAAATCAGTATGTATACCCATTGCTGTCGAGTCGAGGCTGACTCATAGCGATCCCACAGGACAGGTAGAACTGCCCCATTGGGTTTCCAAGGTTGTAATCTTTACAGACGCAGACTGCTGCATGTTTCTCCATGGAGCAGCCAGCTGGTGGTTCAAATCACTGACCTTTCTGTTAGCAGCCGAGCCCTGAAACCACTGCACCACCAGGGCTCCTTTCAGTATGTATAGCTCTACCTTATTTTTGTAAATAGCTGTACAGTATTACTTTGTATAGATGTGACACACTGATTTAAGGAGACTCTTATGGAGGGACATGTGGATTTTTCCAATATTTTAGATATGAAAATAATGCTTACTGAGCGTCCTTGTTCATATATCATTAATCTTTAGTAATTTTTATAAAATATGTGCTTATAAATGATATTTATGGGTTGAATTATATATATTTTTACGAATAGTGATAAACTGCTCTCAAACAAGCAGAACACGAGAATAGTTGCGGCTGTACTTCATCTTCATTGGATCTATTGCTAAGCCTTTCATTTTAATTTATTTGTTTTTAAGCTTTTTAATATTTTCGAATACAATAGGCAAATAATGGAATCTCATTCCAGCTTTTAAAAAAAATTCAGAGTGAGGTTACGCATCTTTCAGATGATTATTAACCACTTTTATTTTTGTACCTTGAACTACTTTGAAATTGTTTTATTTTTGTACTGAGTGATTTATCTCTTATTAAATTATAAGACATTTTTGTGTATTTAGGAAATTTATCCCGTCACATATTATTGCTTATACTTTTCCTGGTTTGTTGTTTTCTTTTGACTTTGACTATTGCAATGTTCCAGCTTTCTTATGATCAAAGTTATCTATTCCCGCAAATTATCCCCACTGTGGGCATCTTGAAACAACTACTATTTTGCTACTTCCCAAAATTCTGAGGGTCAGAAATTTTAACAGGGTACATTGGGGTCAGTGTGGCTGTGTTCTCCATGATGCCAACTGAGATTGCCATGCCTCAGAGGGCTTCTGCACCATTCTGGTCCCTCCACTGGGAAACTAGGGTGACTGGTGAATGGCCCACATAGCTCAACTAGGGTCCTGGTTCTGGGGCCTTGGTTCTGGTGTCAGTTGTGTGCTTTGGTTCTCTTCCATGTCGACTCAAGGGCTCTCCCTGTCCACATGGCCTCTGCATATGATCTCTCCACGTAGTAACTTCTACCAGGTCACCAAACTCCTTGCTTGGCACTAATGGCTCCCAAGAGTGCAAAAGTAGAAGCTTCCAGGACTTCTGAGGCTTAGACCAGTGTCGTTACCAGGAGGGTGCAAGGGGTGAAGGCCATATCAGGTGACACAATCAGATGGGATGATACCTAAATGACAGTGTATAAAGTATCCGCGCAGTTAGTTGTAACAACAAAAATATTTTCCTAAGCTCAGCTTACACATATCAATATACTTGCAAGGCTAAAACTCTATACTAATTTACTTTTTGAATCTTCTAGCGTGCCCCAGTTGGAGCTATCATTATTACCCAGTTACAATGATGCTTTGAAACACATGGTTTTGTCTACATGAGCTATGAGCGTGTGCTATCATTTTCATTGCTGTCTGTGTTTTTATAGTTGCTGATTTTGTCAAATTTTGGGGTGTTTTAGCTAAAACAACATGTGGTATTTAGCTTATATGAGCAGTGGTGGCACAGCATTTGGGAGCTTGGCTGCTAACCAAAAGGTTAGAAATTCGAATCCAGCAGCCGCTTCTTGGAAACTCTATCTGGAAATTATACTCTGTCCCATAGAGTCACTATGAGTCGGAATTGACTCAATGGCAATGAGTTCGGTTTCTTCGTTTATACCAATAACTCTCTTTAGAATGAAGTGGTAATTAGTGATATTTGGGGTCATGATTTCTGAGTAACATTAGTAGGAAGACCATCACTAAGGGTTCTGTATGGTTTTTTATGGGAGGAGGTCCATGGGGTGGGTGACACCAACCCTCTGGACGCCACTGGCTTAGATCTGAAACTTCTGTCACGTTCTCTTTGTTAAAGCAAATCAAGGTCTCAGCCCAGGTTCAGGTTTGGGGATGGGGAACTACACAAGAGAATACTGATTTTTTTGATAATCGCATAAAATTCTGGACTTTAAACTCTTGGTTTTTTTTCATCACTTCAGGAAGAAATAAGTAAAGTGTGGAGGTAAAGTGTGAAAGAAAACATTTTTCATCCCTGTCAAAATGATTTAAGACAACATTACTGTACTTTTGTCATCAAGTAGAATTCACTAAATCTCTAGAATGCTGTTGGTTTATCCAAATACCAGGAGACATTTGAGAAGATTTAGAAGACATTCTTCCCCTCAAAGGAACTGATAATCGGGGAGAGGTGGGAGAAAGAACACACAGGAGAATCTGCTCTGGAGGATTTAGACTTGTGCAAATAAGATATCCATTATTGAACCAGAAGGTCTTCCTGGATTAGAATTTTCTAGGTGTGGTCTGTGAAGCAATAATTGCCACTGGCACAGGCACTTGGTAGTCCAGAGGTAAATTGGTTAAAAAGTGTTGGCCATGGGTATTTCACAAGTTGTATGGTTAAGTTTTATTTTCATAGAAATCCATGGTGTTCTCATAATTACAGCACTGTTAAAGTTTCACCTGTGCTGTCAGGGCTGTTTTGACCTTTTTTAACTCAGCTAACACTCAACTGGAATTTCATAGCTGCTCCTGGTTCATGCCTTTACATCACTTAAATGTTCTTCTTTATGCTTATCCTATTATTATCCTGTCTTACATCTTGAATTCACTTACACAAAAATAGATCAATGGCACGAAGTTTTATTTTAAGCACTGAGGTAGAGATGCAACTATAAATATAAATACTACAATTTAGACTAACTTGGCAAATATAAATTGTGAGCAAAAACCATTACAAATATATTTATCTACATGTATGGAGCCCTGTTGGTGCAGTGTTTAAGAGCTTGGCTGCTAACCAGTAGGTCGGCAGTTGGAATCCACCAGCCACTCCTTGGAAACCCTACTGGGCAGTTCTATACTGTCCTATAGGATCACTGTGAGTTGGAATCGACTCGAGGACATCGGGTTTGATTTTTGTATCTACATGTGTAAAAACATGTGTGATGATGTTACAGCAATATTTTTTAAATGTATATGGTAGTTAGATGTCGATTTCCTCAATAGTGAATGGCACATACAATAAGAGTGCTTTATTTTCAGTTTTTTTAAAACAGTGGCAAAGCCCTTGAAGATTTTGTTTACTTTTTAGTCAAACACAGTGAAATTTGTGTTAAACCAGGTGGAATTCTTCCAGAACCAGCACAAAATAATGCTCTCCAAAATAAAATAGAGGAGTTTAGTCTCTAAAGGCAGAGAAAAGAACAAAACCACAGAAATAGTACTCAAAATTGCACTCCTCAGAGAAAAACCAGATATAACTCACAGTGCTCTGTAGAAAGTTGTAAAATCAATCACAGAATTAATAGCAAAAGAAGCTATTGGAAATGTTCTTTATTACCTGACCAAGAGGAATCAGGATGGAGCCTTGGAATACAACCATCTTCATCTCAGTATTGGGCAGAGTCCCAGCCTGTCTGCTCTTGGCCTCCTAATTGCCATGTCCCCCTTCCACACACAGAATTGCTATCAGTTCTCTGATGCATCTGATCCATCTCTGATGGATGTCTCAGCCTGCAAAGAATGCCTGCAAAGTTCCAAAGAGAAATTACTTTCAGCCTGAACTTCTATACCTATTCAAATTTTTATTAAGTGTTTAAGTGAAGACATATTCAGACAGGAATCATCCAGAAAACTTTCCTCTGAAACAGCTTTTCTGAAAACATCAGTAATGTGGCATGGTCTCCAGCAAGGAAGAAAGGAAATCATTGAAGTCGAAGGTGTAAGCAATTTAGAGTGAATAAAAGGAATTCACAAGGGGAGGGAGAGACCTGAAAATGTAGTCCACCCAAAATAAAATTGGAACCCCAGATAAAAGAAGACAGCTTGATAGCTAACCTGAAAAAAAGTCTTTATTATCACTATCAACTGAGATGGTACAATAGCAGGAAGAGGTGAGTGCTCAGGTAGAAAGGAGATACGTTTATTCTGTCAAAAAGAAGAAAGGAAAGCAATTTGATGCTCATTGACACTCAGGAAAAGCAAAAATCTGTACTAGAAACCTGTTCAGATATAAAGTAAAAAAGACAAAAGCAATTAACTGAGTACAGGTTGTCCTCAAATTATGACATATTCAGGTACTGCCAGCTTTTTTTTTTTGTAAATCTTATCATTGTTATATGAATTACATACAATATTGAAGTATATCTGTAAGATTATATGTAATGTTTCAACCCCTGAAGACAAATAAAGTTTGAATTTATAAAGATACTGATAATAAGAGGCAAAGAAGGCAATAATAATGAACATTAAAAAAAAAAAGAGAGAGATATTCCGCTTACATAAGAAACAACTTACAAAGGTGTCATCAGAACAGAACCCTGTTGTTAATTGGGAGCTACCTGTGTGTTGTTACGTGCTATTGAGTTGGATCCAACTGATAGTGACCCTATTTATGACAGAATGAAATTTTGACTGGTCCTGCGCCATCCTCACAGTAGTAGGTATGCTTGAGCCCAGTGTTGAAGCCACTTTGTCAATCCATCACACTGAGGTCTTCCCTCTTTTTCACTGATGCTCTTCTTTACCAAGCATGACGTGCTTCTCCTGGGACTGGTCCCTCCTGATAACATGTCCAAAGTAGGTAAGGCAAAGACTTTCTATTCTCACTTCTAAGGAGCATTCTGGGTGTATTTCTTCGAAGACAGATTCATTCGTTATCCTGGCAGTCTATGGTCTATTTAATATTCTTCCTCAACACCATAATTTGAATGTGTTATTTCTTCTTTGGTCTTCCTATTTCATTGTCTAGCTTTTGCATGCATCTGAGACGATTGAAAATACTATGGTGTGAGTCGAGTACACCTTAGTCCTCAAAGTGATATCTTTGCATTTTAATACTTTAAAGAGGTCTGTTGCAGCAGATTTGCCCAATGCAATATAATTTTTTTTATTTCTTGACTGCTCCTTCCATGGGTGTTGATTGTGGATCCAAATAAAATGAAATCCTTACCAAATTCTATCTTTTCTCTTTTATCATGATGTTGCTTATTGTTTTCTTTATTTTGAGGTATAATCCATTCCGAAGTCTGTGGTCTTTGATCTTTATCAGTAGTGCTTCAAATCCTCTTCACCTTCAATAAGCAAGATTGTGTTATCTGCATATTGCAAGTTGTTAATGAGTCTTCCTCCAATCCTGATGCCCCGTTCTTCTTCATATTAAAAAAAAAAAAAATCTTTTTGGATTATTTGCTCAACATAAAGAATGAATAAGTATGGTGAAAGGATACAACCTGATGCACACCTTTCCTGATTTTAAACTGTGTAGAATTCCCCTGTTCTGTTTGAATGGTTGCCTCTTAGTCTATGTACAGGTTCCTCATGAGCACAATTAAGTGTCCTGATTTCCTGTTCTTAATGTTATCCATAATTTATTATGATCCACACAGTCAAATGCGTTCGTGTAATCAATAAAATAGCCAAATATCTTTCTGGTATTCTCTGCTTTCAGCCAGGATCCGTCTGCCATCATCAGTGATATCCCTTGTTCCATGTCCTCTTCTGAATCCAGCTTGAATTTCTGGCAGCTCCTAGTCAATGTATGGCTGTTATCATTTTAGAATTATCTTCAGCAAAATTTAGCTTGCATGTGTTATTAAAGATATTGTTTGATAATTTCCACATTCTTTTGCATCACCTTTCTTTGAAATAGGCACAAATAGGATTCTTCCAGTTGGTTGACCAAGTAGCTGTCTTCCAAATTTCTTGGCATAAACAAGTGAGCACGTCCAGTGTTGCATCCATTTGTTGAATCATCTCTAATAGCCATTAATTAACTCATGTGATTCTTATCTCTTAGGAATATAATTTTTATTGCTCAAGATTTAGGAAAGTCTTAAAACTAAATATAAGTGAAAACATCAGGCACTGTAAGGATTAAAAATTAAAGTATTTACCCAATACTAGGATTGGAAATAATACAGAAGCAGAGGCTTATAAACACAGGATCATTCCACCTCCACTGTTCTAATCCAACACCCTTCTGTTAGTTGGTTGTACTCTGATGGTTTGTGTGTTGCTGTTTTGCTGAAAACTATCCCACAGGTATTTTAAATACCAGCAGGGTCACCTATGATAGACAGGTTTCAGTGGAGGTTCTACAGTAAGACAGACTAGTAAGAAAGGCCTGGCAATCTACTTAGAAAATTAGCCAGTGAAAATTCTATGGATCACAACAGAATATTGTCCAATATAGTGCTGGGAGATGAACCCCCTAAGTTGGAAGGCACTCAAAAAACAGTGGCCACAACAATGGTCTCAAGCTTGCCAACTATTTTGAAGATGGTACAGGACTGGGCAATGTTTCACTCCGTTGTTTATAGTTTCGCAGTGATTTAGAGCCAACTCAACAGCAGCTAACAACTTCAAGAACAGCTCTAATCTGATCCCAGTTTCCACCTCGTGAGACCTCCCATACCTTTGCATTGTGTCTCCTGGACTTAAGAGTCTGCCACCCAGAATGTTCCCTATATCTTCAATCCTTTCTGAACATTCCCTTTACCTCTTTGTTCTTATATACCTAAGTGGGTACCAGAACCTCAACCAAACCCATTGCCCTCTGGTTGGTCCTGACTCATAGCGACCCGGTAGGTTAGATTAGAACTCCCCTGTAGGGTTTTCAAGGCTGTAGTCTTTATGGAAGAAGACTTCGATGTTTTTCCCCTGTGGAGTGGCTGGTGGGTTTGAACCTCTGACTTTTCGGTTAGCAGACGACCGCTTAACCATTGTTACACCAGGGTTCCTTACCTAAGTGGGTATATCTGTTGAATTCTGAGTCAAATTATTCATAAGCTCTTTTGACCAGAAAGGTACTACTATTTTTCAATATGTTTTGTTGGAAACAAATATAAGTTGATGCTGCCCGTCTTACCCCTTTCCCCATCTCTCAAATGGTTAGTAATTCAACCAATAAAATTCAATTCCATTCACCCACAAAAAGACATGGCTTTCCTTCCATCAGAGGCTGCATGCCACCTCAAAACCAGCCACTGCACCTCCCTTCCTTGACTCGGAAAAGTTCAATGGGTATTTCCTTTGTCAGGCTGTTCCTCCCTCTTGATTCAAAACTACCTTTCAACCAGTGATGCTGATGAAGATTAAAGACCAGACCTTAGGCAAAAAAAAAAAAAAAAGAATCCTGCTTAGTAGTTATGGGCAATTTTTGTGGTGTAAATATTACCATCCTGGTTAATTTAAGTCTAGCAGTGTGTTAACACTGAACATAAACATGGGAAGAAATGCACAGGAGTCACTCTTGAGCCAGTGAAGCCTCCAGTATAATGCTCATCTCATCCTCCTCTCTTTGGGAGTGATTCCACTGAGTTCATGTTACAGAATCCAGGTAAAGGGTGTTGGGCAACTCCTGACTTGATCTTTTACACTTAATAGCCATTAGGACTTCCCAGAAGACAAAGAGGGAGTCCCTGGGTGGTGCAAATAGTTAGCACACTAGGCTACTAATTGAAAGAGTGGAGGTTTGAGTCTGCCCAGAGGTGCCTCACAAAAAAGTCCTAGGATCTATTTCTGAAAAATGAGCCGTTGAAAGCCCTGCTGAGCTCATTCCTACTCCGACACATATGGGGTAGCCATGAATTGGAGTCAACTCAAAGGCAACTGGTTGTGCTGGTGGTGGAAGGCAGATAAGCCAGCTGTCTGTCATCCATGTACCTACGTACCTATGTACCTACGTACCTACCTACCTACTTACCTACCGTCTGTCTGTCTATCTATCTATCTATCTATCTGTTATCCATCCAACCGTCTACCCATCCACTTGTCCATCCGTCCATCTATGCATCTGTCCATCTGTCCATCCATCCGTTCGTCCATCCATTCGTCCACCCACCCGCCCACCCTCCCACCCGCCCGCCCATCCATCCATCCGCCCATCCGTCCATCCATCCATCCATCCACCTATCTGTCTTCTATCTACTTATAATAAAAACTAGTGATTCTGAACCATTCTCTACTTAAAAATGCAGTTATTTTGGATAAAAAGAGAACCTACATGAAACATTTAGACCAATTTAGGTTAGAATTTTATTCAGTCAGGTCAAGTGAAAGTCAGACTTGGAGGTCAGGGTTCTTCTGGCCTGTGCAACCTGGGAGTGTTTCACGATCTGAGAGGGTCTCAGCCCAACTGAGATGGGAGGGTGCTGGAGCAGGGAGCAAGGACAGTATCACCAACATCATGAGCCATTTAAGGAAATGTAGACTGATAAATAAACTCCTTTTTTCCACTTTTTCCCTTTGTTAAATGAGTAAGTCTGCTATCAATATATTGCGCAGAAATGGAAGTAGAGGAATTTGCCTTCTATAACAGAAAGAAAGCAGTGTTCAGACAAGTCTCATGTGACTGCTTGGCATGCTCTGATTCACCACTTAATGTGCGTGGCCAGGCCTGGTTGCCGGCTCCATTACCCACTGTCCCTCTCCTTCCTAGCAGGTCTGTTCCTGGTAGCCCCAAGCTGAAGCATTGAGGACAGCTGCAGAAGGGTTACAGGGTCCTTTCTGAGGATCTTCTTAACTAATTACTTCCTGGGCGGGGGGGGGGGGGTACGGGGGAGGGAAACCATCCTCCTTTGCCATCAGACATATATAGTAAAATACATGAAACTACTGAATATTTCCTGTAACTGAGAAGAATTTATAAGACATGGGAAACAGAAGCTGTTCCTGTCAATGTTTGTTTTAAAACATCTATTTATATCTTCTTCTCTCTTTTTAATCAGTTCCACACTGTTGATTGTACTCATATATCTGAATATTACTGTTCCTGTACACCAAACAAAAAATTAGGATTATGGTCTGTTAGGTGTAAGTGTAATCATGAGAACAGAGGATCACCCTATTTCAAACCCGGAACAGCGCAGAACCTTTGTGCTATCCCATTCAGTGAGTTTTTTTTTTTTTTTTTTTTTTTTATTCAGTGAGTAGCATATGAGCAAATTTGGACTTGCATACTCTCACTCAAGGCACTCAGGTAAAGGGAGTGACCTGGGCAGAAGCTCTGCCTTCCCTGTCTACACCCAGGCATTCTTCCTTTTGCCCTTCAACTTAACCGCTCATTGGAAACTTGTATTTTCTCCTCTGTACTCATTATTTTCTCATGTCTCAGTTCCTTGAGCATTGATCTGAACGGCATTTGACTTTTAGCCAATGATTTGAACTGCATTTGACTTTTATTATAAATTTATTAAAAGTTATTTTGGTCTCCAATGTGATCATTTGACCCATGAGATCAAGGCGTGGGTAACGTTTTGTCAGTACCCTCCAGCCTTCACAGCCCTGTTGCCCTTCTTCTAACTGGTCTCCCCTTTTGCTTCCATTTCAATAAGTTAAAATCCTGTCTATGTTTCAGTTTATCCATTTTAAATGTTATCAGTTCCAGAAAGGCTTTCTTGATATCTTCAGCTTCAAATTTCTTCTCCTTCTTCTGAATTCACCTGAAATATCACTTAGGCATCAGGGTTTGGCCTAGTGAATCCTACCAACTGTGTCAATTGTGCAAACCAGTCCAGGAAGGAGGGTAAGATCCCCACTCCTGACACCAAATTGTGTGATGGGTAATAAATTCCAGTCCACATGCCAGCTGCATCCTTTGGAAATCTCAGCATCCCTTCCCTGTTCAGTTTGGACCCCAGCTGCCCACACTGCCCTATTCTTTCTCACAGCCACCAAGGCTGGTTCAGTGGGTATTGGCTGCGAACTCAGAAGTCCACATCTCCCTCCGCTTCAGACCACTGATCCCAAATTTGGCATTTTCCTCTACCGCCCCTCAGCATACTGGATACAAGTTCAGGAGTTCATAAGACTGGCCTGACTTCAGACTGCTGGCTCCCTCTACTCCTTTGGGTCTGATAATTCACTGGAAAAACTCATAGAATTCACAGACAATACACCATACCTGGAATAACAGCTTTAATATAACAAGAAAGGATGTAAATAAAGAGATGCATAGGGTGAGGTCTGGGAGGAGGTCCCAAGGAGGGACATGCTATACTCTCCATTCATGGTCACCAACCAGAAAGCTCCCTGATCCTCCATCTTCCAAGGCCTTGATCAGTCTCACCAGCTGGCCAAGATAAATTACATCATGCCTCCTGAGGCTTAGTCAGCACCAGATCCCCAGGTGGTCTTTCCTGGTCTGGTCACCCCCCATCCACTAGCGTCAAGTGTTGGTCCAGCTTGGAAGAACTGAGAACAAGAGGCAAAATTTCTTTCTGCAAGGTGAATCCACATCTCTCAATTACATTTGTGTATTTTTTAAAAATATATTACTCCCTTATTGTACTCAGTCACAACACACACACCTAGTACAATGACTGAAAAACTGTAAGATTTGAACACACGGTTTTTAAATAACTGGGGGAAAATAAGAGAATGGGTGACTAGTAAAATGGACAAGTAATGTTCAGTAAGTAGTTGTTGGTTTTGACTTGATTGAAGACATCCAGGTGACATTAGGAATAGGGTGCTGAGAAGGGCAAAGCAGTAAGAAATAACTTTTTTTGTTTGTTTGTAAATGTAATGTGTGCCATTTTTGCAGATTGAAAAGTACAAATAATAAAATAAGTATTACCCCAATCCACTTGCTAGTGATGAACACTGTTCACTTTTGGTAGCTTCTCTTCGTCTGAAGGTCAAAGCGCTTTGCAAGAATTTTATAAAAGCACAAAGCTGTATGTTAGTTTTGTTCCCCCTCCTCCAAGACTCCCTCAGAGTGATAATAGCTGCAGTTTTAGGAGGAAAGTCATCCATCAGCACAAATCTTATAACGTCTTTATATAATTGGGTTTATATAATGTGATTTTTTACTCTAATTATAGAATGCTCTGTTACATGTTCCCAATTTGTCTCTTTTTAGGACAATGGTAAATATATTTATATATACATTTTTCTGTGTTGTCTCATTGTCAACCTAAATTGTGAAATTTGTGGCAGACTTAATGGGGCATCCCCACACCACAGTCATCATCATGAGCGCTGCTAACACAAGCTGTGAGGTGGAAGGAGTCCACTCTGGCCAGTCTGCAGGTGGGCAGGGGCTGCTGTGAGGCCAGCTGCCACCTGAAGTAAGAGACTCTGCAGGCAGAGAATCCATCAAATTAACCATCTCTTTGCCCTTGACATTAACCTACAATTTGCCATAGATCTGGGATAACCTGGTTTATATTGTGTTTCTCAGCTTTTGGAATCTTTCCGTTTTTTTCCCGTTTACTGTGCTAGACTCTCCTTTTCCTGCAAGTTACCAAAGAGCCAAAGCAGAAATCTGCAATAGGAATTGAACCACAACCTCAGTTGTCTTAAAAAAAAAAAAAAAAAAATTGTTCCAAGGGGACAAATTCCCCAAATTCTCATCTAATTAAATTATGGTTTAATTATGTTTCTAGGACCACAGATTTATAAAACTCACCACATGCTACTTTGCAAGTTCTATCCATCTAGATAGCTTTACCCAGAGCAGGACCAAGATGGTAGAATAGTCAGATGCTTTGTGTCAAGTCTCTTACAGGAAAGACCAGAAAAAACAAGTGAATCGGATACATATGACAATCTAGGATCCTAAGCCATCAAGGACAAACCTAAAGAATTGGACTGAGCGACAAGGGAAGGAGAGATAATTCAAAAACAGTGAAAATGAGGAATTACAGATTGTCAGATCATAGGTGTCCTGCTAGCCAGACCTGCACACTGCAGATATATTGAGGCAAACAGGAGCATCGAAGCTGAAACTTACCCCACCTGGTACAGCTAAGCAGGAGTGACTCTGCACGTACCTGCAGAATCATAGAGGAGTAGCACCAGAGCTGACAAAGTGCCTGTTTGCATCCCACCGTGCATACCACAGCCACCCCTCCCCACACCAGAGTTCCATCGGCCAAGGAGCACTCCTTCCTCCTCCCTGCTCCTGCACTAGTTGGCAGCATTCAACACCGCCAGTCCCACAGCACCAGTCTGGGGACATCAACACCTTTGCCCAGCCACTGGCAAAGGAGGTCAATGGACTCTACCCCTTCTGGTCACACAGACCAGTCTCTTGCGGGCGGAGTCAGCACAGCACACACACATTGGCATATAATAGGCAGAGTGCCCAGCTAAGGCTCATTTTCACCTGCAGGAGCCAAATTGGAGCTGCAGATATGTGACATTCAACACTGCCCTGCTGCCTAGGCTTATAGCTCTTGGCCCAGTCCGAGACACTTGTCTTTTAGCCCACCCACTTGTGCAGAGGGTCCACAGATTTGGAGCACCTTTCACCCCTGCTGATCACCAGCACCATTACCTTGCTGGCCAACCCGGCACTGCACACCCTCATTAGGACAATGTGTGTGGGGTTCCCTGCGAAAGCCCATTTTCCCCTGCAGCAGCCGAGTAGGAGCTGTAGATCTGTGGCGTTTGACACCACCTGTCCCCCTAAGGGGCTTCAACCACCCTCACTAGGGGCCTGAGTCCAGCAGTATCACCCTCTCCATCCATCATGACAAGGGCCTGAGAACCAGTGACACTCCCCAGTCTCTCTAGCCAGTGTGCACCGGGCACCCAAGTAGTCACTGTACTCCACCAATATGCATTCAAGCAGACAGGGGTACGTCCTCCATCTGGGCCTCTGGGGCAGCCAACAGCCCCCTGCTTTGTCCCCCAAAGTACCCCCCACTGCAACCAGAGACCTGTGCCTGCTCTGAACACCCCCACGCAGCCCTGCCTGCCCACAACTGTAGGTAAGAGTCTCTGCACTACACACTTGGTGACTGACCACCAGACACCTTCACCCTGACCATTTGGCTAGCAACGGAACATACACACCACACCCAACCTACTAACCAGGAAGAACATCCCCTGCACCCACATCCAGGTGAACAAGAAGACAGATATATTACCTCAAGAAAAAATGCTGCCCACGTCCTCAGCAGCCCAGCAAGAACAATGATCAGAGTCCAGGGTTCACATACCTAGTAGCTGTTCCACCCACCTAGAGACAGGAGTTAAGAGCTTCCATGTGGCCAGATTAATGACCAGAGTAGCACACACATCCTGCCTACTTGGATATATCAAAACAAAAATTTAGCGTGCAGTAAAGAAATATACAATAAATATAATAACTTCTTGATGCATTGGAGCCAACATTCAAAATCAAATCACACAAAGAAGCAGGACAAGATGACTCCAGAAGGTGACCAGAATAAAAAACTGATAAACCTTCCAGAGGAAGATAAGGCAATGGAACTGCCTGATAAAGAATTCAAAAGATGAATATACAGACTCTTAAGAGATCAAGAAGGAGATCAGGGCAAACACAGACAAAATCAAGGAACACATAGACAACGCAATAGAAGAATTCAGGAGAACAGTACAGTAACAAAATGACAATAAATAGGCTACTAGGAATAATACAAAAGCAACTAGAAATCCAAAAGATGAACAATCAAATTTCAGAATTAGACAGTTCAATAGAAGGTCATAGGACCAGAAATGAGAATTAGTGAGATTGAAGATAAATCCCTTGACACCAATTTGTTTGAGAAGAAATCAGAAAAAAGAGTGAAGAAAGCCTAAGTATTATGTAGGGGTACGGGTCAAGAGGAAAAACCTATAAGTGATCAGAGATTCAGAACGGGGCGGGGGGAATAACAGAAAACACAGAGAGAATTGTTGAAGATGTGCTGGCAGAAAACTTCCCTAACATCATGAAAGATGAGAAGATATCGATCCAAGAAGCTCAACAAAACCCATACAGGGTAGACCTCAAAATAAAGTCACCAAGGCATATCATAATCAAACTTGCCAATACCAAAGACATAGACTCTTGAGAGCTGCGAGGGATATATGAAATGCCATATGTAACGGAGAACTAATAAGGTTAATCTGTGATTACTCAGCAGAAACTATGCAGGCAAGAAGGCAATGGGATGATGTATATAAAGCCTTAAAGGACAAAAAAAAGAAAAAAAACGCCAGCCAAGAATTATATATCCAGTTGAGTTGTCTCTCAAATACAATGATGAAATTAGGTCATTTCCAGATAAGTGGGAATTAAGGGAATATGTAAAAACCAGACCAAAATTACAAAAAAAATATTAAGGGGAGTCTCTGGTTAGAGAACCAACAGCATCAAACAACAATTCATGATTATTACACAGGGACAGATCAACCAGATACCAACCCGGAGAGAGAATTCTCAAAAATAAAAAAAAAGGCTAAAAGACTGAAAAAAAAAAAAAAAAGACTGAAAATAGGAAGCTAAAAACCCCATTAGAGATGTCAATATGTAAACAACAACAGTGTTAAAACAAAAAAGAGGGAATAAACAGTATAGACATAGAACTTCCATATGGGGAGGAAGTTAAGGTGATATGAAGAAATAAAATACTGGTTTAAGCTTAGAAAAATTAAGGTAAATTTCAAGGCATCCACAAAGTAAGCTAACAAACCTACTTATCAAAATAAGAAAGAGGAAAAACATAAAGACTCAGCAAACACAAAATCAACAATAATGAAAGAAATGAAAATCCATTAACAGCTTTTCCGGTTACCAGGATGGCATTTCACCATCATTAGACCCCAGTAATTTTAGCCTTGAAACCACTCAGTATGTACATGACCCATTTCAGCAACTGCATTTTTAGACAGACAATGTCTGTGATGAGCACAAATTGTGTCTCCATTTCCTCACGTGCAAGACGAAGAAAATTATATTCACTGTGGAGAATTGTTGTGAAGAAAATATTAAAATAAGGTAGATCAAGTGATATTGTAGACAGTGAAAAATAATATACAGAAGTAATGAATAAATATGATTGGCTGTCCCACAGACATGATTACCTGAAACCTATATCTCATTCCCCTCTACCTTATGTAGGTATGTTCTGATTCTTTTCATTTCAGTGGAGCTCATTGTTCCAGCCACTGTGTCAATCTGTCTCATGGTCTATCTTCCTCTCTTTTTCTGACCTTCTACCATAGGAAGTATGATGTCCTTCTCCAGGGACTAGTCCCTTCTGATAACATGTCCAAACTATGTGAGATGAAGTTTTGCCATCCTTGCTTCTAAGGAGCATCCTGGCTGTACTTCTTCCGAGACAGATTTGTTCGTTCTTTTGGCAGCCCGTGGTATTTTTGGTATTGTTCACCAACACAGTAATGCAAAGGCATGGAACCTTCTTCGGTCTTCCTTATTCATTGTCCAGCTTTTGCATGCATATAAGGAAATGGAAAATACCATGGCTTGAATCAGGTACACCATAGTCTTCAAGGTGACATCTTTGCTTTTTAACAGTTTAAACAGATCTTTTGTAGCAGATTTGTCCAATGCAGTGGGTAATTTGACTTCTTGACTGCTGCTTCCATGGGTGTTGATTTTGGATCCAAGTAAAATGAAATCCTTGACAATTTTAATCTTGTTTCCATTTATCATGATGTTGCTTATTGATCCAGTTGTGAGAATTTTTTTTTTTTCTTATTGAGGTATAATCCATACGGAAGGCTGTGGTCTTTGATCTTCATCAGTAAGTGCTTCAAGCCATCTTCACTTCGGGCAAGGAAGGTTGTGTCATCTGCATAATATGGGTTGTTAACGAGTATTTCTCTAATCATAATGACGTGTTCCTCTTCATATAGTCCAGCTTCTGGAATTATTTGTTCAACATACAGATTGAATAGGTATGGTGAAAGGATACCCCTGACACACACCTTTCCTGAATTTAAACCATGAAGTATCTCCTTGTTCTGTTCAAACGACTGCCTCTTGGTCTATGTACAGGCTCCTCATGGCAACAATTAAGTGTCCTGAAATTCCCATCCTTTGAAATATTAACCATAATTTATTATGATCCACACAGTTGAATGCATTTTCATAGTCAAGAAAGCAAAGGTAAAGATCTTTTTTTTTATTCTCTGCTTTCAGCCATGATCCATCTTACACCAGCAGTGATATCCCTGGTTCCAATTCCTATTCTGAGTCCAGCTTGAATTTCTTGCAGTTCCCTGTTGATGTAATGCTCCAGCTGTTTTTGAATGATCTTCAGCAGAATTTGGAATAGGCATAAATATGGATCTCTTCCAGTAGGCTGGCCAGGTAGCTCTCTTCCAAATTTCTTGGCATAGGCTAGTGAGCACTTCCAGTGCTGCATCCATTTGTTGAAACATTTCCGTTGGTATTCCATCAATTCCCAGAGTCTTGTGTTTCACCAATTCTTTCAGTGTATCATGGACCTATTCCTTCAGTGCCATGAGTCCCTGTTCATATGCTACCTCCTGAAATGGTTGAACATCGACTAATTCTTTTTGATATAGTAACTCCGTGTATCCTTTCCATGTTCCTTTGATGCCTCCTATATCATTCAGTAGTTTGCCGATAGAGCCCTTCAACTAATGCAATTCGATGGTTGAATTTTTTCTTCAATTCTTTCAGCTTGAGAAATGGAAAGTGTGTTCTTCCCTTTTGGTTTTCAAACTCCAGGTCTTTGCATCTTTCATTATAATACATTACTTTCTCTTCTTGAGCCGCCCTTTGAAATCTTTTGTTTAGCTCTGTTACTTCATCATTTCCTCCATTTGCTTTAGCTACTTGTCATTCAAGATCAAATTTCAGAGTCTCTTCTGACATCTATTTTCATCTTTTCTGTCCTTTTAATGACCTCTTACTTTCTTCAAATATGATATTCTCAATGTCATTCCACAACTTATCTGGTCTTCGGTCATTAGCGTTCAACATATCAAATCTACTTTTGAGATGGTCTCTGAATTCAGATGGGATATACTGAAGGCTGTACTTTGGCTCTAGTGGATTTGTTCTAGTTTTTATCAGCTTCAACCTGAACTTGTAGACGAGCAATAGATTTGTCTGTTCGATAGTCGGCCCCTGGCCTCTTTCTGACTATTGATATTGGGCTTTTTCATCATCTCTTTCCACAGATGTAGTCAATTTGATTCCTGTGTATTATATACAGTGAGGTCCACATGTGTATTTGCCATTTATATTGTTGAAAAAAGGTATTTGCCATGAAGAAGTCATTGGGCTTGCAAAATTCTTATCATGCGATCTCCAGCATCATTTCTATCACCAAGCCCAAATTTTCCTCCTGCCAATCCTTCTTTTTTGTTCCTAACTTCCCATTTCAATCATTAGCAATTATCAAGGCATCCTGATTGCATATTCAATCAATTTCAGACTGCAGACGTTGGTAAAAATCTTTCTTCATCTTTGGCATTAGTGGTTGGTGCATAAATTTGAATTATAGCTGTATTAACCGTTATTCCTTGTAGCTGTGTAGATATTATCCTATCACTGACAGCATTGTACTTCAGGATAGGTCTTGAAACGTTCTTTTTGAGGATAATGCAATGCTATTCCTCTTCAAGTTGTCATTCCCGCCATAGAAGGCCATATGATGGTCCAATTCAAAATGGGCAATTCCAGTCCATTTCAGCTCAGTAATGTCTAGGATGTCGATGTTTATGCATTCCATTTTATTTTTGATGATTTTCTATGTTCCTAGAGTCATAGTTCATACATTCCACATTTGAATTATTAACGGATGTTTGCAGCTGTTTCTTTTTGAGCTGTTTCATTTTGAGTTGTGCCCTATCAGTGAATGAATGTCACAAAAGCTTGACTCCATCTACATCATTAAGGTTGACTCTGCTTTGAGGCGGAGCTCTTCCGCAATCGTATTTTGAGTGCCTTCCAACCTGAGGGGCTCATCTTCTCGCACTATATCAGACAGTGTTCTGCTGCTATTCATAAGGTTTCACTGGCTAATTCTTTTCAGAAGTAGGCCACTGTGTTCTTCTTCCTAATCTGTCTTAGTCTGGAAGTTTAGCTGAAACCTGTCCGCCATGTATGACCCTGCTGGTATTTGAATACCGGTGGCATAGCTTCCAGCATCACAGCAACATGCAAGCCTCCCCAGTATAATAAATTGACAGACTTGTGAGGGTATAAATGTTAGGCATTGTGAATAGTGAGGATGTGTTGCCCAAAGAAACTAGTTTCTATGTGCCCTTTGTTGGTTATCTATTGCTACGTAACCAACCTCCCCAAAGCTGGGTATCTTGAAACAACAATCTTCTTCTTCTTCTTTTTTTTAGTATCACAATTCTGTGGGCTAAAAATTGAGGCAGGGCCCAGCTGAGCCCTTAAACAATTTTTAGCACCAACTGTGATCCTTTGGTGGTGTTCAGCTGGCAGAGGGAATCATGCATCTGGCATCGTGGTTGGAATGGCTGGAAGGGTGGTCTCAGCTATGGTTGTTGAGCAGAGGACCTATACGTGGTCGGTCTACATGGCAAGCCAGAATAGTTATGTGGCAGCTCAGGGTTTTCAGGAAGGGTGTTCCGGAAACAAATGGAAGGGGCTTGTTTCAACCTTGGTCTCTAAAACTGGCAGAACATCACTTCCTCAGTTTTCTATTGAGCAAAATTGTCACAGACACTACCCCAGTTCAACAGGAAGAGAAAAAGATCCACCTCTGGAGGGACTGTTTGCTGCTGAGTTTACTCTGAATCATGGGGACTCCATGTGTCCTCGAGTAAAACTGTGTTTTCAATGACTGATTTTTCAAAGGTAGATCACCAGGTCTTTCTTCCATGGTGCCTCTGGGTGAACTCAAACTTCTAATCTTTATATTAGCAACCAAGTGTGTTAATCATTTGCATCACCGCGGGGACTCCATGTTATATGTACTTGTAACTAAATGGACTCCTTCAATGGGAGAAGTGTAAAATAATTCATGACCATCTTCAATTCTTCTATGGCCCTTTCCTTTCTAAAAGTAAATTTAAACTTAATATGTCATAGGTATGACTGATACGCATATTTTCTCTTCATTTGTACTTATTCTTCACCTACAATCAAGTCTAATTGCAGTGGCCCTGCTTCATCGCCACTTTCCTTCTCATCTCCAGGGCTCTCATATGGATTTTTTACTTCCCATTCACAATATGGTTTATATAGCCTTGTCTTGGTCATCTAGTGCTGCTATAACAGAAATACTACAAGTGGATGGCTTTAACAAAAAGAAATTTGTTTTCTCACAGTAAAGTAGGCTAAAAGTCCAAATTGAGAGTGTCAGCTCCAGGGGAAGGCGTTCTCTCTCTGTCAGCCTTCTCATCAATCTTTCCCTGGACTAGGAGCTTCTTTGCACAGGAACCCCAGGTCCAAAGGATGCACTCTGCTCCTAGCACTGCTTTCTTGGTGGTGTGAGGTTCCCACTCTCTGCTTGGTGCAGCCGTATCCCAGGGAAACTCCCTTTACACTGGATCAGGGAGATGACCTTAGTAAGGGTGGTGTTACAATCCCACTCTAATGTTTTTAAACATAAAATTACAATCATGAAATGGAAAAAAACCACACAATGCTGGAAATCATGGCCCAACCAAATTGAAACACACATTTTTGCAGGGACATAATTCATTCCATGACAAGCCCCATCATTGTACCTGTCCAGTTCCCACCATCTAAGCTCAATGTGTGCGCCTCAGTCCTTCCGAATGCCCTCCATCTGGATCTCTCCTACCATCCTTCAATACTAGCCTCTTCAAGAAGCCTTCCTTCAAACCCTTTCCTTCGTCCCCATTATGTCCTCACTATTCATTCAATCATTTAATTATTGTTCAAGAAATATTTGCTGATTGATACTGGGCATTCTAGCATTTATAGGTGAGGAAGAGTATAATTGTAGTTAACCTGGGAAATTTCATCAAACTCAGAAGCTAAACTGGGGATTCAAGTACCCAAGAAGTGCCTGGCATCTTTGTCACTTTCTCTCTGGACCGCCTCCACACAGTATCAGTACCCTCAGTGCACAAGCCAGCAAACCACAATTAGTAAGCTTTAGCTACATAAGCCCAGTGATAGCATAATTATTTTCCTTTTCCAACCACCTGTTCTCAATTCTGACTCTGACGTCAGTTGAGAAAACAGAAAAATTTCCTCACTCAGTAAAGTTGTGGAGGGAGGTTGATAACGTCATGGTGTTTAATAGCTATGGCTGAAATTTGATTTCAAATTTTCCTGCTGTGGCAGTTAAATGTGATGTTTTATATTACCATTTTCCCTTCATTTTTCTCAGCTATATTTTTACTGGGGAGCTTTTCCACCTGTCATGAAGGAAACCAAATGTCGGAAATCAATAGAAAGTATAAAAAAACTAGCACTAAATAAGCGGTCTATAAAATACTGTGGTTCTAGTATTGAGTTAGGTCTGACCCTCAGAGATAACATCTAATACCATCTCTGATTTTGGGGTTGCTTCCAATTCACCATCTAGAGTATAGTGAAATAAGCAAATAATTATACTTCGGGACAGGAAAAATAATATCAGCATTAAATGAATACAGTTATAAATAATGAGCCACTTTTATCTAATATTCAGACCATTTCATGTTTGTAAATAAGAATTTGAAAATGATTCATATAACATTCTTAGCTAGACCTTGATAATGGTGTGATCATAAGCACATACAGGGGAGATCACCAAGAACTATGACTTCTTGGAAGAGTGATTTGAAGAAGGGTTCATGGAGAAAACTTAATTTCATTTATGACAGAAAAATAGGAAGGATTTCAAGGGTGAATGAAGATACTGAGAGTAACATATTGCAGGTAACAGGCATGAGCAAAGAAGACTTGGAAACAAAGTATTCACAAGATTTTAAAGTCTAGTCTTAAAATGTGTTGGTATGAAACACATCTTGGAACGGTGGATGGGTGCAATATTGAGAATGGTTTCGGATGTCATCTTGATGAGTATGTTTTTAATTTTGAAAAGGATAGGACACTACTGAAAAATTTGGAGAAAGTACAGATGTTTTTACAGTTATGATTGAGAGCCACCAGAGGGGAAGATGGCATGAAAAAACCCAGGGAAGAGGACAAGGGAGGGAGGAAATCTTACCTATAAGTGATGTAGTCCTGCAGCGAGCTTCTCTGTGTCAGAGAACTCTAAAGGACACAGGCTGCTGGGGATCCTTGTAACTAGAGGGTTCTATCTTCTTGGTGGCATAGTGGTTAAGTGCTATAGCTGCTAACAAAGGGGTCAGCAGTTCAAATCTGCCAGATGCTCCTTGGAAACTCTATGGGGCAGTTCTACTCTGTCCTGTAGGATCGCTATGAGACAGAATCGACTCGAAGGCAGTGGGGTTTTGGTTTGAGGGGTAGAAATATCAGTGACAGGATAATATCCATACACCTACAAGGATGGCCAGTTAATAAGACTATTATTCAAATTTACACAACAACCACTATGGCCAAAGATGAAGAAATGGAAGATTTTATCAGCTTCTGAAGTCTGACATTGATTGAACATGCAATCAAGATGCATTGATAATTACTGGTGATTGGCATGCAAAAGTTGGAAACAAAGAAGAAGGGTCTGTAGTTGGAAAATATGGCCTCGGTGATAGAATCAATGCCAGAGATCAAATGATAGAATTTTGCAAGACCAACAACTTCTTCATTGCAAATACCTTCTATCACCAACATAAATGGCGACCATACACGTGGATCTTGCCAGGTGGAACACACAGGAATCTAATTCACTACATCTATGGAAGAGACAATGGAAAAGCTCAATATCATCAATCAGATCAAGGCCAGGGGCTGATTGTGGAACAGACCATCAATTGCTCATATGGAAGTTCCAGCTGAAACTGAAGAAAATCAGGGCAAGTCCACAAGAGCCAAAATATGACCTTGAGTATATCCCAGCTGAATGTAGAGACCATCTCGTGGATAGATTTGAAGCATTGAACACTAGTGGTCGATGACCAGACAAGTTGTAGAATAACATTCAAAGACACCATTCATGAAGAAAGCAAGAGGTCATTGAAAAGACAGGAAAGAAAGAAAAGACCAAGATGGATGTCAGAGGAAACTCTGAAACTTGCTCACGAACATCGAGCAGCTAAAGCAAAAGGAAGAAATGATGAACTAAATGATCCAAACAGAAGATATCAAAGGGTGGCTGGAGAAGATGAAGTAAAGTATTATAATGACATGTGTAAAGAGCTGGAGATAGAAAGTCAAAAGGGAAGAACACACTCAGCATTTCTGAAGATGAAGGAACTGAAGAAAAAATTCAAGCCTCGAGTTACAATAGTGAAGGATTCTATGGGGAAATATTAAATGACACAGGAAGCATCAAACGAAGATGGAAGAAATACCCAGAGTCATTATACCAAAAAGAATTAGTCGATGTTCAAGCATTTCAAGAGGTAGTATATGATCAGGAACCGATGGTACTGAAGGAAGAAGTCCAAGCTGCTTGGAAAGCATTGGTGAAAAACAAGGCTCTCAGATTTGACAGGGTATCATTTGAGATGTTTCCACAAATGGATGCGGTGCTGGAGATACTCACTCGCCTATGCCAGGAAACATGAAGACGGCTTCCTGGCCAACTGAGTGGAAAAGATCCATACTCATGTTTATTCCCAGGAAAGGAGATCCAACTGAATGTGGAAATTATGGAACAATATCATTAATATTACACACAAGCAAAATTTTGCTGGTGATCATTTAAAATCGGCTGTAGAAGTATATTGATAGGGAACTGTCAGAAATTCAGGCTGGTTTCGGAAAAGGATGTGGAACCAGGAATATCATTGCTGATTTCAGATGGATCCTGGCTGAAAGCAGAGAATACCAGAAAGATGTTTACCTGTGTTTTATTGACTATGCAAAAGCACTCAATTGTGTGGATCATAACAAATTATGGATAACATTTTGAGGAATGGGAATTCCAGAACACTTAATTGTGCCCATGAGGAACCTTTACGTAGATCAAGAGGCAGTTGTTTGGACAGAACAAGGGGATACCGATTAGTTTAAAGTCAGGAAAGGTGTGAGTCAGGGTTGTATTCTTTCATCATACCCATTCAATCTGTATGCTGAGCAAATAATCTGAGAAGCTGGACTATATGAAGAAGAACAGGGCATCAGGATTGGAGAAAGACTCATTAACACCCTGCATTATGCAGATGACACAACCTTTCTTGCTGAAAGGTAAAAGAACTTGAAGTACTTACTAATGAAGATCAAAGACCACAGCCTTCAGTATGGCTTGCACCTCAACATAAAGAAAACAAAAATCCTAACAAATGGACTAATGAGCAACATCATGACAAATGGAGAAAAGATTGAAGATGTCAAGGATTTCATTTTACTTGGATCCACAATCAACAGCCATGGAAACAGCAGTCAAGAAATGAAACAACGCATTGCATTGGATAATTCTGCTGCAAAGGACCTTTTAAAATTGTTGAAAAGCAAAGATGTCACGTTGAAGACTAGGGTGCACCTGACCGGAGCCATGGTATTTTCAATCTCATCATATGCACATGAAAGCTGGACAATGAATAAGGAAGGCCGAAGAAGAATTGATGCCTTTGAATTGTAGTGTTGGCGAAGAATATTGAATATACCATGGACTGCCAAAAACCAGAATTCCCCTTAGAAGCAAGACGGTGAGACTTTGTCTTACATACTTTGGACATGTTGTGAGGAGGGATCAGTGCCTGGAGAAGGGCATCATGCTTGGCAAAGTACAGGTAGATTTGCACAGTGGCTGCAACAATGAGCTCAAGCGTAACAATAATTGTGAGCATGGCACAGGACCGGGCAGTGTTTTGTTCTGTTGTGCATAGGGTCATTATGGGTTGGAACTGACTCGATGGCACCCAGCAATAACAAGGGGTAGCAGGTATTGGACACAGTTTTGTTGTGTATATAAAGCAGGCAGGATCTTAGTGGTAAAAATCTGCTTATTTCAAGGCTATTGTTGAAATAATTGTATGTGTACAAATTTGAGTTTGGTGCTTCTCTTAGTATGGACTCTCTAGAAAAGGAAAAATAGTAGAGTGTATAAGTATATATATATAGGGAGATTTATGTCAAGGAAATGGCTCACAGGGTTGTAGTGTCTGGAACATCCCCAGTCAGTAGGTCAGGCTGTACTCTTCTCCTGATTCACGTAGCCACAGGGTCGGACAATCCCAAGATCTGCAAGTCAGATATCAGGGCCTTTTTGCTCACAGGCTGCAAAGACAGATGAATTCCAAGACTGCCTGGCAAGATGGAAGGTAAGCTTCTAGCTCAGGTCCCAAGAACCAGATGTCAGACAGACAGGAACCAGCTGCAAGATCCAGAGTGAGCAAAAGCTTATGAGCCTTGCCAGAAAGTTCATCTCTAGTTGCTGTAGGCCACACACCCGAGGAAATTTCCTTTCAACTGATTAGTTACTCACAGAAGATCCCACCATGGAGGTGATCACATTATATCAAATCCCATCATAGAATCGGTCACATTATCCATAGGACTGCCAAACTACATCATAACTGCCAAACCACTGAAAATCATGGCCCAGCCATGTTGCACACAACCTTAATGTATACAGTGCTGGAGGGCCTTTGTGGGCTAAGAAGCCTTAGCTTGCCATGAAGAAATAAGCAACCTGGTGCTAATACACAGAGGCTGTCATTGGCTCATTTATATCATCACACCTAGGGGATTCGAAGACAGTGGACATGAACACATTTTCAACCAGCTGATGATGTGGCTGATAGTGAGGAATTTTTGACAGTGTGAATATTAGAGCTAATGAGTAAAGGGCAGTGCCCAATTGTCTTCATAGTTTTACTTCCCATTGATAGCACAGGAAAAGGTAAGAGTATATACATCCTGTTTATCATGATAATCACAGAAAAGGATGTTGTTGTCCAGGTTTTCATTTTACCTGGACCCACAATCTATGCCCATGGAAGCAGCAGTAAAGAAATCAAACAATGTATTGCACTGGGCAAATCTGCTGTAAAAGACCTCCACAATGTATTACAAAGCAAAAATTTTCACTTTGATAGCAAAGGTACACCTGATCCAAGCCGAGGTGTTTTCAGTCACCTCATATGCATGTGAAAGCTGAACAATGAGTAAGGAAGACCAAAGAAGAACTGATGCATTTGATTTATGGTTTGGCAAAGAATATGGAATATACCACAACTGCCAGAAAATTGAACAAATCTGTCTTGGAAGAAGCAGAACTAGAAGGTTCCTCAGAAGAGAGGATGGCAAGACTTTGTCTCATGTACTTTCAGCTTGTTATCAAGAGAGACCATGAGAAGTGCATCATGCTTGGTAAAGTATAGGATCAGCAAGGAAGAGGGAGACCCTCAACGATATGGACTGACACAGTGGCTGCAACAAGGAGCTCAAACATAGCAATTATTATGAGGATGGCACAGGGCCAGGCAGCATTTCATCCTGTTGTACATAGGGTCACAATGAGTCGGAGCCAACTTGAAGGCACCTAATGATAACAATATATACAGCCTGTAAAACGTAGCAGGTTGGTGGACTTATCTGGGGATAGGAGTGAGATAGATTATGAAAAATATGACATTGGACACGATATGTTTGTTCATTTATGAATAATTTATTGTGTGTTTCATTGGGCTAAATATTGTGCCAAAAGGCTTGGCAATGCAGAGATGACTTCTACATTCTTTCTAAGAAGAGCTTCGATAAGTGTGAGGAGAGAGACATGAAAGCATCTAGAGCAAGTATCCATGGTAGAATCAGAAAGCAGCTCTTCATTTTAAACTGCGGTTATTTCTAATGAGCCTTGGAACTCTAATCATGATTATTACTGTCATCATCCTTGTTCAGGTTTCCTAGGGCTTCGATATCAAAATACCGCAAACATGGTGGCTTATAAGAACAAGGATTTATCGTCTCATAGTCTGGAGCCTGGGAGTTCTAGATCAGGTATCGGCCATGTTGATTACTTCTGAGGCTCTGAGGAAGAATCTGTTACAGGCTTCTCTTCTAGCTTCCAGTAGCTACAGACAGTCCTTGGCTTGCTGGTACAGCGTCACGTGGCATCCTTCCTCTGTCTCCCTGTTTTGGTGTCTTTTTTCATCTTTTATAAGGACAGCAGTAAGCTTGGATCAGGAGCCACCTTATTGTGTTTTGATCACGTTAACTGTTAACATCTTCAAGGACTAGATTTCAAACAAGGTCACATTCATAGGCACAGAGTTTAGGACTTTAAAATATCTTTTTAGGAGGACAAAATGTAATCCACAGCAAATCTCATCATCATAGATCTGTTGAGTTCTTATTTGCTGAGCACTCAGCTATGTACATTAAAGATATTTTATTTAGTCCTCAAGCAGTTCTGTGAGTTAGATACTGCCTAGGAGCATATATTTCAAATGTAGAAATTGAGGCTCAGAGAAGGTAAGCAAGTTGCTCAAGCTCCCACGTCTAGTGAGCCTCTTTCTTCATCATTGGAATAGTGGTGACATAGTGAGGATGTACACCGTAGAAGAGATTTCAGCCTCGTGGTTAATTTAAACCTTAGACTCTTTGCTACCAATATCATGCATCTATAGGACACTTTATGTTTTCTAAAGAGAGCAAAAGTAACTGGACTATGTAGGGTATAAACTCCTGACCAAACCTCATGATCTCTGTGTTTTAAGTGGCTAAGATGGTCAGTCCTTGATGTGTTAATACAGTACTGGGTAGCTCTACTCTCAAATGACTCCATAAAATCTTGATGTGGAATGGTGAAGCGCTTGACTGCTTACTGCTGTGTCTACTGTTTGAGCCCATTAGAGGTTCCACGGGAGAAAAGACCTAATGAACTGCTCTTGTAAAGACTAAAACCAAAAAAACCTGTTGCTGTCAAGTTGATTCCAACCCATAGTGACCTTTGAGGACAGAGTAGAACTGCCCCATAGGGCTTCCAATGCTGTCATCTTTACTGCCACATCTTTCTCCCATGGAACAGCTGGTGGGTTCGTACCACTTACTTTTCAGTTAGCAGTTGAGCGCTTTAACCACTGAGCCAGTGGGGCTCCTCCATAAAGATTACAGCCTGGGAAGCCTCATGGGGCAGTTCTACTGTGTCGTGTGGGATCACTATGAGTCCGAATTGTTGTGACTCAGTGGTACACAACAACAATGCACCTTTGCTTAGTAGATGTTTCTTGAAAGCAGCTTTTGATTTAAGAATAGCTATCCTGGCGGTGTAGTGGCTAAGAGCTATGCCTGCTAACCAAAAGGTCAGCAGTTCAAATCTACCAGTTGCTCCTTGTAAACCCTATGGGGCAGTTCTACTCTGTCTTATAGGGTCACTCTGAGTGGGAATCAACTCAATGGCAACAAGTTTGGTTTTCTGGTTTAAAGTGAGTATAGTAATATTTCTTCATTGTGCACCTTTAAAGCAAAGGGCAGATTTCTACCACTAAATGTACTTTGTAGAGCCTTTATTTAATATCCAATTTTATTTAATTGCCATTGTTTCAAGAATATTAAAGTGAATGTACTTGTGAAAGGTGAGAACTTATAATAAGGATGTTAGGTATTGTTTTCATTATCTTAAACTTCAAGAAACTTGTTCCTTTCCAGGAAATAGTTAGAGACTGAGTACCCATTGGGATACAGAGGAAACTGGGAATGTATAAACCATCCGCCTCTGTGAAGACTTCACAAGAATATTTGTAAGAATTCTACTAAAGAAGGGCATCACTCTTAAAAGCATGCAATGGAATGGATTTCTCAAGGTTTACCAGTACTCTTAACCTCAAAACCATAAAACCAAAGCCATTGCCACTGAGTCGATTTTGAATCATAGGACGTAGTAGAATTGCCTAACTGGTGTTTTCAAACTGTCGACCTTTTGGTTAAGAGCCATAGCTCTTAACCACTACACCACCAGGGTTTCCACTCTTAACCTGAGTATTTATTTTTCTTGAGATGGCACCTTCTCTCTACCAAGAGCTAAAATTGGATCTAACTGCTTTCTCCATTGTTGGTCCACACACTTGAAGTTTCTTACCTCTCAAAAGCCTAGATTATGTGAGAGTCAAGATGTGTTTGTCTTCACCCCCCTAGGTATGCCTGTGCTTCACAAAGCCATCTCATAGACTGCCTGCAATTAGGAGTTCTTGAGACTGCAGTGGGCAAGCTCTTGTGTTCAGATGTGTGGGACAAAGGGGCTGCTGGTTGGAGGACATTCTGTGAACACACGTTTGCTATACTTTCTGAAGAATTACTTGAGCTTATAAGACCCTGAAGCCTTGCGTTTAGGAGAATAGGCATCTAGCAAAATAACCCTAGTTCTTATATTTGATATCCAATTTTCAGTCAAGCACTGAGCAATGGAAAATTGAAGGAAGTAAGCAGAAGCTGGCAGTGCACACTGGTATCTTAGCTTTAACCTCTCATTACAAAAAGTACTTTTTAGCTTAAAAAGAAATGTCACTTTTATAGTCAGATTGTTTTGAACAGCTCAGGCTCTGTCTGGTATTTCCTGGGGGCATCCATGAACTCGGTTGTGATACTCTCAACAAAAGAGAAACAGCAAAGCCAATGCTGAGCTGTGGCCCTCCTGGGGCCTCCATGCTTCCACCCCAGTTCTTCGACATGGCTCAAGTTTGACAGCACACAGCCATACAACTCTCCTGGCAGTGTTTTAAAGGCTTTTAAAAGAATGTTTGTTGTCATATGTTCTATAACCGTGGTGATTGTTATTGTTGTTATTTCTCACTTTGTAGCAAGACTGAAATCTCCCTTAAAACTTATTGAGAATGGATGGATACATACTGAAGATAGATCATGGTAGCCCTAGTAGCCTCCTTCCTTCTGTGCTATTGAGCCAAGTTCTGCTTGCTGTCTGGTCTATTAGTTGGCAACTTCCATCCTGGTAGGAGTGAATGCTATAAGACCCTGAGGCAGAGCCAGGGAAGTGAAGCTGAGTTTCCTGTGAAATAGCATTATGGGAAATAAACTCTATTTAAAAACTATAGTCAGCATTTCCCAACTGTCTTACAGATTCATTTATGGGGAATTAAAATTCTATTCCCCAAATGAAACAGCAGTGCTTTGAAGAGAGTAAGACTTTTCCAGGGAAAATCCCTGACAGGGTTTTATGTTCGGGATAAGGAGAGCTAGGAGAGAAGTGGCAAGGTCACTAAATGTGTCCACCTGTCTCCATCAGAACCATATTAAATCTGAAACCACCAACCCTTTCCATAGCATCTCCTTGTAACCTGATGAAGGTGGTCCTGCTTGGTGTAACTCCTCGAGTCAATTGAGAGACACCAGGCCTTTGACAAAGAGAAAGTAGACTTTATTGCAAGCTGTTCAAGCAAGAAGCTTGGAGGCTAAGTCTCAAATCAAGCTCCCTGAGCTTGGGGATTCTAGGGCAGTTATAGGGTTCAAGACAGGGAAATTATGCAGAATTCATGATGTTTCTGGGACTAGGTGGGCAATCTCAGGAACTTATTAACATGTATGGGGGTGCATTGGGGGGGTGCAATATGGCCACTAGGTGCCCGTGTTTTGGCGGGGGTATGACTCATGGAGTTTATCTAAGGACAGCTTTGGGGCTTATTGCTTATATGTGAATGGAGTCGGGCGGGTGGTTGGTGAAGCAGCCTTGAGCAGAGAAGCTGTAAGATGACCTTAAGCTATTATACAGAATGCCTGTTCAGGAAGTCACAGATCTGGGTGTGCTGTGAGGAGGGGAAAGAGTCTAACCCTGTCATTTACAGTTACATCCTCAAGGGCTTAAAGACACATTAGTTGGCTTCAAGTCAAAGGGAAAGGGTTTTTTTTTTTTTTTTTGGAGGTAGTCTCGCTAATTAGTGTATAAGTCTTAAAACTTAGCGCTCTGTCACATATATTAGTCTGCTCTATTCAGACTGCCAAAAGAACAAACAAATCTGTTTTGGAAGAAGTGTACCCAAAATGGTCCTTAGAAGCAAGGATGGCAAGATTGCATCTTACATACTTTGGACATGTTGTCAGGAGGGATCAGTTGCTGGAGAAGGACATCATGCTTGGGAAAGTACAGGGTCCGTGGAAAAGAGGAAGACCCTCAACAAGGTGGATTGACACATTGGCCACAACAATGAGCTCAAGCATAACAATTGTGAGGATGGTGCAGCACCAGGCAGTGTTTCGTTCTGTTTTGTGTAGAGTCTCTATGAGCCGGAACTGACTTGACAACACCTAACAACAACATTCAGCAGCCATTTCCTTTAGTCCTCCCTTAACGTAAGTATCATGCGATCATGCATGTATTGCTGCTTGTAAAATATTGCTTACCATATGCAAGAATATTAAAAATAAATACTTTTGCTCATGTGTGACAGTAAAATCAATATATACTTCATTTTTATTACCACATTGCTATGGAACAAAGTTCTGTAGACTTGGTGGAAATTACTCAACAGCTTTCTAGGTTACTGCCAAGCAGGTGTTAAGACCCGCAGTGTCAAGTTCTTTAGCTCTATCGACTGCGTCTTGTCATTGTGCTGTGGCCTCCGCCCTGAGGATCACATCTCCTGCTCCTCTGGACTGCATTTTCACTGGTGACTAGCTCAGATGACCCCACTCAGGCCTTGGGAATGGACACTGCTTCCCCTATATTTCGTATAACATACCTAAGAGAAGCAAGTTTTCACTTTTACCAATACTTGACTGAATGCTTAGATATAACAAAAGCAACACTGGAAAAATAACAACTTCTTTAGAAGACATCTGTAAATTCTAGGTCTTAGAATCCTTGCTTACCTGTCAACGAGTCTTCAGGTGTGGTCTACCTATTGAACTGCCCTCAGTGGGAATCTAGACTTCTCTCCGCTTTGCAGAGTCCAGGCTGGGAGATTCCCTGTTCCGCAGATGAGGGACTTCTGTCTCCCCACCTTTGAGGTTCAGCTCACTTGGGATAAACCCATTCACTTCCTTCGATGATAAACACCAGCTTCCACTAAACAAGAATTCTTAACTTCCAAATTCCGGATAAAACACTGGGCCAGGCTATACAAGTGTCCAGGCAGTATACTACACAAAGGTGCCCACCTCCAAGAGGACTGCATTCATCGTGTAGTCATATCTTTGCTTCTTTGAGAGCCAGAGATGACTTTCTCCAGGCCCTTACCTCTAAGGAACCAGGTATAAGTCTGCCAGATGAAGTATCAGGAGATGTTCTGGGTGCCACTTCCTGGCAGTGCAGTAGGACGCAGTGGTGACTCCTCCACTCCATCTTGTCCCTTCTGTTGGCTAGAGGCAGAGAAGTAACAACTCAAGGAGTAGTGGAGCCAGAAGATGTAAGGAGTTTGAAGCTCTGAATCTCTTTGGAAAGGAAAGCCACCAGATGGCCAAGAGACTTTTGTTGGACAGTTATATGAGTAACAAATGATATTTTATTAAACAACAGAATTTCTATTGTTTATTTGTTAGAGTCCTTAGTGTGAGTAGTCTGGATTAAGCTTGACTGGTCTTCATTTTTATTTTTTTTTTTATTGGGGGCATTCCAAAAGACCATGTGTGGTGTTTGCCTTACATTAGCATAACATAAAAGCACCCATTGAAGTGGTTTTATGCAGAAAAGTAAAAAACAAATACAAACAAACAAACAAAACTAGGGATCTGCCCCCAAGGACAAATCGCAGTCTTCATTACAGAATGTAGGTGCTCCAAAATTGCATTTATTCTGGCTTCAAAACTGGAGCTCCATTATAAAAGTAGAAATCTTGCTATCCATGTAATCTCATTTTACTAGTTAAAATAATATTAAATCCTTCTTTGCATATTTTACTTTGAGCTAATTTTTTCTGCCTTTTAAAAATGATGTATTTCCCAAATATTTTTAGATTTTCTTTCCTAGAAATTCCCACCTTCTGACTCTCATCTCAGTTCCAGAACCCCAACACTGGAATGTTTGGAAGCTCTTTTTCATTGGCTGAGGGCCATAGATGCTGAGACCCAGGGCTGTTATGCAGAGACATTGCCTACAAGGATTCAGCTCCTTCATCCCAAAGGAGAATAAGAAAATTTGTCAGCAAAGATGAGATTGGCAGTGAGAAGAGGGACTCTTTCAGAAATAAATCTGATTTTCAGAAATAGCGTCTTTGGGGGAAAGCCTTTTAAATAGCTGGGAGGTAAGGCAAGAAGATTCTGAGAATACTGTAAAGTAAGGATTTATTTTCGTAGCTCTTGCATGAATGAATCACTTCATTGCCTTATCGTCACACAAAGAAGATTGCAGAATAGTAGAACTGGGGAGCCTGAGAGCAGATGTGAGATCTGTTCTGACCCCACAGACCTAAGTGAAGGGCATGCGGACCCCAGGTGCTGCTCAGGTGCACATAGTTTCAAATATACATTCGTATATCAAGTGTATGAATTTTTTTTGTTCTTTGCTACATTTTATTTTAAACTTCTTAGCAAGAAAAAATTACAAATCCCTTTAAGAGAGATTGTTTTAAGAAATGACAGATAATTAGGAGTAGTGCTATTTATCAGCCTTCATATTTGCCTGAGCTGTTTTCACTATTTGCTTAACAAAGGCCTTAAGAGGGAAGTTTACACTTAATGAGTGCATTTACTCAACATAAGTTTTTAAAATTCTCTCACGGTTGATTTGACTTTTTACTTGTTATTTGAACACAGATTAAAGTTTGTGCAGCTACCACCATAATCAAGGAGCCCTGGTGGCCCTGCGGTTAAGCACTAGGCTGCTCACAGTTGGAATGCACCAGTGGCTCCTTGAGAGGTAGATGCGGAGTTTGCGTCCTTAAAGATTACAACCTTGAAAACCCTATGTGGCAGTTCCGCTCTGTCCCACAGGGTCACTGTGAGTCACAAGCAACTCAAGGGCAGTGGGTATCACCACAACCAGGATTCAGAACTTTCCCAGCAGCACCCGTTTTCCCTTGTGCTATGACTTCAGAGTCACTCCTGTTTCAATCAAACATTTGGGAACAAAGGATACTACATTATTAAAAAAAAAAAAATTGCTATTGTGTTGATTTCGACTCCCAGCAACCCTATAGGACAGAGCAGAACTGCCCCATAGGATTTCCAAGGATCAGCTGATGGATTCCAACTGCTGGCTGACCTTTCGGTTAGCAGCCGAAGCTCACCGGAGCTCTCAACCACTGTGCCACCAGGGCTTCACTAGATTATAGACATTTTTTTCTTTTTTTTCAATAAAATTATTAACTACATCAGTAACACCTGTAGCACTTTTTACTTCTGGCTTCAACTTGTTTGCTCCATCTCTTGCCTGTAAATCGTGTGGAGAATGAATTCTCCTTCAGCGTTGGCTCTGTAACCATTCCACTAGAATCATGAAGATAGCCATGTCTTCAAGAAATTGCTTCTATTGAAATGACATCTTTTAGAGCACAATTTTTCTTAATGGCTTACAAAAATAAGTTTTTCATTGCTTTATTAATGGAAGAGTCTAAAATATGCTATTGGCTGCTGTGTGTGAGAAGCATATATATCTGACTATATAGCAAACTTTCTATATCTCTGTCAATTCTAACACCTGCTTCTTGAAATCTTCACTAATAATTTCTATTCATCTTTCCACAACAATTTTTGACTAGCGAATGTATTATAATCTATTGCCATATTGTTTTCTGTGTATGATAATAACCATTTTTTGTTGCAATAGGAAGAAAGTATTTCTGTAAAACATGTAGTTTTTCTCCTTTCACTATTAAGCTAAAAAAAAAAAAAGCAGAATTGAAAAGGCTCAAAGGAAAGTTTTAGATTCGTATCAATAAAAAATAAAAAATCGGTGAAAATTTTGAAGTACTGCAACAAGTATCACATGACTTAAAACTTTGTTTTCATATTTTGAAGGCTTAGACTTTAAAAGTCTGGCCAATTTTATAGCTTCATACAATTATTAGCTAAAATCTCAAAGCATATTTTTCCCTTAGATTGAGGTTTATCACTCATGATAGTGGAGATAAGCCTATACTTAAAATAATCACTACACTATTTACTGTTTTAAATTAAAAAAAAAAATTGATTCTGTTTTCTTAACAAAACAAATGTTGATTTCATCCATATAATCTCTATCAATAAATCTGAGATTGTTCTCACTGAAACTGGGTCCCCTAAGTTCCTGATTTTGAATGAGTATTCCTATTGGATCAATACAAATTGTTTTTTCATTATTGTAATTGATATATCTATTTTCATTAAAAAAAAATTGTATTGTTTCATGGGATAAATTATAGGAATGTTCATTTATGAATGAATTTGCAATTTCAATGGGATCAGAAATTTAAAGAAGCAGGATAATAAAAATGAATTACTGGAAAGCAGGATTGGCATTTACATTAATTTCTTAACACTTAAAATGCCCTTGTACATCAACAGTTGTGTATCCAGCTTTCTAAGGTCACATAAAGTAAGGTGAAGGTATGAGGCACTTGAGATGAATTTCAATAAATACACAAGAGCTGGTTTTAATATTTTTATCCATCTAAATATGTCCCGGTAGATTTCTAAAATGAAACTAAGCTACAAAATGAAATTCATGTCCTAACAGTGGTTCACTGTGTATTGTCACAGGTTCTGAAATTTAATTTCCATGTGATATAAACTGATAGGAGTACTTATCTGGTGGAACTAGTTGACAGGATGAGTTTTCACAAAAATTACTACATTAGAAATGTACCATTGTCCCTAAAAATGTGAGCATTCTCTGTCATCAATGGGTTTGTTATGAAAGTCTAGAATTCTGTGACACCGTTTCATTGTAGCTAATATACCCTGAAGAGGGCAGTGTTGCTGTTAGGTGCCATCCAGCCTGCTCTGACTCATAGTGACCTTATGTACAACAGAACGGAACACTGCCGGGACCTGTGCCATCCTCAAAATTGTTGTTATACTTGAGCCCATTGTTGCAGCCACTGTGTCAGGTCATCTCGTTGAGGGTGTTCCTTTTTTTTTTTTTTTTTTGCTGACCTCTACTTTACCAGGTATGATATCCTTCTCCAGGGAGTGCTCTCTCCTGATAACTTGTCCGAAGTATGTGAAACACAGTCTCACCATCCTTACTGCTAAGGATCATTCTCTTTGTATGTCTTCCAAGACAGATTTGTTCCTTCTTTCAGCAGTCCCTGGAATAGTCAATATTCTTTGCCAACACCACAATTCAAAGACATCAACTCTTCTTCTGTCTTCCTTATTCATCCTCCAGCTTTCACATGCATATGAGGCTATTGAAAACATCATGGCTTGGGTCAGATGCACCTTAGTCTTTAAGGTGACATCTTTGCTTTTCAACACTTTAAAGAGAAGTTTTGCAGCAGATTTGCCCAATGCAATGTGTCTTTTGATTTCTTAACTGCTGCTTCCATGGTTATAGATTGTGAATCCAAGTAAAAGGAAATCCTTGACAACTTCAGTCTTTTCTCCATTTATCATGATGTTCCTTATTGGTTAAGTTGTGAAGATTTTTGTTTGTTTTATGTTGAGGTGTAATTCATAGTGAAGGCTGTGGTCCTTGATCTTCATCAGTATGTGCTTCATGTCCTCTTCAATTTCAGCAAGCAAGGTATGTCATCTGCATAATGCAGCTTGTTAAGGAGTCTTCCTCTAATCCTGATGAGTCATTCTTCTTCAAATACTCCAGCTTCTTAGATTATTTTCTGAGCATTCAATTTGAATAGGTATGGTGAAAGGATACAACCTTGACATACACCTTTCCTGACTTTAAACCATACTGTATCCCCTTGTTCTGTTTAAAGGACTGCCTCTTGGTGTATGTACAGGGTCCTCATGGGCACAATGAAGTCCCATTCTTCTGGGATTCCCATTCTTCTCAATGTTATCCATAACTTCTTATGATCCACACAGTCAAAATGCCTTTCCATAGTCAATAAAACACAGGCAAACATCTTTCTGCTATTTTCTGCTTTCAGCCAGGATCCATCTGACATTGAGAATAGTTTCTCTGGTTCTATGTCCTCTTCCTAATCTAGCTTGAATTCATGGCAGTTCCCTGTCCATGTACTTCTACAGCTGCTTTTGAATGATCTTCAGCAAAATTTTACTTGTGTGTGATATTAATGATATTGTTTGATAATGTCCAAATACACTGTATCACCTTTCTTGGGAATATGCATAAATACAGATGTCTTCCAGTTGGTTGGCCAGCTAGCTGTCTTCCAAAGTTCTTGACATAGATTAGTGAGCACTTCCAGTGCTGCATCCATTTGTTGAAACATCTCAATTCATATTCCTTCAATTCCTGGAGCCTTGTTTTTCTCCATGCCTTCAGAGTAGCTTGGACTTCTTCCTTCAATACCATTGTTTCCTGATCATATGCTACCTCCTGAAATGTTGGAAGTCAACCAATTCTTTTTGGTATAGTGGTATTTAGTATGGCATAGTGACTGTGCTTTTTCCTTCCATCTTCTTTTGATGCTCCCTTTGTCATTTAATATATTACTGGTAGAATCCTTCAATATTGCAACTGAAGGCTTGAATTTTTTCTTCAGATCTTTCAACTTGAGAAATGCCGAATGTGTTCTTCCACTTTGGTTTTCTGTCTACAAGTCTTTGCACATGTCATTATAATACTTTCTTTTGTCTTGTTGAGCCACCCTTTGAAATCTTCTGTTCAACTCTTTTACTTCATCATTTCTTCCTTTTGCTTTAGCTACTCGATATTCAAGAGCAAGATTCAGAGTCTCTTCTGACTTCTGTTTTGGTCTTTTCTTTCTTTCCTGTCTTTTTAATGACTTCTTGCTTTCTTCATGTAGGATGTCTTTGATGTCATTCCACAACTCATCTGGTCTTTGGTCATTAGCATCGAATGCATCAAACCTACTCTTGAGACGGACGGTCTCTGATTCCGGTGGGATATACTCAAGGTCATACATTGGCTCTCATGGACTTGTAATTTTCTTCAGTTTTAACTTGAACTTGCTTATGAGCCATTGATGGTTTATTTGGCAGTCTTTCCCAGCCTTGTTCTGACTGATGATATTGAGCTTTTCCCTCGTCTCTTCCCACAGATGTTGTCGATTTGATTTCTGTGTATTCCATCTGGTGTTGTCCATGTGTATAGTCACTGTTTATGTTGCTAAAAAAGGTATTTGGAATGAAGAAGTTGTTGGTCTTGCAAAATTCTAATATATGATCTCCTGCATTGTTTCTATCACCAAGGCCATATTGTCCAACTACCAGTCCTCCTTCTTTGTTTCCAACTTTTGCATTCCAATCTCCAGTAATTATCAATGCATCCTGATTTCTTGTTTGATCAATTTCGAACTGCAGAGGTTGGTAAAAATCTTCGATTTCTTCACCTTTGCCCTTAGCAGTTGGTATGTAAATTTGAATAATAGTCTGTTTATCTGGTTTTCCTTATAGGCATATGGATATTATCCTATCACTGGCCGTGTTGTACTTCAGGACAGATCTTGAAAGGTCTTTTTGATGATGAATGCAGTGCTGTTCCTCTTCAAGTTGTCGTTCCAGGCATAGTAAACCATATAAATGTCTGATTCGGTTCCCTAATGCCTAGGATATCAATGTTTATACATTCCATTTCATTTTTGAGGACTTCCAATTTTCCTAGATTCATGCTTTGTGCATTCCATATTCTGATCATTAATGAATATTTGTAGCTTTTTGTTCTTATTTTGAGGTGTGCCACATCAGCAAATGAAGGCCCCGAAAGCTTGGTTTCATCCACGTCATTAAGGTAGACTCTACTTTGAGGAGGCAGTTCTTTCCCATTCGTCTTTTGATTGTCTTCCAACCTGGGGGCTTGTTTTCTGGCACTATATCAAACAATGGTTCACTTCTATTCATAATGTTTTCACTAGCTAATTCTTTTCACAATTAGACTGCTGGGTCCTTCTTCCTAGTCTGTCTCAGTCTGAAAGCTCAGATGAAACCTGTCCTCCATGGGTGACCCTGCTGGTATCTGAATATCGGTGGTGTAGCTTCCAGCATCACTGTACAGGGAAACCCCCACAATACAACAACTGACAGACTCACTGGGGGAAGAGGGCAGTACTTCCAGAAATAATCAAGTAAGTTAGTTTCAATTGCCATTAATTTATTGTTATATTTATAGTCACCATAGATTGAAGTTTCAAGAGAAAATCATTTTATCCTTCTTTGTTAGGCCAGTGTTTTGTAGTTACTACACCCAGGAAGATGTTGATAACTGCTGTGTGGCGTTTTGATTCACCTGCTAAGTTTCTAGAATGCATGATTGAATCAAAGTTTAGGAAATTAATTTTATTCAATTATGCTAGTCTATTAAAAATTATTAAATGTCATGATAAAATATTAAATTTTAATTATATATTCTGTCTTTCAATAGGTAGATGGAGTTTTAAAAAGTTGTCATTTAATCAAGCAGGACTCATGGTGAATCCATGTGTGTCAGAGTAAAACTGTGTATCATAAGATTTTCAAGGGTGTGACCTTTTAGATAGAAACTGAGAGTGAGAATGAGAGTATGGAATATGTCCTTGACAATAGAGAATCCCTTCCTTCCTTCCTTCCTTCCTTCCTTCCTTCCTTCCTTCCTTCCTTCCTTCCTTCCTTCCTTCCTTCCTTCCTTCCTTCCTCCCTCCCTCCCTCCCTCCCTCCCTCCCTCCCTCTCTCCCTCCCTCCCTCCCTATCAGGTAAAACAAGATTTTAAAAAAATATAAATACGTACCTAGAGTCAATTCTTTATTTAACCTTAGTCATCAACTTTTACATAATTTTGCTTTGCTATGAGAATGAGAGAAAAGAACCTGAACGTCTTTAACTCTAATGGCTGTAACCTTTCCTACTTGGGAAGACTGAAGTTGAACTTTATTTAATTTAATCCAAAAACTCAAGAGTTCCACAGGGTTTGAAACGATTGTGAAGAGTTGACTAAAATGGGGTGGTCACTGAGCTCCTTCTGGAGAAGGGAAGCAGCTTTCCTAGGAAGCCGTCTAGGCCTTGGCCCTCTCTCTGCTGGGGAGAGTGGGCCACACTGGCTGTCTCACCTGTGTGGCACCCTGGTCCCAGGCCATGGTTGTCTTGTATGTGCTCTCGTACTTTGCCATTAGAAACAATATCCTTTCACACTGTGCAAAAATGACAATCTGAGAATGAATAATAAGAAAAACACAAATACAAAGTGAATAAACACAGTATATAATTCTGAGTGTTATTTGCGTATTTAGAGGTGTTCAGATGATGTTTTAAAGCACAGGGCTAGACATCTTATGTGTGTGTGTGTTTTACATCTGCTGTTTCTGTTCTAGAGTTAAATCAATTAACAAAGTTCCAAATAGCTGCTCAGAAATTCAAAAACAATCTTTTCTCTGGATAGATGATCACTTTCTTTTCTACAATATTAAAATTTTAAAACTCAGGCTGGGTAGATGGACAGTTATGGTAAGTTTCAGATTCCCAGCTCTGCATTCTAGCAATCTGTGCCGCCTGGCCAGCTGCCTGACTCCTCGGGATCCTAAAGGATAAAGACCTGGGCTGGGTGTTCCAGAACAGCTTGGAAACTTATGGGGAGTGGAACAGCTGTCTGACACAGGAGCGTTGTCTCTTTTCGGTTAACCTTTCTGAGTTCCAGGCTCTTTATCTTTGTATTTTTTCTTTTTTTTTTTTTTCGTGAAAACATTTCTTTAAATTGTGTAATGGAGTATTATCGTCATTGTTTCTCATTGTTGTTATGGGCCAGGGTGGATAAACCAGTAAGCAAGGGACACATAGGTGTTCAGGAACCAAGGCGTACCACAGGTGTAATTGTGTTTACTTAGTGTTTTGTAGTCAACAACTTCACGTGGGTTTTATCACAAAACCAGGTGAAATTGCACCCTACAGACTAGTAAGTAAGCATAATTAAGCCCATGAGTGCTTTGCTTGTTGAGCAATCCATTCCTGGTTGTGAGGCACTAAGGAAGCGCCATATGTATTAATTCTGTGAAATTAAAACTTGTTATCGAATTCCAGTTTTCTAAGTGATAATAAAGTATAATTTTCCTTTAATGTTGTTGGTTCTCAGCTCCTCATGAATCTTCCTCGATTCTTGCAGGATTTCCCTTTTATCTTTCCTTCCTATGTAATGCGGAAGGCGCTCATACTAGAGCTGGGTTCCTGGAATCTGGTCATTTGTGAGAGAATTGTGGAGGATGGTATTCTAATCCTGTCCAGTTACACCCAGGGCAGCACACTGAACTGTCAGACAGATCAGCCCTCCGCTGTTAGAATCTCATTTTCCTGATGCTTGCATTTTATGCAAACTCCTTCCCCCGCCCCTGCTGACCATCTGCCTCCTGTCCTGAAATAAAAGGGGGAAAAAAACCTTTCTCCTCCTCTAAAAACAGTACAATTATTGGTTACAAGTCTGTATTGCATTCCAACATCTGTGTCTGCTTTCAACAGCTGCCTGGCTGTCTGTGTGTCTCCAAATGGAAAATGTTCATTGTGCCAGGTGCACTCCCTGACATCTGTTTTAAAGGAATACTTTTTTTGCAAGTTCTTAGCAGAATTTTGTAGGCTCCCTGAATAAGGAGTAGAGGTTAGTAGATACAGAAGGACATTGATATGGCCCTTCTTTCTACTCCTCATATTGCTACTGTTGTTGTTGTTGGCTGCTGTCAAGTAGATTCAAACTCATGGCCACCCGGTAGCACAGAGTAGTACTGCTCTGTAGGGTTTCCAATGCTGGAATCTTTATGGAAGCAGATTTACCAGGTCTTTCTCAAGCAGAGCCGCCGTGTGGGCTCGAACCACTGACCTTTTGGATGACACCTGAACGCTTAAATATTGTGCCACCAGGGCTCCATATATATCTTACAAAAACCAAAGTTGTTGCCGTTGAGTTGATTCTGACTCATATCGACCTTATAGGACAGGGTAAAACACCCTCTATAGGGTTTCCAAAGAGCTTCTGGTGAATTCAAACTGCTAACCATTTGGTTAGCAGTCGAACATTTAAGCACTGCACCACCGATACAGTTTAAAGATTTTATCTTTACTTGAAAACATTCCTTTAAATATGAAAGCTTGTAAAATTAAAAAAAAATGAAATTATTGAACTGGTTAGCTCTTCTCAAAGTGATTGAAATAACCAGGTGTTAAATTGGAAAAAGATGACATAGGTTCTTACAATGTTGAACATTTCAGCTGAATCTAAAGCGTTTTCAGAACAAATGACCACAGCATTTTTGGTTGCCATGAAGCATTGGCTAGGTTTCCTTTCCTTGTCCAATGGTTACCAATGACTAGTCAACGAATACAAAGGTAAGGCAAAGGATAGGAGTTGTCCACAAAGCACATTCTTGTTGGGAGACACTGGCCTTGAGGGATAGAAACAGCCTCCTTCTGGGCAGAAGATGGCCTTCCCTTGGCATCTGAGAGTCCAGCCCAGTAGAATCAAACCCCCCACCAGCTATCACCTGCTTTGGTGCTCTGGTTGAGACCAATTGCCCAGGACTGCACTGTCTTCCTGGGGATAGATATTGATATAATGCCCTGGAGTCCCACCTGCAGGAGTCCTTCAGTGGTGCAAATGGTTAGGCACGCAGCTGGCAAGGGAAAGGTTGATGGTTCACGTTCACCCAAAGGCACCTAGGAAGAAAGGCCTGGTGATGTGCATTGAAAACCCTGTAGGGCACAGTTGTACACTAATGCAAGTGCTGTTGTTGTTAGGTGCACTGGAGCCCTTTCTGACTCATAGCGACCTTATGGACAACAGAATGAAAGACTGCTTGCTGGTCCTGTGTCATCCTCACAGCCGTTGTTGTCTGAGCCGACTGTTGCAGCCACTGTGTCAGTCCATCTTGTTGAGGGTCTTCCTCTTTGTCGCTGACCCTCTATTTTACCAAGTATGATGTCGTTCTCCAGGGACTGATTCCTCCTCCTAATGTGTCCAAAGTCTTGCCATCCTTCCTTCTAAGGAACATTCTGGTTGTACTTCTTTCAAGACAGATTTCTTCATTCTTTTGGCATATTCAGTATTCTTTGCCAACACCACAATTCAAAGACGTCAATTCTTCTTCAGTATTCCTTAGTTACCGTCCAGCTTTCACATGCATATGAGGCAATTGAAAACGGCATGGCTTGGGTCAGGAGCACCTTAGTCCTCACGTTGACATCTTTGCTTTGGAACACTTTAAAGAGGTCTTCTGCAGCCGATTTGCCCAACGCAATGTACTATTTGACTTCTTGACTTCTGCTTCCATGGGTGTTGATTGTGGATCCAAGTAAAATCCTTGAAAACTTTGATGTTTTCTTCTTTTATCATGATGTTGCTTATTGTTCCAGTTTTGAGGATTTTTTTTCTTTATGTTGAGGTGTAATCCATACTGAAGGCTGGTCTTTGATCTTCATCAGCAAGTGTTTCAAGTCCCCTTCGCTTCCAGCAAGCAAAATTGTGTCATCTTCATATCACAGGTTGTTAATGAGTCTTCCTCCAATCCTGATGCCAGATTCTTCTTCATATAGTCCAGTTTCTTTGTATTACTTGCTCATCATACAGATTGAATAGGTGTGGTGAAAGGATACAACCCTGATGCACCTCTGTCCTGACTTTCACCCATGCAGTATCCCCTTGTGTTCGAACAACTGCCTCTTGGTCTAAGTACAGGCTCCTCACGACCTCATGAGGAAACTGACACATATGGGGTCAGTATAAGTCAGAATCGACATGAGTGCAACTGTTTTTTTTTTTTTTTTTTTTTGGTTATTTTTGTTTGTCTCATTTGCAGGGAAACACCCTAAGCTTCTCTTCTGAGGTACCGTAGACTTTGACAGAATTCCCTTTTTTCTGTGTATTTTCATCCTTTTTTTTTTTTTTAATTTATTGTGACAAGTGTGTTTATTTTGATTCATTGGATATCCCACGTTAGAATCAAACTGTACTCCATATAGTTTTCAATGTCTGTTTTTTGGGAAGTAGATCTCTAGGCCTTTCTTCCAGGGTACCTTGGGTGGACTCAAATCATCCACATTTTTGTTAGCTGTTGAGTAGACGAGCCATTTACGAGACCCAGGGACTCCATTTTCAGGGAAGAATACCTTAATATTAGTATCATGTAGGGGAGGGGAATTTATTTAGAGATTCCTGTATTTCTTGTTATGGAAATGAACCGTGTACTTATATTTTATATAATGAAGAGAAATATCTGTGAATAACAAGTTGGATACACTAGAAGGAACATGATCGTATCTCTCAATGTTGTGCAAGTTTACATGTATAAGTGTGCATTTTAAAAATACGATTATGTAATGATGGCCATAAAACAAATTTTGATAATTTATCTCAGCACATGTTATCCAACAAATATATGTGCCATATTTTTCTTTCATGAATTATTTTTGCTTTGATAAAAAATAAAATATTGAAATTCATTGCCTATTAGCTGATACAACAGAATATTTTGGAGAAAGCAGTGTCTACGTATAACTTCCCATGAATGGGTTGGTTTAAAATTAAACATAGAAAGAACATAAATATTATACATTTCAAATCCAAGCTACTGTTTATATTACATATTGTATCAGACCCTAAGCTTCTCTCCTGAGGTACCATAGATTTTGACAGAATTCCCTTTGTTCTGTGTATTTTCATCCTTTTTTTTTTTTTTAATTTATTGTGACTTAGGTGAAAGTTTACGGCTCATGTTAATTTCTCATATAAAAATTTATACACATATTATTAAGTGGCTTTAGTTGGTATCCCTATAATGTGACAGCACACTCCCCCCTTTCTACCCTTGGTTTCCTATGTCCATTCAGCCAGCTCCTGTCCCTTTCTGCCTTCTCATCCCACCTCCGGACAAGAGACGCCCATTTAGTCTCATATATCTGCTTGAGCGAAGAAGCACAGCCTTCAGGAGTATTATTTTATGTTTTATAGTCCAGCCTAATCTTTGTCTGAAGAGTTGGCTCGGGGAATGGTTCATCCACTTCTAACATGCATATGCTGAAAGCATAGAAAAGAGCATGCTGTTGCTAAGTGCATACCCTAGACATCTGAAACAAAGAATGGCTTTAAAATACACGGTAATTATGCAAAATGGTATACTTTACTTTGATTATCTGAAATAAAAATTAGAACATTGAATATGAAAAAGACTCTAATATTTATCAAAGTGTTCTCAGAGTATCAGATTTGTAACTTCAAAAATTAGCCACAATGTACTTCCTTTTAAACCCTTTCATACTACTCCTACAGAAAAGAATGACCCTCAACTTCATGGAGATGTTAGAGCTACCTTGCAAAATATTCCAGACCTGGCTACATTCCAGTCTGCTTTGTTGTTACCTGCTTGTCTTCCTGTTGAGTTAGTGATCTGGCCGCAGTACTCTCAGCCCTTCAACCCATGTTTGACTCCCATGCAATGAGAGTTTTTTTTGTTTTGGCTGTTGCAAGATAGCTCTGTGGTTCTTAACTTGGCTTAGTGTAGAATCCATGTAAGGAGCTATGAAAAATACATAATATGGAGAGAAGCTCCAGTGGTATGAATTTAGTTAGGTCTGGGATGGAGTGTAGGAATCTGTACTTTTAAACCCATGCCACGTTGGACCGACTAGAAGGAACTAAGTGTTGTTGGATCCAAGTAAAATGTGGATCCACAATTAACAGCCATGGAAGCAGCAGTCAAGAAATCAAAAGATGCATGGCATTAGGCAAATATGCTGCAAAGGACCTCTTCAAAGTGTTGAAGAGCAAAGATGTCACCCTGATGACTAAGGTGCACCTGACCCAAGCCATGGTATTTTCAATCACATCATGTGCATGTGAAAGCTGGACAATGAAAAAGGAAGACCGAAGAAGCATTGACACCTTTGAATCGTGGTATTGGCGAAGAATATTGAATATGCCATGGACTGCCGAGAGAACGAACAAATCTGTCTTAGAACAAGTACAATGAGAATGCCCCTTAGAGGCAAGGATAGGAAGACTGCATCTTACATGCTTTGGACATGTTGTCAGAAGGGATCAGTTCCTGGAGAAGGACATCATGCTTGGCAGAGTACAGGGTCAGCGGAAAAGAGGAAGACCCTCAACGAGGTGGATTAACACAGTGGCTGCAACAATGAGCTCAAGCATAACAACAATTGTAAGGATGGCTCAGGACCAGGCAGTGTTTCGTTCTGTTGTGTGTAGGGTCGCTATGAGTCAGAACTGACTCGACGGCACCTGACAACAACGACAGCAACAAAGTGTTGGTGAGAATGCGGAGCAAGTGGAACTCTCATACAATACTGGTGGAAGTATACATTAATACGACACCGTTGTGCTCATATCTCTGAAGGCTGAGCATATGTGTACCCTGTTGTTTTCATTAGCTACCTTTGGTTTGTTCCTGGACTCATGGCAACCCTGGGCACAAAGGAACAAAGTGCTACTCACTCCTGCCCTACCCCTGTGATCAGTTGCAGATTAGACCATTATGATCCATAGGGTTTTCACTGGCTGATATTGGGAAGTATATCACTAGGCTTTTCTTCCTAGTCTGCCTTAAGCTGGAAGCCCCACTGAAACCTGTTCAGCATCATAGCAACTTGCTATGACCAATTGCACTCAAAGCTTTATGCCTAATAGAAATACATCCATGCCTTCATCAGAAGGTGTTCTCAAGAACGTTCGTAGCAGCACTATTCCAAGTAGTCAAAGAATGAAGACTACCCGGGTACGTTTATAAATGGTTGTTGTTAGGTGCCGTTGAGTCAGTTCCGACTCACAGCGACCCTATGCACAACAGAAGGAAACACTGCCAGGTCCTGCGCCATCCTTACAATCGTTGTTATGCTTGAGCTCTTATAAATAGTAGGATGGATAAACACCTTACATTCAGGATGGATAAACACCTTTCATTCATACTTTGGGGTTTTACACAGAAGAGCTGGCTTTGTGGATTGCAACCTGGGTAGTCCCACAGGGCTTGTCATTGAGAAAGGCCCTGTATTTGCTTTAAGGCTCTGCACTCACTGTCTTGTAATTCTTTATAAGCTTTAACGAGGGGATATGCATTTTCTCTTTGCATTGTACCTTGCAAATTAGGTAGCTGGCCTGCCATAATGGGATGGGATAAATATATTACGGCTACTTGCATCAAGATGGTTAAATCTCACTCAGTGTTGAGTCAGAAAAGTCAAACACAAAATAATACATGCTGACAATTTCGCAAAAAGGGAAAAATGAACCTCTAGTGTTAAAAATTAGGACAGTGGTAGGCTTTGGCATTGTGAGAGTAGATACTGTTTGGGAGGGGTATTAAAGGAGATTTTTTGAGTGCTTGTCATGTCTACTTATTGATCTGGTTACTGGTTACGAGGGTGGGTTCACACTGGGAAATTTTATTAATAGAACATTTATGCTTTCTTGATCATTCTTTATAGCAATAGCAGATTACATTTTAGAAATTCTTACTGTTTATTTTGACATAACTCCAGGATGGAAACAACTGGTCTGGCCTAATGGGGACATGGGTTTCACTTTAATTTGGAGCATTTCGCTTTTCCCTACTCTGAGCCATTTTTTCAGTTTTGTCCACCCAACTGCAGTGAAAATGTCCACTCTTTGACATAAAAGAACAGACAAGAGAGCACCGGTGGCTGACTACCTTTCCTCCTTCACTAGTTTTGGGAAATGCCCCAATGCTCTTGCCATTGGTTTGGCTCAGCTATGTCACTTGCACATAACATGAACTCATTTACCCCCTCTCTCATTGACATATGTGATACAGATATTAGTGTCTGCGCTGGGAAATCTGAGGGACATGAGAATCCATCAACCCAAATAGCATTCCACCGATCTGCTTAAAGTACTTCTGACTCTGGCCTCCATCTCTTTGAATTAAAGCTCTTAGAGAAATGCAAATTTGTTTCCTTGTTCATTACCAGCCTTTAGTCCTGCTTGAAATAGTTCATCAGCTAGGCCAGGGAGTGATAAAATTGGAGCGATGCTTCACTGGGAGGGATCCTGGGGGGCTAGTGGAGAGAGTGAGCAAGAGCTAGCATGGTCTGCAGCCTGTGTGCTTCACAGGGCTGGAGCTCACCCTCCCACGGGGACAAGTAGGAGGAGGAGGAAGGCTGTGGGCCAGAGCTCTGGGCACAGGTGGGATTTCAGTGATTTCACAGTCCAGTTCTAAGTCATACCACTATGCACACTTGGATCAGAAATTAAGGCTCAGAAATGCTGAATGGCTTGTTAGAAAGTCTCTGTGCAAATAGAAAGGTCCTGAATATATTTCAGGGTGCAGGTCACCAAGCTGTGTGCTCCTTTGTAATTGTCAATAAATACTAGGAAATGGTGACCCGATGCCTCAGGATGTGTGTTCTGTATTTTTAGGTAATCACTGTATATAATTGTTGTACAATTATTTATTGCACAGTGGTTAAGCGCTCAGCTGCTAACGTAAAGTTTAGAGGTTCAATTCCACCAGCCAGTCCACAGGAGAAAAGACCTGGCACTCTGCTCCTGTAAAAATTGGAACCTAGGAAACTCTTTGGTGTAGTTCTTCTTTCATATAGGGTTAGTGTGTGTCGGAATCAACTCGATGGCACCCAACAAGAATATAAAGTATAAATACTTCTGAATAAAATGCAATGAAAATACAGTGAAATCTGTGAGAGCCAGAAACCGAGTGGACTGCCTTGTTTTTCTGGGTCTCACAAGTTTTTAGCCTTTGATGAGGTGCAGTCTTACCACTTTTCTATCACCCATTTTACTGGAAAATATTTGCGTTTTCTTTATCTGACAGGCTTCTGCCTTGCACTAGCTCCAGCTTTTACAGGTTTTTTGTATCTGCAAAAGCAGTGAATTTTCATAGCATATTGAAATCTTGCACTAATCATAAATGACTTTGGTGGTTCCCAGATGGTGTTTGTAAAGAGGAGGGAGATGTTTTTTCAGTTCTTGATGTAAACAGTTAGCCTACAAAACAAGAGTCCACAGATACTTGACTTTCTGAAGATCTGACTGTGACGTGAGGGCAGAAAAAATTATGGTGGAAAAAAAAGTGGAGAATATTTTTGAAATCTAAAATGTGTCCAAAATGATCAGATCTTGATCCAATGCTATCCTAGAGCCTACAGGTTTTTGAAATAGGAAATTATTGACAATGTTAAATGAAAAAAGAAAAGGAAGTGAATAATCTCAAAATCAAGGATGATGATAAACATTAATTAATATATTTTAAGGACCCAGAAGAACCAGTATGCTAGTTGGTATGACTTAAAAGACAAAAAGTAATAAATGTCAACCAATTTAATTCATTTTAGACCACTGTGGCACCCTTTAAAGCAGGAAGAGCAGCCATAAGAGACATGGATTTTTGTAGGTCCTTAGATTCCTTCCCCTGAGACAGTCTTTCACTAACTGGGAATATAAATGTTAGGGCATTCAGCTATTAGATAAAGGCAAATTTCGTTGGTTAAATAATTATACCCACTCGGCATTTTATAATGTCGCATTGTCAGTTGCCTTCACGTTAGCTCTGACCCATTTCGATTCCATGTACAACAGAAGGAAATGTTATCTGGTCCTGAGTCATCTTCACATATGAACCCACCAGAAATTGACATGGGGCTTCAGAGTAAGAGATAAGCGGTAAATGCAGTTGAGACTTGGGCTGTGTGTTTCAGGTAGTAGCCACAGAATTCATTGCCAAGTTGATTTTATTTCGTTCTGGAACTTCAGCTGATTCCGTTTATCCACCAGCCTTTCTAAATTTCAGTAGTAGCTTGGGTCTTCCTTTTTACCAGTGCGTCTTCTACCTAACAACCAACAGCACTGCCAGACACATCCAGTTTTTTTTTTTGTTTTTTTTGTTTGTTTTGGAAAAGCAATTACTGCATTTCTTATAGCCGTGAGTTCACAGTTTGACCAAAATTGTGATGGCTTCTTGTTAACCCTCTGGACGATAACTCTGTTGGAGACACAGAGACAGGTGGAAACAGGGCACTTGTCCTCGTAGTATTGCAGTGTCCAGGAGGGAAGTATTGTAGTCTGGGCTCCCCCGAAAACGCAGCCTGGGGCCGAGGCTCAGGTGGGCTACTCTATCGGTAAGCACCGTCCCAGGTGCATGAGGCAAGACAAGGAAGGGAAGTGGAACCAGGGAATTGGAGGAGGCCTGATGGAGCTGGCCACTGCCTTGCATACCTGATTCCTTGATACAAAGGATCACAGGTTAAGCATTATGGGTTCTAGGCTTTGCCACCTGGAAGTGTAATGAGCCTAGCACACGAGGCAGAGTGCTGGGGGGGCCTGCGGGAAGCCCTGCAGGGCCTATCCAGAACACAGCCAAGAGAGTATTAGGTAGTGAATAAGATGTGTCTGACCCACAGGAATTAAGACATTACGTAAAAGATGTGATGTGGGGGAGAAAATTTAAGAACTATGAAGTCGTATGAATATTCAACACAGTTTTCGTTATTGTGCTATATAGTTGATTCTAATGCTTAGTAGCCCCACATGACAGAGTGGAAATGCTCCACATGGTTTTCTAGGTTGTAATCTTTATGTCTTGGAAGAAATACAACCAGAATGCGCCTTAGAAGCAAGGATGGTGAGACTAGGTCTCATATACTGGAGACGTGCTGTTGAGGAGAGATCAGTCCCTGGAGAAGGACATAACGCTTAGTAAAGTGTCAGTGAAGAAGAGAAAGACCCTCGATGGGATGGATGACACAGTCGCTGCAACAGTGGGCTCAAGCATAGCAATGATTGTGAGGGTGGTGTAGGACTGGACACTGTTTATTTTGTTCTGTTGTATATGGGGTCCTAATGAGTCAGGATTGACTCGATGGCACCTAATAATAACAACAATCTTTATACAAGCGGGTCTCCAGGTCTTTCTCCTTTGGAGCCCCTGGGTGGGTTCAAACTGCCAAACTTTTGGTTAGCAGCTAAGTGCCTAACCATTCCTCCATCATGGTTCCCAACACAGTTCTTGGAGAAATTAAATTCTGTTCCATTTGTAGAAGAAGTACAGGTATTCAGAGTACTACAGATGTGCCATCAGAATGACTTTAGCAAAGGTACTTAGTATTATTCTTTGATGTTTCTTCCATCAGCTCAAGTGCCACTTCCTCCTCAGCATTCTCCTAACCTCCATCACGAATGACCATCCCAGCTACTTATCGTCCACCCCTCCTCCCAGCTGACCTTCTCTCTTCCCTGACCCTGCCTTTTTTATTCCTTGCGTAGTTATGATTACATAACATTGTATCATTCACTTGTGGGTTTTTGTTACCTCTCTCTCCCCACTAGAAAGTAAACTGAAGTAGGACAGGGCTTTTGTTTGTTTTTAGCAGCACTATAGCTCCTTTTTTTATAGCTCCAGCGGGGTCCTGGTGGCATAGTGGTTAAGAGCTACGGCTGCTAACCAAAAGGTCGGCAGTTGGAATCTACCAGGCAGTCCTTGGAAACTGTATGGGGCAGCTCTACTCTGTCCTATAGGGTTGCTATGAGTTGGAATTGACTTGAGGGCAACAGGCTTTTTTTGTTTTTGTTTTTAATAGCTCCAGCGGGGCCCTGGTGGTACACTGGTTAAGTGTTTGGCTGCCAACCAAAAGATCAGACGTTCAAATCTTCCATCTGCTCCTTGGAAACCGTGGGGGTAGTTCTACTCCATCCTGTAGGGTAACTATGATTTGGAATAGACTGAACAGCAAATGTTTTGTTCTTGGCTGGTAACTGAAAAGTTGGCAGTTCGAATGCATCCAGCAGCTCTGCAGAAGAAAAGCGTTCTATTGTTGTAACGATTGTTGTTGATAGGTGCTATACAGTCATCTCTGACCCACAGCATCCATATGTATAACAGAATGAAACGCTGCCATGTCCTATACCATCCTCACAATTGTTGCTACGTTTGTGCCCACTGTTGCAGCCACTGTGTTAATCCATCTCATTGAGAGTCTTTCTCCTTTTTGCTGACCCTCTACTTTATCAGTCATGATGTTCCTCTCCATGGGCTGGTCTTCCTGATGGCATGCCCAAATTAAACAAGATGAAGTCTCACCATCCTCGCTTCTAAGCAGTATTCTGACTATACTTCCTCCAGGATGAATTTGTTGTTACAATCAAGAATATCCTATGGAGTAGTTCTACTCTGTAGTGTACGGTATCTCCATGAGTTGGAATGGACTCAAGGGCACAAGACAACATCAGAGCTCCTACACCTAGAACAGTGTCTGGCAAAAGGACACACTCAGAAAATATTCACTGACATATTTCAGTATTGAATATGTAAGAGTAAACATGTCTGTTTGATAAGTTTCTGTGAAAATTAAATTACAAAATGAGGAAAGTACTTTGCTGAGGCTTTGCCTGGGGAAGACAAGCAGTAAATGCTGGGGTCCTCCTTTTCCTCATGCCTAGAACATTTTCCTCATGGTGAAGAATCTTGAATATACCATGCACTGCTGGAAGAATGAACAAGGCTGTCTTGGAAGAAAGATAGCTCCTTGGAAGCGAGGGTAGGGAGACTCTGACTCACGTACTTTGGACATGCTATCAGGAGGGCTCTGTCCCTGGAGAAGGACATCATGCTTGGTAAAGTAGAGAGTCAGTGACAAGGAGGAAGACCCTTAACAAGATGGATCAACTCAGTAGCTGCAACAAGGGGCTCAAGCATTCCAACGATTGTACCTGGCACAGTACCTGGCAGTGTCTGCTTCTGTTGTACACAGGGCCGCTATGAGTGGGAAGCTACTGGACTGCACCTAGGAACAACAGGGTCCTCCCCAAAGGCCAATATGCAGTTTCAGTTTTACCTTACAAACATGCACAGTATTCTCTACATGAACGACACTGGCTGAGCAGGACAGTGTCCTTTTCACAGGAAGAGGAAATCGTGATGTGATTTCCTACCCATATCCACAGAAGGAAAAAAAAAAAAAAAAGTCATACTTCTAAACCTTTAAATGATAGTCACCAAATACCTTCCTCCAATGTATATATTTTTCACTCCAGATAAGACGCAGAGAGCTTTGTGCTATAAACACTCCAGAGGAAAGATTGGGACTTTCTAGTCCTCTCTGCCATAAAATGAGCCACGGGAGCATTCAGTTTTTCTCCGTGAAGTTCAGCACTGTATGTGTAGCACATTTTATTGCACTTTTTAAAGTATGGGGCGATCATCGTCTGAAATAGGCACAGAGAAGTGTATAAAAAGCAGTGCATCCTCACTCCTAAGTGCTTGGTTTTAGAGTGGCTGAGCAAAGAAACCTGCCATTTGGCTTCAAGGAGTGTTTAAGAGGCTTCCTCTGAGAAGGACTTATCTTGGTAGGCTTCAGATTAATGCAGAGTAGAGAAATCTGTTATGTTCTTCTAATGATTGCACCAAGAATTCAGTATGTTTTTTTCTCTATCAAAGACTTCTATGGACCAGTATTAGAAATTAAAAGATTATACCGCTACTAATTTAAAAAAAAAAAAGGTGGGTCTGGTGCTGCAACAATTACGAGTTTGGCTGCTAACCAGCAGCTCGAATCCACCAGGTAGTCCTTGGAAACCCTATGGGGGGTTCTACTTTGACCTATCACATCGTAATCACGTCGACGGCAGTAGGTTTGGGTTTTTCTTTGTTTAATCTAAAAATGATTATTGTTGTTGTCGTTGTTGTTAGGTGGTATCAAGTTGGTTCTGACTCATAGCAACCGTGTGTACAAGAGAATGAAACACAGCCCAGTACTGTGCTATCCTCACAAAATAGAATAAAAATGGTTATAATTTACACAATGGTATGTTTTCCAGAAAATACATGGTTTCAATAGTTTGCAGGATACCCCATAGTAGTGAAAACCCTAGAAATGGCCCTTACATATTTAAGTTGTAACTATGTGAGATATCAAAGGGGAGTCACTGCTGATAGTGACTTCCAGTTTGCAACACTTGTATCATGGAAGTGTCTGGTTAGACGGATGGTTACTTCTGCTATCATTTATTCACACTTATTAAAATTATACATTTTTTCATTTACATAGTCTGATGGAAACTTTCTTCTGATTTCTGTTCATTTCTTAAAAGTAGGGCATGCTTCTGTTATCCCTTTAATAATAATTTTCTATATTTTCCCTTTAATGATAATTAAAAGCAAGATATTCTGTTTCCCCTTGCCTCTAGCAAAACTCTTCCCTCTAAATGTTAATTTGGTGTAGGGTGATTTTTTTTTTTTTTCATTAAAATATCTTAAGAGGCTATGCTTTGTCCCTAGAGTATGTTGACATTTTAAGGTGGAGAAGCTGAGACATAAGAGCCATGTTGTTGAATCTGTTAGGGTGTTGAGAACTGGACTCTGGCCACAAGTCAATCTGGAGTGAAGCAATGGCCCTGTTACTCACCACCTCTTTGAAGACCTGGCATGAGAGAGGACCTTCATGACCCTTTGTATCCTCAGAAATGGGTGTAACATTTCTTACCATCTGTTCCCTGTGCAGAGGATAGAAATAGCTACCTTAGAATGCAAAAGACTATTACACAGAATTTGATGAGGAAGTAGTTCAGACAAAACATAGAACAAGCCAAGCAGCACACAGACAAAGCAACACAGGAACTTAAGAAGATTAGAGAAGAGCATAATGACAAATTTAAGAGACTGCAAGAATCCAAAGAGAGTCAGCAAACAGAAATCCAGGGGATTAAAAATACAATTGCAGAATTAGGCAACTCAGCAGAAATTCATAGTAGCAAAATTTAGGAAAGGAAAGTCAGAATTAGTGGGATTCAAGATTAAGCAATTGACACCAATGTATTTTAGAAAAAAATCAGATAAAAGAATTAAGAAAAAATGAAGAAACCCTAAGAATTATGTGGGACTCTCTCGAACAAGAGGAATAACCTATGAATGACTGCAGTACCAGAACAGGGAGAATAACAGAAAATACAGACAGAATTGTTCAAGATTTTAGCAGAAAACCTCCTGATATCGTGAAATATGAGAAGATATCCATCCAAAATGCTTGTCAAACTCCACACTGGGTAGATCTCAAAAGAGAGCCACCAAGAGATACTATATTCAAACTTGCCAAAACCAAAGATAAAGGCAGAATTTTAAGAGTGGCTAGGGATAAATGAAAAGTCACCTACAAAGGAGATTCAATAAGATTAATCTTGGACTGCTCAGCAGAAACCATGGAGGCAAAAAGGCAACGGGATGACATATATAAATCCTTAAGGGAAAAAATTACCAGCCAAGGATCATATATCCAGGAAAGCTGTCTCTCAAATATGATGATGAAATTGGGACATTTCCAAATAAACAGAAGTTTAGGGAATTTTTGAAAACCAAACCAAAACTACAAGAAATATTAAAGAGAGTCCTCCAGTTAGAAAATCAATAACATCAAATATCGACCCCAAACTAGAATACAGGACAGTGCAACCAGATATCAACCCAGATAGGGAAATCACAAAAATAAATTAAAGCTAAAACTCTCAAAACAGGGAAACAGAGACATCATTATGTAAAAGATGACAACATTAAAATAAAAAAGAGGGACTGAAAAATGTAGTCATAGATCTTTCATATGGAGAGGAAGTCAAGGTGATATGAAGAAATAAAAAATTGGTTTAAACTTAGAAAAATAAGGGTAAATATTAAGGTAACAACAAAGGAAACTAACAATTTTACACATCAAAATAAAAAAAAAAAACATAAAGACTTAGGAAATACAAAATCAACAACAATGAAAAAGAGGAAAGGAATATTCATGAAGAGAACCGACTCATCAGAGAAGATTAGGTGGAACAAAGAGACTGTCAGCAAGAGAGGAAAAAGAACATCAAAATGACAGCACTAAACTCATACCTATCAATTAAGCTGAATGTAAATGGGCTAAATTCACCAATAAAGAGAGAGTGGCAGAATAGATAAAAAAGAAAAAATGATCCCTCTATATGCTGCCTACGAGAGACACACCTTATACATGAAGACACAAACTAAAACTCAAAGGATGCAAAAAAAACATATCAAGCAAACCACAAGGAGAAAAGAGCAGGAGTGGCAATATTAATTTCTGACAAAACAGACTTTAAAATCTACCACAAAGAATAAGGAAGGACACTATATAATGACTGAACAGCCAGTAGATCAGGAGAACATAACCGTAATAATTATTTACGAACCCAATGACAGGGTTCCAAAATACATAAGACAAACTCTAACAGCATTGAAAAATGAGACAGACAGACAGCTCCACAATAATAGTAGGAGATTTCAATACACTATTTTTGGTGAAGGAGAGAACATCCAGAAAGAAGCTCAATAAACACACGGAAGATCTAAGTGCAACGATCAAACAATTTGACCTCATAGATGTATACAGAACACTCCACCCAACAGCAGCCAAGTATGCTTTCTTTTCCAACGCGCATGGAACATTCTCCAGAATAGACTACATATTAGGCCATGAAGGAAGCCTTAACAAAATCCAAAACATCGAAATGTTACAAAGCTCTTGTCTGACCATAAAAGTAGAGATTAATAACAAAAAAGCAAGGAAAAAAAATTTTAAAACATAGAAACTGAACAATGCCTTGCTCAAAAACTCTGGGTTTTAAAAGAAAGTAAGAATGGAATAAAGAAATTCATAGAACCAAATGAGAATGAAAACACATCCTAACAGAACCTTTGGGACAGAGCAAAAGCAGTGCTCAGAGGTCGATTTATACCAATAAATGCACACATCCAAAAGGAAGAAAGGGCCAAAATCGAAGAATTAACCCTTCGACTCAAACACAAAGAAAGAGAGCAGCAAAAGAAGCCCTCAGGCACCAAAAGAAAGCAAATAATAAAAATTAGAGCAGAATTAAATGAAGTAGAAAATATAAAAAAAATTGAAGGAGTTATCAAGACCAAAAGCTTGTTCTTTGAAAAGGTTTATCATTAAACTCGATAAACCTTTGGCCAAACAGACAAAAGAATAACAGGAAACAAATAACCCATATAAGATATCAGATGGGTGATATCACAACAGACCCAACTTAATTTAAAAGAAACATAACAGAAAACTATGAAAAATTGTAGTCTAACAAATTTGAAAACCATGGGGAAATGGATAAATTTCTAGAAACACCCTATCTACCTAAACTAACACAAACAAACCAAGTTAGAACAATTAAGTAAGCCTACAAGAAAAGAAGAGATTGAAAAGGTCATTAAAAAACTTCCAACAACAGCAAAAACAGCCCCAACCCTGATGGCTTCACTGGAGAATTCTACCAAACGTTAAGAGAAGAGCTAACACCACTAAAACCCACCCAGTGGGGTTAACTACTAAAAGTATTTTAGAGCATAGAAAAGATGGAATACTTCCAAACTTATTCTGTGAAGCCAGCACAACCCTGACAACTAAACCAGGTAAAGACACCACAAAAAAAAGAAAAGCACAGACCAACACCTCATGAATGCAAAAACTCTCAACAAAATTCTAGCCAATAGAATTCAACAACATATCAAAAAAATAATTCATAGTGACCAAGTGGGATTAATACTAGGTTTTTTTTTTTTTACACAGGGATGGTTCAACATTAGAAAAATAATTAATATAATCCATCATATAAATAAAAGAGCCACATGACCTTATCAATTGATGCAGAAAAGTCATTTGACAAAGTCCAACACCCATTCATGATAAAAATTCTTAGCAAAATAGGACTAGAAGGGAAATTCCTCAGCATCATGAAGGGTATTTAGACAAAGCCAACAGCCAACTCATCCCAAATGGAGAGAGTCTGAAAGCATTCCCCATAAGAACAGGTACCAGGCAAGGATGCCCTTTATCACCACTCTTATTCAACATTGTGCTGGAGGTCCTAGCAAGAACAATTAGGCTAGATGAAGAAATAAAAGGCATCCAAAAAATATCTCTATTTGCAGACGATATGATCTTATACACAGAAAACCCTAAGGAATCCACAAGAAAACTACTAGAACTAAGAGTTCAGCACAGTATCAGAATACAAGATAAACATATAAAATCAGTTGGATTCCTCTACACCAACAAAGAGAACATCGAAGAGGAAATCACCAAATCAATATCATTTACAGTAGCCCCCAAGAAGATAAAATACTTAGGAATAAATCTAACCACAGATGTAAAAGACCTATACAAAGAAAACTACAAGACACTTCTGCAAAAAAACAAAAGAGACCTACATAAGTGGAAAAATATACCTTGCTCATGGACAGGAAGACTCAACATAGTGAAAATGTCTATTCTCCCCAAAGTGGTCTGTAGATACAATGCAATACTGATCCAAATACCAGTGACATTTTTCAATGAGATGGAGAACTGAATCACCAACTTCATATGGAAAGGGACGAGGCCTTGTATAAGAATTATTGAAAGAGAAGAACAAAGTGGGAGGCCTCGCACTACCTGATTTTATAACCTATTATACCACCACGGTAGTCAAAACAGCCTGATTGATACTGGTACAACAACAGATACTTAGACCGATGGAACAGAATTGAGAACCCAGGTGTTAATTCATCTACTCGTGACCAGCTGATATTTGACAAAGGCCCAAAGCCCGTTAATTGGGGAAAAGGCAGTCTCTTTTTTTTTAAACAAATGGTGCTGGCACTACTAGATATCAGTATGCAAACAACTGAAACAAGACCCGTACCTCATACTATGCACAAAAACTAACTCTAAATGAATCAAAGACCTGTATATAAAATCTAAAACAATAAAGATTGAGGAAGGAAAAATAGGGACAAAGCTAGGAACCCTAATACATGGCGTAAACAGTATGCAAAACATTACTAACAATGCACAAACACCAGAAGAAAAACCAGATCACTGGGCACTCGTAAAAATCAAAACACTTATGCTCAGCCAAAGACTTCACCACACGAGGGAAAAGATGACCTACAGACTGGAAAAAAATCTGGCTATGACGAATCTGATCAGTGTCTAATCTCTAAAATCTACAAGATGCATCAAAATCTCAACAACGCAGAGACAAATAACCTAATTATAAAATGGGTAGAGTATATGAACAGGCACTTCACCAAAGAAGACTTTCAGGTGGCTAAGAGATATATGTTAAATGCCCACGATCATTAGCCATTAGAGAAATACATATCAAAAGTACAGTGAGACACCATCTCACCCCAACAAGGCTGGCATTCGTCCAAAAAACACAAAACAATAAATGCTGGAGAGCTTGTGAAGAGGCTGGAACACTTACACACTGCTGCTGAGAATGTAAAACTGTTCACTTTGGAAATCGATTTGGTGCTGCCTTAAAAAGCTAGAAATAGAACTACCATAGATTCCAGCAATCGCACTCCTTGGAATATATCCAAGAAATAAGACCCCTCGCAGGAATAGACATATGTACATCTATGTTCATTGTAGCACTGTTCACAATAGCAAAAAGATGGCAACAACCTAGGTCCCCATCACCGGATGAATGGATATATTCACACGATGGAATACTATGCAAGGACAAAGAACAAGGATGAATCGATGAAACATCTCATAACGTGGATGAATCTGGAAGGCATTATGCTGATTGAAATTAGTCAGTCGCAAAAGGACAAACATTGTATGAGACCACTATTGTAAGAACTCAAGAAAAGGTTTAAGTACAGAAGAAAACATTTTTTGATGATTACTAGGGTGGGGAGGGAAGGAGAGTGGTATTCCCTAACTAGATAGCGTACAAGAATTATTTTAGGTCAACAAAAGGACAAAATACAATACAGGGGAAGTCTGCACAGCTGGACTAAATCAAAAGCTAAGAATTTTCCTGAATACAGCTAAACACTTTAAAGGACAGAGTGTCACGTAAAGCAGAGACTCCATCAGCCTGAGATCTGAAGAACTAGATGGTGCCTGGCTACCACTAATGACTGCCCTGACAGGGAACAGAACAGAGAGTCCCTGAAGGAGCCAGAGAAAAGTGGGGTTGTAGAACTTAAATTCTAGTAAAAATATCAGACTTAATGGTCTGAGTGATAATGGAGGGACCCCAGAGGACATGGCCCCAGAGTCTCTTTCAGCCCAAAACTAAAACTGTTCCTAGAGGCAACTCTTCAGACAAAGATTAGACTGGATTATAAGACACGAAATGACACTGGCGAGGAGTGTGCTTTTTAGCTGAAGTAGACACATGAGACTATGTGGGCAGTTCCATTTAGCCTGGAGGTGAGATGAGAAGGCAGAGGGAGAAATACAGTGTGGAGAGGAGGAGTATGCTGTCACATTGTTGGAAGAGCAACAAGGGTCACACAATAATGTGTGTGTAAGTTTTTGTATGGGAAACTGACTTGAATTGTAACCTTTCACTTAAAGCACAATTAAAAAAAAAAAAAAGATTTACAACCTTGGAACCCCTATGGGGGCAATTCTACTCTGTCCCGTGGGGTTGCCATGAGTCAGAATTGACTCAACAACAGTGGGTGGGTTAGATCCTTATTAAGAAGTGCCATATTAAATGTTTCTCCCCAAGGGGACAAAATCTGCAAAGTTTTCTGTCACCATAGAGAAATAACAATGATTAAACTATTCTTTCCCAAAACAAAGAAATAACTACCTTATAAGGTTATTGACTTGATTAAAAGTAATTTGTGTGAAGTCCTCAGCTTGGTGCTTCAGTTTTCTTTCCAGTTACATTGTAACCTCAGTGAAAACTGGTTCATGTCTTTCCTGACATCTTTCTGTCTATCCCCAGCATCTGGAGCAGTGCCAAGACCTAGTGGGACGTCACGGTTACATGTTGACCAGTACCTGGGGCATTTTTTGGGCTACTCAACTGAGCTTGGAGTTTTTTATTAGGTAAAAGCATGAGGTTTCCCTTCTAACAGTGTAGTTTTCATCTGGCCAATGGGTATATCTTATTCTACAGCTCTGGCTCTTATTCTGTTTCTGTCTGTCTCTTTGTCCTTCCCCTCTCTCCTGTCCAGCTGTCTTCCGCTGTTCTCACCTGACTTTTCTCTGTGGGTGATTACACCGGCTCTAAATTCATCCCCTGAGAGAAACTCTCTGCAGTATTCTTCTTCCCCTCTCCAATCTTCGCAAAAGGAATATTCCACGATGCTTAACCTCATTCCCCAGAGTTCTCTAGTCACTTCAGAAAAAAATATATATATTTATAGTAAAGCCTACCATCAGTGTTCCTTGTGGAAAGCAGGTGAAATCTAGGGAAGCATTTAGCACAGTCCCTGGCACATAATATGCTATCAATAATTAATAGTTATTAATTAATAATTAATCACTTCTTTCTTACTGCCTTTCCTTCACAGGCCAGAGGGATTTTTTAATGGCCTCACTGATATCTTTTCCCTGTAATTAATATAAAATATTGATAGGCATTTGATCATAAAACATTTAAAACAGTCTTATTTTGGTAGTGGAGTAAATAAATCATGATAAACTTACACAGGCAATTCTGACTCATGCCAACAAAAGAAAACAGTAGCATCAATAATTCTAAAAAGATAAAGCAAAATCCGTTACCGTCGAATTAATTCTGACTCATAGCGACCCTATAGAACAGAACAGAACTGCCCCATAGGGTTTTCAAGGCTTTAATCTTTGTGGAAGCAGATTGCCACATCTTTCTCCTGCAGAGCAGGCTGGTGGGTTCGAACTGCTGACCTTACAATTAGCAGCCAAGCACTTAACTACTGTGCCACCGGGGCTCCTTAAAAAGATGGCAATTATATGGTGTGGAAGTGTATGAGATGGTATTATGGCAAGATCCATCTAGCTTTGTTTTGTGTGTGTCCTAAACTTGAACTGGACCACATTTCTAATTAGTATAAACTTAAGAACATTAAAGCATAAGCATGTCTTTTTCTTGTAACTCAAAGACGAGATATATATCACTCATTTGGCAATAAACCATGAGCTGAGCTGTGGTGGGCTTCTCACAATGACATTTTATTTGCACCACTTATTTTCCCAATTGTATTGTAAGAGCCCTAAGGACAGGCCAATACCTTAACTTTAGTCTTTACAGTTTTTCTTTTCCACTAATACATAGTGATTACTGTTTCACCTTGCTTGTACCCAGTAAATGTTTGATATATATTTATGATGTTGCTGTGTAAAAAAGGAAAGAAGGACATGATGAAATGGGACTGAAGTCAATTCATAAACTGAATTAAACCCTTGCAGATAATCTGTGTGGAGCTAGGTTTTCCTGGCACGTAAATTATGTGAGGCCCACCTGAACTTCCCCCCCTTCATGGATAGCTTCTTTGTTTTTTAATTCATTTTTATTATTGTACTTTAGAGGAAGGTTTACAGAACAAACTAGCTTCTCATTAAACAATTAGTACACATACTGCTTTGTGACATTAGTTACCAACCCCATGACATGTCAGCACTCTCTCTTCTCGACCTTGGGTTCTCTATTATTAGCTTTCCATTCCTCTCTTGCCTTCTCGTCCTTGCCCCTGGGCTGGTGTGCCCCTTTAGTCTTATTTTGTTTTATAGGTCTGTTCAGTCTTTGGCTGAAGAGTGAACCTCGGGAGTGACTTCATTACTGAGCTGGAAGGGTGTCCAGGGACACCCTTCTTTAGTTTTCTTCATTCTTACTTGTTCCCGATGGGGTGAGACCAGTGGAGTATCTTAGACGGCCTCTCACAAGCTTTTAAGACCCGTCACTACTCACCAAAGTAGAATGTAGAACTAGATGTTCCCCAAGATCGTGGATACCTTCTCTGGATGTACCCTATATTCCAGAATTGTGATTTCCCCTGGGATAAAGAAAGTGGGTGAGTTGACAGGGAAAGTGAAAGGGGAGAGAGGGTTGGGGAGCTTCTTGAAAGGAAGGGTCCTGAGGCCTTGGTGACTGAGAAGATAGAGCGCAAGAGGGAAGAGTTGAGGATGGCATCATGGTGTTGCGAACTCAAGAAATGTGGTTCTGTTTACAGAAAGAGCAAAGTCAGTGTTTGTCTTAGTCACCTAGCGCTGCTGTAACAGGTATAACACCAGTGGATGCTTTAACAGAGAAAAACCTATTTTCTCACAGTCTAGGCTAGAAGTTCAATTTCAGGGTGTGAGCTCCAGGATGAGGCTTTCTCCCTCTGTTGGCTCTGGAGAAAGTCCTTGTCATCAATTTTCCCCTGGACTAGGAGCCTCTCAGTATGGGAACCTCCAGTCTAAAAACACGCTGTGCTTCCGGAGCTGCTTTCTTGGTGGTATGAGGTCCACCCTGTCTGCTTACTTCCCTTTCATTTTATCTCTTGTAAGATAAAAGGTGGCGCAGGAGACACCCCAGGGAAACTCCCTGTACATTATAGCACAGTTGTGACCTTAGCAAGGGTATTACAAAACCACAGGCAGAGATTAGGATTTACAACACTTAGAGAAAAAAAAAAATTTTTTTTTTTTTTAGGAAAATTACAATCACAAAATGGAGGATAACCATACAATACTGGGGATCATGACCTAGCCAGGTTGATGGATATTTTGGGGAGACACAATTCAATCCATGTCAGGGTTGAAGCAGGTTTACTTTGGCATCTAGGTGATGCATCTAGTTTGAGGTAGGTGGTAATGAAAATAGAAACAATTGTATTGAGGAACACGATTGCCATGAGATGCATTTCTCCACGGGTTTTGTCTTCGTCAGCGCCTGTAGCACAGTGCTCTTAGAAGCTTATATGTCAGGGGCCATTCTTCTCTAATGTTTTCTGTTTCAGACCATGTTGCACTTTAGAAAAATGTGGCTGTGTTCCAGGGAGTCCTCGCATTATTATTCATAGACCATTTATTATGCCATTTATGGGGTATGTGAATGCTAGACAGTAAAATTAAAAAAAAAAAAGTGGTTGTAATTAAATTACACTATAAAACAGAACGCAGCAGCCTTACAGTCTAAATCAGTTGGACCCTGGTCCCTGCTGCAAGAATCAAGGCCGCTAAATTCTTTTGATGACGGCAAGAGATAGGCTCCACACATCCGAATATTTTTTTTCCTCCTCCTAATTGGACTTCTCTGCTGCATAATTTATATTCTACTTTGATTGCCCATTTCTTGGTTTCTCAAAATGTATGTTCGGTGGCGAGATGCTACAAATCACTGACAGACTTAGAGACGGTGCTTTTCTGCAGCCACCCTGTGCTGTGAGGACAACTGAAGGGAAAGGACTGCTTTTCCAATTGTAGCCATTACCTCCAACTTGAAGATCTTGCCTTTTATAATTGTGTGTGACATAAGGGAGGCAATAATAAACAGGTAGCTGGCTATTCAAAGGAAAAGGGGCAATTGTAAACACAAGGGGGGAATAATCTTAGTGCTGAAGATTATAATGGCCTTTTAGAAGCATTGTGATATATTTTCAGTATTTTACACGTGAAAAAAGGAGACTAAAGAGATAAAGAGATTTTTCCCAGGACCACAAACAGGTTATGTATAAACTGAGACTAGAATCTAGTTCTCTTGGCTCCAATTTATGCCTCTCCTAACAGTGCCGATATCTTTTTACTGTGGAAGCTTTCGTTTAAGTGATTTAACTAGATAAACATTATCATCACAACCTTTGTCTTTTTTTTAATCTATTATCATCTTCTCATTTGTTTAAAGACCTTCTTTCTCATGATGTTGTTCTAAACCCACGGTCACAAAAGCACTACACACAGGCCTAATGGTGCCGCGACCTGTTGTTGCGAAACCCTGGAGCCAAAAATAAATATTATCAGAGGTTTATAAAAAGTTTTCGAAAAGAATATTTCGTGACAGGTGAAAATGTATAACACTTAATTTTCAGTGTCCATGAATGAAATGTTTTTTGGAAGACAGCTGTGCCCTTTTGAGAAAAGCCATGCTTTTGAACTACAGCAGAAGTGTTGAGTACTTCCAAAAGAGGCTGCACGGCCCTCAAACCCTAAGTATATACTATCTGGCTCTTTCTAAATGTTTTACAGAAAGAACGAAATTACTACATTAAGGAAAAAACATACGTTTTCAAGAATTTACAATCTCATTAAGAAAGATCGAGAACGTTTCTATGACTAAACATAGACTGATGTACAGAAATATGCATACTACGTCCATATCCTTAAATAATACATAGTTCAGAACCTGGATCAAAGCCACATGGGTTCCAAGTACTGATTGTAGATCAGTCAACACCAGGAAGGGTGCCTGGTCAGCAATAATTCCAGTCCTAAATGGGAATCTATCTATTAACCGTTCCACATCACCCTCTCCCTTCCCCTCAAGCCAGTGCATGATCTGAAGGGAAGACTTCTAACTAAAACCTTCCCCAGAGTCAGAAGTATTTCAAGAGGGTTAACTTCCAGTAGGAGTTCCTTTGGGGCACAAATGGTTAAGCACGTGGCTACTAACTAAAAGGTTGATGGTTACAATCCACCCAGAGCACCTCAGAAAAAAGACCTGGAAACCACAGCCATTGCGAACCCTATGGAGGACAGTTCTACTCTGAAAAACATGGGGTTTCCTTTTTTCATATTTTTGTTGTTTTTAGCTACCCCCTTCCTGTATCCATTTATAGTTAGAAACTGTATCTCTTTTTAAAGTATTACAGCTCTGCGTATGTGCCCCAAGCCCCCTGTGATTTTCCAGCTTAGGAGGAGAGGTAGGGTGGTGAGGATTCTCACCGCTAATCCCCTTTTCCTGGTGCAATAATGCTGATGGCCCCTTTCTCATCATAAATAGGGGGTCTTCACTGTCCTTTGCAGGAAACATGTACAATTCCAAAAATGCAAACATTTACATTGATAAATTTCTTCCAGAGCTCATTTTTAGTAAAAAGTAGGACACTATTATTTAACACATGCATAAAAGAAAGAAAGCAGTCTTGTTGAACAGAAATTATATTTTGGATTTTTAAATTGAATTATTTATTTTCTTGTCTATGACTTCTGAGCAGATTGTTAATTTAACAATGTATAGACAAGAATGCAGAACTTTTTCCTTTTTATGAATCCACTGAATGGTAATGATAAACAGGAAGGAAGGGGAAGTCTAGATCAAACAAGTGTTTTTTTTTTAATATTGTGGGGTTATATTTTATATTATTCTTCTGCCTTAAAAAGCAAATATTTTGGGGGTAAATGTATTATAGAAAAGAACATCACAAAAGTGGATGGAATAGTTTCAAGCAAACAATTTTCAATGCATATCCTCAAGTCTCTTAATTTTGTTGGATGTTTTATTTATTTTAGGACCATTTGTTGATGATATAAGCACAGAAGGAGCTTGAATGTTTTTGAGCTTTGTATTTAGGTCAAAATAAGTTCAGCCTGGAACATAATTTTACGAGTTTGAATAGATCGGATTTCTTGTTGTACTTTTTTCATACATCTGTCTCCAATGCCTCTAGTCTGTCTCAGTCTGGAAGCTCTGCTGAAACCTATCTGCTATAGGTGGCCCTGCTGGTATTTGAAATACTTGTGGTGTAGCTTCCAGCATCACAGCAAGGTGCAAGCTATCACAGTCTGACAGTCTGACAGAAGGTGGTGGCTTCAGCAGAGCCTCCAGACTAAGACAGACTAAGAAGAAAGGCCTAGAACTTTACTTCATGAAAATTAGCCGATAAAAACCCTATAAATCAGAATGGAATATGGTCCGATACAGTGCGGCAAGATGATCTCTTAGGTTGGAAGATGTTCAAAATACACAGTAGCCACAATAGACATGATCGTACCAACAATCATGAAGATGGTACAGGACCAGGCAACGTTTTGTTCTGTTGTACATGGAGTCATCATGAGTCAGAGCCAAATCAAGGGCAGCTAACAATGACTCTGTTGATTTATGTTCATGTTATCTTGTGTCTCTGATCATCACCATCCATCTCTATAGAAAATAGAAGTGAGGAAGTACCTCTTAGTCACATGTCATAGATGGGTCTGTCTCAGTTGTTTTTGTGCCACTTTGGCTTTCAAAGTTATCCAGCTTCTCAGATGTAAAAGGAAGAGAAGGGAAGCTTCCCTACTAATTCTGAGTGACAAGGGTCCCCTTTGTAGCCTTGACCTCATATCTGTGTCCTTTCAGTTCACTCTGCTGCAATCTAAACTGCCCGGTATATATGTGGGATGGCATTTAGCCAACCAAGCAGAACATTTTTTTGCCATTTTCTCTAGGCTAGAGGAACAGTAGAAGAATTTGCACTCTTGAGATCTTCTGGGTCTTTAGCTCATTTGTTAATGACTCATTCTTGTGCTTACTCATTTAATCATTACCATATTCAATAAATGTTTTTACCTTCCTTTTTTTTTTTTTTTTCATGCTTAGACCTGCCAACTCAGAAGTGAATAACGTTGCTAGAGAAAGGGAAACTATTTTTGCCATCAGCCTTCCCTTCTCCTCTCCCCCTTATAGTTGTCATGGCTAGTAAATCTCCTACTAACAAGGAGTCCCCATATAGCATCAAGCCCGGCAAAAGTCAAAGCTTTGAACATGGCTTATGAGCTCTGAAACTAATAATCTTCCAGATCTCCAAACAGTACTATCCATGCAGCAGCCATAGTGAGATGTGGGGTGGGAGTGAGCAGAGCATTTTCAGAAGGGGGGAGACGTTAACATAGCTGCAAGTTTTCATAATCACGTAAAATAAGTCTAATCTTTTTATATTATCACAAACCAGACCAAAGAGCCATTGTGGGGCCTCAGACCCAATCAGGTGGCAGCAACATTCATATTTATGATCCTCCCCACTGTGACGGCTGTGCCCAGGAATCTGAGGATAGCTCCAAGGCCAGGAGCCTTGTATTTCATTGCAGGCAAGATGAGGCAGTAAGTCACTGTATTGGGTAGAATGGTAGCTTATCCACCTCCTAATCCCTGATCAGTGAGCTGTTGTAGACAAAGTCAGTTTGCGATGGAGACAATTATATTAAAATCAGCATTAAAATGGGGTATTGATTTCCTTTCAAGTGTTTTATGACCACACATATGTCGTAGACTCTTCAATTTGCATGCATACGTGGATTTCTCTTTGCTAAAACTGATACACAACCAAAGAAAGGGTCTAATGAAAGTGGCTACTTAGCAAATCGTTTGTCACAATGTAGATACTCAACAAATAGTTGAATAAATGAATAAACAAATGTAAAAACAACTACAGTAAAGGAAAGTCTTTTTCTTTATCACAGTATCTTTTTCCTTCTACTTACCAATTTTTTATTTGCAGTTATTTTCTTAATGACAGAAAATTTTAAAACAATGTGAACTTTCTGTTGTAAACTAGTAGATCTGACTATAATTTTGTGAAATTGAGGATAACATGATAGTTTTTATACGTTTTTGGAGGGGGAAACATTCAAAACCAGGTTTTACAATAAACTTGGATCCAAAATCAACAACAAGTAACAGCAGTCAAGAAATCAAAAGACACATTGCATTGGGCAAATCTGCTGCAAAGGACATCCTTGAAGTATTGAAAAGCAAAGATGTCGCCTTGAAGACTAAGGTGCGCCTGACCCAAGCCTCAGTATTTTCAATTGCATCGTATGCATATGAAAGCTGGACAGTGAATAAGGAAGACCAAAGAAGAATTGACACCTTTGAATTGTGGTGTTGGCGAAGAATATTGAATATACCATGGACCGCCAAAAGAATGAACAAATCTGTCTTGGAAGAAGTACAACCAGAATGCTCCTTAGAAGCAAGGATGGTGAGACTGTGTCTTACATACTTTGGACATGTTGTCAGGAGGACTCAGTCTCTGGAGAAGTACATCATGCTTGGCAGAGTACAGGGTCAGCAGAGAACAGGAAGACCCTCAATGAGGTGGATTGACACAGTGGCTTCAACAATGGGCTCAAGCATAGCAATGATTGTGAGCATGGCACAGGTCCAGGACCAGGCAGTATTTCGTTCTGGTGTGCATAGGGTCACTATGAGTCAGAACCAACTCAATGTCACCTAACAACAACAAAAGTCCTGAGCTGGACTGTCAGATATTTTAAGATATCCCATGTTCATTTTATTCTTTCCCAGGGGATTGTACCATAGAATTACATTTGTTGTTCTCATTCTTTCTATGTAAGTATTAGCATCATTTTTTTTGATATGCATTCATTTTTCTACCTGGGAAACTTTCATAATATGGTCCTATAGGCATGCTAATAAACTAAAACCAACTGGATACAGATAACCATAGGAATTTTAAAATGTGACCAGAAGGTAAAAAGTGAATTTTTTTTTTTTAATTCTTAGGAACACAAGAAACGTAATTTTTTCATTTATGGGACTAAAGTTTGAGAAAAGAAAGTATATACTTAGCACACATGGCTCACTTATTTTTACACGACATGAACCAGGGTTTCTGGTGAGTGAATGGAGACAACGTAAAGTTTGTACAGGAAACTTTGAACAGAAGCCTTAATTAATCTCGGAAATCACAAAGTACATCTGCACCATGGGTCATTGTAAGGCGTGACTAAGTGATTACCTATCCCACGCGGTGTTATGATCCCTAGAAAAAGCTCAGTGCCCTTCCTCCTCTGTGGGAAGCAGGGATTAATATGATCAGGAGCCATTCTCCCTGCTACCACCAGGAACATTTCACCCAGGAGAACGTTTTTGAGACCTACTCTGGAACAGAGTGATCCATTAGTATTTATAAAAGAAAGAGGCAAAGAGGGCACATTGAGCACAGATGTCACGAGTCAGGCTAGCCTTTACTATCCCAAATGCTGGAAGTGTGTAAAGCATATCAGTGTCCCTTCAAGCCAAATGGCATGTCCAGTTTTCCTACAACATGGTCATGTACCGCTAGAGCCTTAATCTATTGTGTACTTGACAATGACTTAAAAAACTCTATCCCTGGATGGTGCCCAGCTATCATTACTGGCCATTTTGATCAAGGATTCTAAAGCAGACTTCTGATCAGAAGAGAGAAGAACCTGGAATAGAATTTCAATTTCTGAAAGGAGTCCAGAATTTCCAGAGTCATTTTTCCTGAAGGAACCCTTGAAACTATTGACCTGAGATATCCCCTGAAGCCTTTGTTGAATAAAGCAATAGCTTATCTTAATAAGTAAAAACATGTCTGCATTGTACATTGTGCCATTTTAAAGAATTAGCCAAGTGAGGTCAAATTGATAACAACGTCAAAGGCTAGATGAGAAGCTTACAGGGCAATGAGTTTAAGTCAATGGTGGTGGAAATATTTGGAGAAGGGTGGCAAGAATGTTTGCACAACTTGAAGAATGTAATCAATGTCACTGAGTTGTACATGTAGACATTGTCGAGATGGTATATGACTGTTTACATTTTCTCAATTAAAAAAAATCTTAAAACAGTTGCTGTTTTATATCTGCTTTTCTGTATACAAATCTAGAAGCAGTGTTAAATACTAAGAGGAATTAATGTTCTGCAACCTAACAAACAATGTATGGACAACCAGGAATGCCAATAATAATAACTTTGGCTGCACTTATCGTCTTATATTTATGTATCTGAATAGGTTGAATAGGGATACTTAGAAAGTCATTTGTCTTAGTTATCTAGTGCTGCTGTAACAGAAATACCACAGGTGGATGGCTTTAACAAAGAGATATTTATTTTCTCTCTGTCTAGTATGCTAGAGGTCCAAATTTAGGGTGCTAGCTCCAGGAGAAGGCTTCTTCTCTCTGTTGGCTCTGGAGGAAGGTCCTTGTCATTCATCTTCCCCGGACTAGGAGTTTCTTAGCACAGAAGCCTCAGGTCCAAAGGGCATACTTCTCCCCTGGCTCTTGTTTCTTGGTGGTTTGATGTCCCCGTGTCCCTCCACTCATTTCTCTCTTTTATATCTCAAAAGAGATTAGCTCAAAACAGAATCCAATGTTGTACATTGATTCCTGCCTCATTAGCATAACTGCCACTAATCTCATCTCGTCAACATTAGAGAGATAGGATTTACAACACATGGGAACATCACATCAGATGACAAAATGGTGGACAATCACACAATACTGGGAATCATGGCCTTGCCAAATTGGTACACATATTTTTGAGTGACACAATCCAATCCATGACATTATTGAAGCAAAAGGAAGATGTGGGTAATTTCTCTTCCTCGTAATCAATTGTCAAAAGTTTCTTATCGAATATCTGTATAATGACAAACCATTTGTTACTTTTTTTTTTTTTTTATTAGTACCTGCTTCCTATATTCCTTTTGGGAAACCTATGCATGAGAAAGAGTGATGTTAGGTATATTTTTAACATTCAGTTAAGAGTTTCAGATCCTAAGCCATTTGATACGTTGTTGTCAAGTGATTGACTTTGTACCAAATTAATAACTTAATGCTAAAACAAAGCTTGCTGAATTGATACTTTGGTAGCCGATTGACACTTATTTGGGTGTTACAGTTGTGAATGATTTGCCTCTTTATGAAGTTGTATCCTTGTCTCTATAACTTCATACCTTCGCGATAGACTCAAGTTCACTGGAGTGATCATTCTCTGAAGTTGCACTTGGATCACTTTACGTAAACCTGACCGGAGAGACCCTGCGTGCTGTGGAGATGGCAGTGTTGGTAACGCACCACAGTTGGTATTTTCAAACTGAGTCCACTAAAACCGTTGTTAATTGGCATGCTGCCAATTCAATCCCCAACAATTGTGGGGATGGATCAGGACCAGGCAGTGTTTCCTTCTGTTGTACGTAGGGTCGTTGTGAGTCAGAACTGACTGTAAGGCACCTAACAACAAAAACAACAACAAGGAGATTGCCACATCTTTTTCTGCAAAGTGGCTGGTCAGTTCAAACCACTGACCTTTTAGTTCGCAGCCGAGCTATAAAAAGAACCATTAAGAAAGAAAAAAAAAAAATCAGAATATATATCTTCTACTAGATTAAAGATGGTGTTATGAATTAATAGGGAACAGAACAGGTAAATGTATAGAGACTAAGGTTCATTAGTGGTTAGCAGGGGCTGGAGGGAAGGCAAGGGGGTATTATTGTTCACAGAGCAGAGTTTTTGTTTATGGTGATAGAAAAATTGCATTGATTAAGGGTAGGGTTGCCAGCCAGCCAATTAGTACTTTCTGCTGCATATGTTCTTAACAACAACAATAAAATTACTAAAAAAAAAAAAAGTGAGTCAAAGTGTAGAAAGCATAGATCAACAGCTTTTCCCCTCTTCCTGATAAATCTCTGTAGAAGATGCAATTCGCCTTCTATCTTAATTTGGAGAATTATTGCCTAACAGGCATGTCAAAATGTGGGTTTATGGGTGGCAGGTGAGAGGAGAAAGTCATGGTGGGTGTTATTAGACTTTTTAGTTCCTGCCTGGCACAAAGGTATAAGCATTTGGCTGGTTTCTGCATGGCTGATGGTTTGAATCCACCCAGAGGTAGAAGGCCTGGAAATCTGCTTCCAAAGGATCACAGCCTTGAACACCCTATGGAGCAGGTCTACACTGCACACATGGGGTCACCATGATTCAGAATCAACTCTCATCAGCAACTTAACAAAAAAAAAAAAAAAAACTCATTAAGAAATGGAATGAATTTTAAAATGTTGAGAATGCCTACTATTGCCTGATCTTCTTACTTTATTATCGAGCAAAGGAGGTTCAGACAAGTAAAGTGACAGCAGCCTAGTGCAGCCGGTTAGTGACAGAACCTGAATTAACACCCAGGTCCAGTTCACTAGACTTTTCGAACCCATTGCACCTTTCACTTTGCTGCCAACCCATTACAGTTCACAAATACGATGATGTCTCGTTAGATATCATGATTTATACTTAATGTGTGAGAACAACATTGAGAAAACGAACTAGAGAATGCAACCATATCTGGGTGATACTGTGGGTTCAGTTCCAGACCACCGTAATAAAGCCAGTATGTCAATAAAGTGAATCATACCATGTTTTTTTTATTTCCCAGTGCATATGAAAGGTATGTTTACTCTATACTGTAGTCCATTAAGTGTGCAATAGCATTATGTCCCCAAAAAAAAAAAACAATATAGATACCTTACTTAAAAAATATTGCTTAAAAATGCGAACCATCATCTGAGCCTTCAGTGAGTCGTACCCATTTTGCTGGTGGAGGGTCTTGCCTCAATGTTGATGGATGCTGACTGATCAGGGTGGTGGTTGCTGAAGATTGGAGTGGCTGTGGCAATTTCTTAAAAAAAGACAACAATGAAGTTTGCTGCATTGCTTGACACTTCCTTTCACAAAATATTTCTCTGTAACGTGCGATGCTATTCGATAGCATTTTACCCACAGTAGAACTTCTTTTAAAATTGGAGTCAATCCTCTCAAACCCTGCTGCTTTATCAACTGAGTTTATGTAATATTCTAAATCCTTTGTTGTCATTTCAACGAAGTTCATAGCATCTTCACCAGGAGTAGGTTCCATCTCAAGAAACCACTTTCTTTTCTCATCCATAAGAAACAACTCCTCATCCATTATCGTGAGATTGCAGCAATTCAGTCGTATCTCCAGGTTCCACTTCTCGCTCGCTGCAGCTGCTTCCTCCACTAAAGTCTTGAGCCCCTTATAGTCGTTCATGAAGGATGGAATCAACTTCTTCCAAATTCCTTTTAATGTTGATATTTTGACCTCCTTCCATGAATCATGCATGTTATTAATGACATCTGGAATGGTGAATCCTTTCTAGAAGGTTTTCAATTTACTTTGCCCAAATCCATCAGAGCAATCACCATCTATAGCAGCTCTAGCCTTACGAAATATGTTTATTAAATAATAAGGCTTGAAAGCCAAAATTATTCCTTGATCCATAGGCTGCAGAATGGATGTTGTGTTAGCAGACATGAAAACAACATCAATCTTGTACATCTACATCAGAGCTCCTGGGTGACCCAGGTGCCTTGTCAATGAGAAGTAATAGTTTGAAAGGAATCCTTTTTTCTGAGCAGTAGGTCTCAGCAGTGGGCTTAAAATATTCACCAAAGCATGTTGTAAACAGATGTGCTGTCATCCAGTCTTCGTTGTTCCATTTATAGGGACAGGCAGAGTAGATTTAGCACAATTCCTAAGAGTTCTAGGATTTTCAGCATGGTGAGTGAGCACTGGCCTCAATTTCAAGTCACCAGCTGCATTAGTCCCTACAGGAGAGTAGGCCTGTCCTTTGAAGCTTTGAAACCAGAAACTGACTTCTTTCTAGCTATGGAAGTCCTAGATGGCATCGTTTTCCAATATGTGGCTGTTACGTCTACACTGAAAATCTATTGTTTAGTGTAGCCACCCGCATCAATTCTCTCAGCTGCGGCTTCTACATTGGCGCTTGCTCTTTCACCTTGTATTTTATGTTATGGAGATGGCTTCTTTCCTTAAGCCTCGTGAACCAACCTCTGCTAGATTCTAACTTTTCTTTTGCAGCGTCCTCACCTCTCTCAGCTTTCACAGAATTGATAAGAGTTAGGGCTTTTCTCTGGATTAGGCTTTGGTTTAAGGGAGTGTCGTGCCTGGTTTGATCTTCTGTTCAGACCAGTAAAACTTTCCCTATATCAGCAATAAGTCTGCTTCCCTTCCTTATCTTCCTGTCTTCACTGGAGTAGCACCTTTAATTTCCTTCAAGACCTTTTCCTTTGCATCCACAACTTGGCTAAGTGTTTGGCACAAGAGGCCTAGCTTTCAGCCTATCTCAGTTTTAGACATGCCTTCCTCACTAAGCTTAATCATTTGTAGCTTCTGATTTAAATTGAGAGACTTTTGACTTTTCCTTTCACTCAGACACTTAGAGGCCATTGTAGGTTAATTAATTGGCCTAATTTCAATGTTGTCCTGTCTCAGGGAATAAGGAGCCCAAGGAGGGGGAGAGGGAAGGAAGAACGGCCTGTAGACGGAGCAGTCAGAGCACATACACATTTACAGAGTAAGTTCACCGTCATATGGGCTCGGTTCCTGGTGCCCCAAAACAATTACAATGGTAACATCAAAGATCAGTGGTCACAGATCACCGTAACATGTACCATAATAATGAAAAATTTGAAATATTGTGAGAATTACCAAAGCGTGACACAAAGACATGAAGTGAGTGCATGCTGTTGAAAAAATGATGCTGATAGATTTTTCTGGCACAGGGTTGCCACAAAACTTCAGTTTGTAAAACGCACAGTATCTGTGAAGCACAGTGAAGCAAAGTGCAATAAAACCAGGCATATCTGCAATCCTATTTGTTATCTCCCCCCAGAAAACTTCATACTGAGTTTATGATTTGTTTTTGGAAGAACTGATATCTATAAAACATAAAGTATTCCTGTTACTAAATGGGATGTATCTCTCCATTTAGGCAAATCTGCTTTGAGATTCTTTAATAGAATCTTACAGCCTTCTGTTGATTCTCTTGGATTGAATGCGTATTAGAATCTTAAAAGTTTCTGTCAGTTTCTCCATTGATTCTCTTGGGTTGTATGCAGGTGAGCTTGTCATCTTTAAAGGACAGCTTTTGTTTTAATTTTTCCTATTCCACAGTAATGACAATGCTTGAACTTTTTAGTTCTGATTCTTGTGTTATTGCATTGTCCAGGAAATTCGATAATATACATTGAACACTAGGAGTGATTTTATACATTCTTTTTTATTACCTGACATGAAGGGAAATAGGTCTGAAGTGTCCGCATTAGGTGTGATCTTTCCTTCCAACAGGAAACTTTATTCTGATAGATAGGGTCCATCATGTTAAGGAAGTTCCTTTGTCGTCCTACTTTTATATCACCTTTTTTTTTTTTAAATAAATACTCTTACTAATTAAGTTTCGATACACTTACTAATGTTTTCTCAGAATCATTGAGGTTGTCATGAAAATTTTGTCCACTAAACTATTAATTTGATGAACCATATGAATAGATTTTCCAGTGTTAAGCTATTTTTGCATCTTGGGTACAAACCCTACTTAATCTTTTTTTGTTTGTTTATTAGCTAATTTTTCCTTTGTTCTTTAAAATGAACTCTGATTCAGTTAAGTAATATTTTGTTAAAAATTTTCATATCTGTAGTCTTACATGACTTTGCCCTGGGGTTTTTTTTTTTTTTTCTTCTATTATTCTTATCCAGTTGGGCATCAAGGTTATATCAGTCTCATAAAATAAGTAAGATTATTTTCATTTTTTGAAGCAACTTGTATAAAATGAGGATTATCTGTAAAATATTTTTAGAATAGAAAAAAAATCCAATAAAAAACAGGGTAAAGAAGGGGGGGGGTGGCTAAATTTGAGCTTAGCCAAAGTACAAAGCCACTGTTAATATGAACATGGACAGTAAATAAATAAATAAAAATTAAAAAACAATAATAACTCAGTGAATAGGTAGGGATTTAGTAGTCTCAATCTGGAATAATTTCCTAAATTCTGTGAGGTAGCCAAAGAAACGATGAGCTATCAGCATGTGCTCAGTAAATAAATAAATAAATGATTTTAGACATATTAAATCAAATTTTAATGCTCTTAAGATTCCTTTCTAAATCCAAACAGGGGGAAAAAAAAGTATTGTAAAAAGAGGGACTTGAGAGTAAAAGGAAGAAAACTAAATTAGATTCTTGTATAAAGTGTTTCTGGTCGTACTTCTGGTAAACCAGTGCTTCTTAAGGCTGACTGCATAGTTAGAATCACATGGGGACTGTTAGGGATTGAATTGTGTTCCCCTAATGTGTGTGTTGGAACTCTCACCCCTATACCTGTGTATTTGGAAGTAAGGTTTTCTTCGTTGTTAATTAGATCATACTTGAGTGGGGTGGGTTCTAAATCTCATCACTTTTTGGATTATAAAAAGAGCAGATTACACTCTGTGATATGCACACACAAGGCCAGAAGGCATGTAAGGATGGCCTACAAGCCAAGGATCACACGAACACCTGGGGCTACCTACAAGGAAAGGATCAACCTGGCTAAGAGCCTGATTTGGACTTTCAGTCTCCAGAATTGTGAGAAAATAAATTTCCGTTCTTTTAAAGCCAGCCACTTGTGGTATTTCTGTTACAGAAGTGTTATTAAACTAGGCGAGCTTTATTTTTTATCATGCCTTAGGTGAACATTTATAGCTCACGGTAATTTCTCTGACAAAAAATTATGCACATATTGTTATGTGACCCTAGTTGGAATGCCTGTAACGTGACAGCACGCTCTCCCTTTCCGCCCCACGTTTCCCATGTCCCTTCAACCAGCTGCTGTTCCTTTCTGCTTTCTCATTTTGCCTCCAGACAGGAGCTGCCCATTTAGTCTCGTGTATCTACCTGAGCTAAGAAGCACAAACTTCACTAGTATCATTTTATATTTTATAGTCCAGTCTAATCTTTGTCTGAAGAATTGGCTTTGGGAATGCTTTTACTTCTGGGTTAACAGCAAGTCCTGGGGCCATGTCTTATGGGGTTTTTCTAGTCTCAGAAAGACCATTAAGTCTGGCCTTTTTTTGTGAATTTGAGTTCTGCACCCCACTTTTCTCCTACTAAGTCAGGGACTCTCTGTTGTGTTCCCTCTCAGGGCAGTCATTGGTGGGAGCTGGGCACCATCTAGTTCTTCTGGTCTGAGGCTGTGGAGTCTCTGGTTTATGTGGCCCTATTGTCTCTTGGGCCAATATTTCCCCTGTGTCTTTGGTGTTCTTCATTCTGCTTTGCTCCAGGTGAGTTGGGACCGACCGATGCATTTTAAATGGCTGCTCACAAGCTTTTCAGACCCCAGTTGCCACTCACCAAAGTGGGATGCAGAACATTTTTTAATAAACTTTGTTATGCTAATTGACCTAGATGTCCACTTGGGGAGCTTTTAAAAATATTAATGTCCACACCCTTTCCTAAACCATTTCAGAAAGAGCTCCCCAGGTTATTCTGATGCATGGTGAGGGCTGAGAAGCATTTTTCTAGGTGTAAGGAGAGGATATTGGAGTTATTTAATTGAGTTTAAGAAGAATGGGCGTGCTAACCCCGAGAAAGCTGAGGAACGAATGAGTCCTAATGTTGTGACTGCCTTTTAAAACACTGTCAGTGATGGGAGTTTTTTGTTGTTGTTTCATTTTACCCTTATTAAAGCAAAAAAAAAAAGAAGAGGGTCAGCAAAGCAGAGAAAGACCCTCAACAAGATGGATTGACATGGTGACCAGAACAACAGCCTTCAGCATAACAACGATTGTGAGCATGGCACAGGACTGGGCAGTGTTTTGTTCTGTTGTGGATAGGGTCACTATGAGTAGGAACCGTTTGGAAGGCACCTAACAACAATGATAATAACAACAACAAAAACTAAAAAACTAAATTAAGGGTATACTTAGGTATGTAGGCTTATCTACTTTTCAAATATGTGTGTGCGTGTTAGGTGTTATCAAGTTGATTTTTGACTCATAGCAACCCCATGTGACAATGTAGAGCTGTCCCCATAGGGTTTCCTACGCTGTGAGCTTTTCAGAAGCAGACTGCCAGGTCTTTCTCTAACAGAGCCTCTGGGTGGGTTCAAAATGCCAACCTTACCGTCAGTAGCCGAGTACTTAACCCTTGCACAACCAAGCCTCCTTCTTTTGAATTATGGCCGTCTGATTATCAAGGGCTCCATTGAGATTACAGTTTTTAAGTTTCGCTTTTGCTATTTTGTTCTTCGTGCTCCTTCCTCTTGCTGAGCGTTCCATCACAGGTGCGTGACCAGCATTCTGCATTTGTTGTTAATGTTAAAGCGAAATTCCGTAATTTTGCTTTCTTCATCACAGGCGTATCTAGCTGCATTTGCACTTAACTGACCCCCATTCCTTTTTGCCCAGGTCAGGCATGATGGGGTTAATAATGTTGGTGAGAAATTCCTAGAGCTCAGGATAAAACCTGCCAGCACTTCCTGGATTAATCAGCCACTCAATACATTTTCTCTTTTATGAAATTATGTGATAGGAATGTCTGTGAGTGAAGAATCCCTTCCATAATAAAATGATATTTGGAAAACTAGTAAAGCCTAGAATCCTGAAGGAAATAGCTTTAGAGTTCTAGAAAAAAAGTTCCAGCAACTCGGCCTTTGCAAATTGGCAGTTTTCCTAGCTTTAGGAAATGGAGCCATATTTCATACTATAATTTTAATTTGGTGCTTTATCTATGCCTCTGAAATATACTTAGGATAAAAGCAAAAAAAAAAAAAAATGGCATATTATATAGTTGAAAATAAATACTAGCTTTGGGAAAAAATTATGTTGAAATATGTCATTGTCTAAATGTATTTGGAATAAAACTTTCATTTGGCTTCATACAATCCCTCAAAGTTTACCTATCAATGTTATCAGACTGTTTGTTACAACCATAGACCCAACAGTCCTTCGAGGTCTGTCCCCAAGGCTTCACTTGAATAACATAAAGTGTATTCAGAGAAATACAATCTCTAGAAAAAGATATTTTTATAAAACTAGGGTCAAATCACTGAGATACATGTAAGGATGTAAGGTTGTTTTCAATGGGAGATTACATCCTATCAGGGTTCATAAATCTTACTCCACATCGCCACATTAATGCGAAATTTACAGCCACCTCCTGCTCTTCGGTCTTCAATTCTGAAATTTTCCCTGCAATATCATAAAAATATTCAGTTCCTGAAATGGACAGCACTTCTCCATCAACCATATATTGTTTTAGAAAAATACCGGTTTCCCTGAAACCTGACATCAAAGATAAAATTGAGTTGTGATGTGTGTATCTCCTGTTATCTTCCTTGTCTCTTTGCTGCAACTTTTTATCTTTCATCTCATTTCTCCAGGGTCCCTGTGGTTCTTGACCTTGGGCGCTCACTCTCAACCCCATTCTCCACATTTGACTGACAACCCAAATCATCTCCTTCTAAGGTTTTTCAGGTAGATGTTATCATTAAATTCAGAGGGATTCCTTCCCTTTTTGTAAATTTTCCCTTCATTCCATACTACTTTAGACGGCATTTCTTCACATACTGACATCTGTTCAGTGGTTTTACGTGTGCATTTATTATAGTTCCAGAAAACGTAAATTACCTCAGATCTAAAGCCCATATTACTTGTGTATTCTCGACAGTACTTGCTAGACATTATCCCTGTTGTAAATTCTTATTAAATGTAACTTGAACTCAGTGTTGGGGTCTTGTACCTTCTACCTTGAAATCTCAAGATTCCGCTTCCTGCTTTTCTCCAGCCTTCCCGAGGATACTTTGTGGCCGTGCGTTAGTGTCCCTCTTCAGTCCTCCTGTCCTGGATGGACTTGTCTTTATAAAAATTCCTCTGCTGTTGTCACCTCTCCTCCCCACAGTAAGAATTAAAGGCATGTATCCATGCAGAATTACAGGTAGGTTTCCGGATAAAGCTTCTGAAACATAATTTGGTAATGTATCGCTATTTGTGGCTATGCGAGCACTGAGAAGTCAAATGTATTTTTCTGTAATTTCACAGAAAACCCATGGTATCAACTCAGTTATCTTTAGTATGAATAATAGCTGGCAGAGCATGGGAAGTGTCATAGAAAGGGGGATGGGAGAAATGGCCATAGTGTCGAAGCATCAGTAGTTTATTACTCTTGAACTCATTCAGCCACAAACTAGTATGATTTTGTTAATAAAATGAAGATTCCTAGTAACAGGAGATTAAATACAAAAGGGGTAAAATGTCAAAAATTCAAAATAAGGATGTGAGGCTGTATTTTTCATGGACTTTCAAAACATTCTGACCCGCGTATTGTGTAAAGCTGTGTTCCAGTGAAAGGAAAAAGTATTGTCCTGTGGAAAGTGGCCCTTCATAAAGAGAAGCTAGAATGTATTTAGATCCTTCTCTTATTTTGTTGAAAGTTATTTAACTTTTCTTTTATTTCCCCACAGTCAATTGACTATTGGAGACTTATCATCTCACAGAGGTATTTCAAACTGATTTATTATTAGCAGATATTAAGATAGATGGAAAGGAAGACAGACAGACAGATAGTAAAGTTCACTTGTGGTCAATGGCTCGCAGTCCATGTTGTATATTTCACCCATCAAGAGGAAGGGCTATGATATCTCAGCACCTTCTATTTCTACGGAATCACCTCAAGAAGTCATCATGAAGTCTAAGAATTACACGTTTTAATTTTTTTTAAAAAGCCAGTCATAGGACTTTTACAGCTTTCCAGTGACCTGTAGTCGTGATGCCTCCAGTATGTGGTAGAGCCGGCTTCCTGTACTTCATAAAACTGTTGAAGATGGGTGATTGGTTGGCATGTTCTTTTTATCCATTCAGGAAGTGTATGTTGGCTGGCACTCAGTACTAGGCATGTGTGGCTTACAATATTAGCAGTTGCTTGTGACCATGTAATTATTCATGCAAACCAGGATACATCTGAGAGTAAAGGGGTGCTATTAATAGTTAGAATGGGACAAGAGACAGCCCCCTTGTCTACGAGTCTGTTCTGTCTCCAGGAGACCCCACGTACAACAGAACAAAATGTTGCCTGGTCCCGTGACTTCTTCACGAGCATATGCACGCTGGAGTACATTGCTGTGGCCATTTTTGAGTGCCTTCCAACCTAGAGGGCTGATCTTCCAGCAGTACAGGACAATATTAAGCTGTGATCCATAAGGTTTTCATTGGCTATTTTTTGGAAAAAGACTGCCAGGCCTTTCTTCCTGCTTTCTTAGTCTGGAAGCTCCAGTGATACCCATCCATGGTGAGTGACCCTACTTATGTTCGAAATACCAGTGGCATCGCTTCCAGCATCACAGCAACAAGCAAGTCACCACACTCTGTCAAACTGATAAATGAGTCGTAAAGAAACCGCCTGTTGTTGTTTTTAGTTACCTTCGAGTGGGTTTCAACTCATGGTGACCCCATGCGTGCAAAGTAGAACTGCTCCATACGGTTTTCAAGGTTGTGACCTTTCAGAAGCAGATTGCCAGGCCTGTCTTCTACGGTACATTTGGGTGGGTTTGAACTGCCAACCTTCAGTGATCAAGCACTGAATGATTTGCACAACCCAGGGACACAGAAAACTGCCTAGAACATAAAAGCCCTGGTGTAATTTATATGATAATCTAAGTGAGTCAGTCTAGGCAGTGTGGCTCTTGGTGGCCTCAGTGGAGACTTATGAGAGGGATTTTGGTCCGTCTCTTGTATAAAAGTGAAGAGGTAATACTAATAAGGAAACCCCGGTGGCGTAGTGGTTAAGTCCGAAGGCTGCTAACCAAATGGTCAGCAGCTGAAATCTACCAGGTATTCCTTGGAAACTCTATGGGGCAGTTCTACTCTGTCTTATAGATTTGCTACGAGTTGGAATTGACTTGACGGCAATGGGTTAATACTAATTAGGAGCCCTGGTGGCACAGTGGTGACGAACTGGGCTGCTAACTGAAAGATCCGTAGTTCAAACCCACTAGCCACTCCTCAGGAGATCACGTGATAGTCTGGTTTTATAAAGATTCCAGCCCTGGAAACCCTATGGGGCAGTTCTACTCTGTCCTCCAAGGTTGCCAGGGATCAGAATCAACTCAATGGGAATGGGTTTGGTTTTGTAATACCGAAAGAATCTGAGTTCATTATCTCAGTCACTCAGGCTTCTCACAGTCTCTGCCCCGTTGGGTATCGGCTACTACTTTCTCAGGACTGCTAAAATTGGCCTTGGTAAAGGTCAGAAGATAACAGTGTAGGTAGCTTTTTCATTTTTTTCCTTTTTGGTTTTAAAAGTTATATATTTTTTTCTTCTGGGGGCATTGCTTTGTATCAAATTTATGCTCACGGGTAATTTTTCCCCGTTTGTGTGGAATTCCATTTTATAGAAATATTAATTCTACATTTCCAATAATTGATTTGATGTCACAAATACCTAGATCACTGGATATGTTGTCAAAGAAGTTTTTATCTTCCTTCACGTAATGCATCCTCTTGCCATCGTAGGAGAATGAAAACATGTCTCTCTAAATCCTTTTTGATTTTCAAATTTTACGAGTTTAACTTGGGTGCTGTACAAATCTCAGTCAAACATTTTCTTTTTACCTCATGTGATTTATTTAGTTTGATAAAATCAACTCCATCTGTACGTGTGCCTTCTGGAAATATGTTTTAGATTTTCCCAAATGGCTATGCCTTACATCTAACACGTAACAAAAAACTCCGGTACTTCACCCTGGGGACTCTGAAGTAGCCCCTAATTATGCTAATAAAAGCCAAGAGGTTTTCAAAGCAAAGAACTATAATAAATTCTTCATAAATAGGCCTCTCTTTTGATGGTTTTTGTGTTTCCGAATTTTCCAGACCATAGAGGATATGCAATATGATACATGAGTACTAAGCTGCAGATATTACACAGGGAAATGAGAGCTGGAAATTAATTGGAGTTGTAAAGCATTGAGTTTTGTTTTTTGCATTTGGTATGCTTCTAGCACCAGGTTGGGCAGAACCAAGACCAGGCGCCTGCCTACCTGTTGGTCCACAGTGGCTGCTAGCACCCCTAAAGGGCAGGAGCTTATTTCTATTGGAGGTGTGGCCCAGTTCCTAGAGGAAAATCTCTCCCCAGTGTCTCCTAGTCCTCAAGCCTGCCCTGATGCAGTCCTGGATGGTGTTCAAGTTGCTAACCTATAGGACCGAAGTCCTCCCTGGGATGGTGGTTGTTATTATTGGTATAGCTTTCAACACAGAGCAACAAACAATCTACCCCAGTACAACAAATGTACAGACGGTGGTGAAGAAAGTGCGTGTTGTTGTTAGTCACATTTCAGTCGATTCTGATACATGTGTAGAGTAGAGCTTACCCCTTAGGGTTTTCAATGCTAAGACCTTTCAGAAGCAGAGCGCCAGTCCTGTCTTCCAAGGGGCCTCTGGGTGGGTTTGATCCACCAACCTTTCAGCTAATAGTTGAGTGCTTAACTGTTTGCAGTGCCCAGGGAGCCCTGGGATACCCTAGGTATGACACTCTGTTTACACTTGAGTTCTCAGATTCTCTGCCTCATCTCCCTCTTCTTTCCTTCCTGTTCTCGGTTGTGTTAGTTAGTTCGTTCCCCAGGTCTCCACACTGCCCAGCTCCCAGGGGTAGATTTTAGTCCACATCAGTGGTGGTCCCCTGGAGCGGGGCAGTCCTTGGCTGCCGTGGCTTTATTGCATATACATTTTGTTGTATAAATCAGCAGTTTGACACTGTATTAGAATTGCTTTTTGCCATAAAAAGTGATGACAGGTTTTGAAACGTTCCCTGTTTATTTCTACTTGCAATTATCTGATCTCTGTCGTGCAGTGGTTAAGAGCTGCAGCTGCTAACCCAAAGGTCAGTAGATTGAATTTACCAGCCACTCCTTAAAAACCCTGTGGGGTAGGTCAGCTCTGCCCTGCATGGTCAGTGTGGGTCGGAATCAACTCAATGGCAATGAATCTTTTTTTTTAGTTATAACTTAAAGTAATTGATCTGGAGCCCTGTTGGCACAGTGGTTAAGAGCTTAGCTGGTAACTTAAATAAAGGTCAGCAGTTTGAACTGATCAGCTGCTCCGCAGGAGAAAAATATGGCAGTCTGCTTCCATAAAGATTACAGCCTTGGAAACTCTGTGGGGCAGTTCTGCCTTCTCCTGTAGGGTCGCCAAGAGTTGCAATCAACTCGACAGCAACATGTTTTTTGGGTTTGTCATGTATTATATTTCTCCTACCTAAAATTTTCTGTTGTACTCATTTTAATATAAAATAAATCAGTTTCTGTCTTCAAAGTATTTTATTTATATATTTGCTTATTGCTTACTTTTTACAGATTTTAAACCTTCTGTTTTGTATATTTTAATGAACGTTCATGTTTACTTTAATTTTGAAATCTTTAACTCCTTGGGTTTTCTTTAATATTCTCTTACCACAATATTAATTTTTGATTTCCTCACAACTTTTTTTTTTTCATTTATTTTCTCAATTTAGTTTTATATTATTTCTTGTCCCTTCTCTTCATCCTGTGTCTTCCTTGCCTACAATTTGCTTTAAAAGGCTGGCAAAAATGGAGTCTGCTGAGGTAGTAACAGTGGAAAGGACCCAGGTAGTTTGGTCTCCCCCCGCCTCCATCAGTTTCCTACAGCAGACCTAACATCTACTTAAGGAAGTCTTGGGAAATATTCAGGCTATGTCTTCCTAGGGCCGCAACTCTCCCTGTAAAGATTTATTGGAATAATGTAACTCTTTACTTAAGATGAATTCCATGTTTTAAGTTGTATATGAGATTTTAAGATATATACACATTCAAAGCTGTTGAACTCAGGCCACATACGCTAACAGAATACCACAAAGCAAAGAAGCAAGTGCTAAGAGTTTGGTGACGTTCTAGAGCTAACGTGGAAGGCCCGTAGCCAGTGTCCTGGCACGGATTTTAGGCCGGCTGGATCCTCTGGCCCCCTTCCCTCGTCAGAGACATGGAGTTGACCAGTAGGGGCTTTATCCTGGGCGGGCTCTGCTCCAGAGGGGCAGCTCTTCTCACTGCTAGAGTTCCTACTGGGCCGACATGTCTGTAAGGTCAAACCCGAACAGAAGCAAGGACATTCTCACTTCTAGACCATGGCTCTTAAGCCAGCTGCCACTGAGTTAATTCCGTTTGTGTCAGCGTACAGTGCAGGGGTCAGAGACAGGTAAAGCATCATGACCCATTGTTCTATGCTGTCTGATACCTAGCCTCTAGCCACATGGGCCATTTAGATGACAATTAATTAAAATTAAGTAAAAGGAACCTGCAGTTCCTCAGTTGTACTAGTAAGATCCCAAGAGTTTAATAGCCACATGTGGCCAGTGGTGTCCTTGTGGGAAGCACACACATGGCCAGTGGTGTCCTTGTGGACAGCACACACATGGCCAGTGGTGTCCTTGTGGACGGCACACACATGGCCAGTGGTGTCCTTGTGGACGGCACACACCTGGCCAGTGGTGTCCTTGTGGACGGCACACACCTGGCCAGTGGTGTCCTTGTGGACGGCACACACCTGGCCAGTGGTGTCCTTGTGGACGGCACACACCTGGCCAGTGGTGTCCTTGTGGACGGCACACACCTGGCCAGTGGTGTCCTTGTGGACGGCACACACCTGGCCAGTGGTGTCCTTGTGGACGGTACACACCTGGCCAGTGGTGTCCTTGTGGACGGCACACACCTGGCCAGTGGTGTCCTTGTGGACAGCACACACCTGGCCAGTGGTGTCCTTGTGGACAGTACACACCTGGCCAGTGGTGTCCTTGTGGACAGTGCATACCTGGCCAGTGGTGTCCTTGTGGACAGTGCATACCTGGCCAGTGGTGTCCTTGTGGACAGTACACACCTGGCCAGTGGTGTCCTTGTGGACAGTGCATACCTGGCCAGTGGTGTCCTTGTGGACAGCACACACCTGGCCAGTGGTGTCCTTGTGGACAGCGCATACCTGGCCAGTGGTGTCCTTGTGGACAGTGCATACCTGGCCAGTGGTGTCCTTGTGGACAGCACACACCTGGCCAGTGGTGTCCTTGTGGACAGTGCATACCTGGCCAGTGGTGTCCTTGTGGACAGTGCATACCTGGCCAGTGGTGTCCTTGTGGACAGCACACACATGGCCAGTGGTGTCCTTGTGGACAGTGCACAAGTGGCATATTTTCGTCAAGGCAGAAAGCCCTGTGGGACCCTGGCAAAGACTGTTCAGTCTTCGAGCCTTAATCCATCTAAGAGTCAATGTCACCTGTTTAACAATCTGCATGATAATTTTCCTTGGGGTAAACTGTTCTGCTCCCATTCTACAGATGTGTGTTTTTGTTTTTACGGGCATTTAATTTCTTCACTGTAATTCGCAAAATTAGTGAAAAAAGAGGGCAAACCTCAACAAGATGGATTGATACTGGCTGCAACAATGGGCTCAAAGGTACCTATTGTGAGGATGGCCCAGGACCGCGTAGTGTTCCATTCTGTTGTACGTCGGGTCATTATGAGTCGGAACTGACTCAATGCCACCTAATAACGACAGCAACATAAGTGAGGGATGGAGAGCCTGGGTGGTGCAGATGTTTAACATGCTTAGCTGCTAACCAAAAGGTTGGAAGTTTGAGTCCACCGAGAGGAGCTCAGAAGAGAAATGTCTGGTGATCTACTTCCAAAACATCAGTCATTGACAGCCCGAGGGAGCACAGTTCTGCTCTGATATGCATGAGGCGTCGTGAGGCAGAATCGACTTATGCAACCTGTGTAAGTAAGGAATACATTCTGAAGGACCTCTTTCACTCCTTAAACTTGCCCACTTCCTCGTGCTCGTTTTGCTCGAAGCTTGTTATTCTGCTGGGTCAGAACTGTACATTGAGCGTTCCGCTCTCCTGCTGCTCAGGAGGAACTGAAGGCTGCCTACTTACTCATCATCTCCCCGGTGAACTCTCCTCACCTGCTCTTGTTCCTTTAAGCCTCCAGCACTTCCTCTGATCCTCACACACACACAAAGACCGTGAAGTAGATTCACTGAGAGGGTGGGATGATTCTGACTCATAGCGACCCTACAGGACAGAGTAGAGCTGCCCCATAGATGAGATGCACTCACCTGGAGGCTTTCAGGCCAGTTTCATGAACCGCCTCACCTGGGCTTCGTGGGGACAGAGGAAATTAATCCCAGATTTGCACTGAACATGACATGACCACAGCTATACGCTGGAAGAATTCAAATATCTCAGATGGAAGATGCATTCAAGCAAGGGGCAATTGGAGGAGGTAGACCAACTGTCTAAGTGAGAATAAAAATAAAATGGAAAGATGAGCTGTGAGAGGGACTGTTGACTAGCCATTTAAGTGCTAGTCAGTGTCGAGTGGGCTGGTTGGAAGATAAGCTGGAGAAGGAGGCAGAAGGTATGTAATGATTCCATGATTTTGACAGTGGGTGGCTGGGATTAGAAAGGTGCCATCCCTTTAAACAAAGGGACCTCATGAGGAAGAGTTGGTTTCAAAGATAGAATGTTGAGTTTGGGTTTGGTCTTTCATGGGAGGCTTAAATTATGCAGTCCTTCTGATCTTCTCTGAGTGTAAATGATTAACCCTTTTTAACCTTATCTTTGGATTTACCTACCAAGGGAAAAGCTAATTCAAATAGAGTCGCAGACTGTCCCCAGACTTCTTTTCTCCAAGGTGCACCTGTCAGAAATAGCATACCTCCTTAGATTGAAGATGAAAGCACATTTCACTAAAGGAAATAGCTGACAAGATACGGAACCCATTCTGGCAGAAAACTTAACATTCAGGCTCAGTTCCCTGAAACTGTCAAAAGAGAACGTGCTCGATCATGAAAAATAGAGAAGTGGAATGCAAGGTGACCGGAATCAAGGGTGGAAACCCGGGCCCCAAGAAATCTACCACTCACTTGAGCACGGCTCTTATTTTTAATTTCAATAAACTAATTAACAATATTCTCTTGTTTGCATTATTTTCACATTTCTGAAATACGAATTGTGCCCTAGATACATTCACGGGCCATTGAATAAATATGACATAAAATGTTCCGTGCGCCAAAGCCCAGGCATGGTGTGCTGTTTGCGACCTATGGTGAGTAGTACGGGAGGGAAACCCTGGTTAGCGTGTATCACAGTGTAATCATTCCCTCTTCATCTCCTAGCACTGTTGCAGTCACCTTTCATTGAGCTCTGCGAGGCTTTCTGTTTTGTTACTGGGTTTTATAAAGAAAAATGGAGCTTTATGCCTGGAATGTTGGGGCTTTTCCAGGTAAGGAGTTTTACCAGCTTCTGGCTGCCTCGAGTCGGATGCCCCCGGATCAGCAGGTGCGTGTGGTTCATCTGCTGCTTTCCAGTAGCTGTAATAATGTGCTAACAGGCGGTCCCTGGAAACAGCCTGGTAATAACTAACCAAAAAACTCATAGCGACCCTATGGGACAGAGTAGGACTGCCCCACAGGGTTTCCAAGAGGCAGCTGGTGAACTTGAACTGCCGACCTTTTTTGGTTAGCAGCTGTAGTACGCTGTAGCCCTTAACCACTGTGCCACTAACTGGGATGCCCCATATTTCATCTGCAGGGATACCCACTCCTATGTAATCACACCATTGACACTTTCCAGATGACCACCTGCGTGGTTAACTGGAGTCAGCTGGGGGGTTCTTTTGAGATGAACTTGCTGTAGAATGAGCTGTGGCAAGTGATGGTGGGGTGTTTGCCTGTTGGTGGACTGGACTCTTCTTTGTTCCTTAGGTAGCTGGAGAGACACTTTCCATATTGGATCAACTATTTGCAGGAAAGCCACGCCTGACTTATGAGGGGCCAGGCTGAAGATTATTGAATGCTTCTTTTACAGAACTCTTATCAGTTAATCTGATAAAGACGAAATTGAATCTGTCAGATTTTCATGCCAGAGATTGAAATATTACTAACGCTCCCTTAAAAGTGTCACTGCTAAGGAAATGTTATAACAGGACACACATTGTATATGTGCACACAAGGATATGCCTCCATCTTTGTTCAGTGGCTGGCTTTCTCTCAATGTGTTCCTGAAGCCAATGACCACTGGCTAATTGTGGCTCGTCTTCCATCTCTGCTGTACATCCAAGCTGCTTCACTGAACCTGAGAAGGCTTTGAAGCATTTATATTGATTTCTGGAGGGGGAGGGTGCTGCTTAAGTCAAGAGAAATTCGGGAACAAGGGATATTCAAGAGTTTTGCAGACAAAGGGGTGGGCCTCTCCCAGCATTCTAAGGGACAATATAGGACCCTTGGGATCCCAGACTCAATTTTAGGAACCCTCTGCTACCCCCTCAGAATGGTTCGGAACTTCCTAGGGCTCCTCCAAGGGCCCTCCAGACTAGAAGCTCTGTGGTGTCAGAGAGGAACCCCAAAGGGCACATTTCTTGGAGTCTCGATACAAACTTCAAGGGGCCTTGAGCAGGCCCCATTATTCCTGCCTGGAGAGTAACTCACAGATCGGCAAACAAAGCCTTGTATATGGAGGCCACACCATTCATTCCAGCCTGTTCTAGGCACAGCTTGTCTGCCTGAGATGCACCGGTTCTAGGTGCAATGTGTACCATCCCTCAGGGTTCTCTTGTTTTCTCACTCTAGGGCTTTGCCTTGATCTATTCCCTCAGAAATGCCCTTTTCCTATGTCTCTTGATACTAAAATCTTTCTCATCCTGGGGGCCTACCTCAAATGCCACCTCTAACTCCACAGCTCCGTTTTAACATTTCTCTGTACTCCACAGGTTTGTCGATGGCTGATTTTTTGGAAGTAGATCGCCAGGCCTTTCTTCCAAGGCTCCTCTGGGTATATGCAAACCTCCAACCTTTCAGCTAGCAGCCCAGCACTTCAATCATTTGCATCACTCAGGGACTCCATATTTACGGGCACCGCTGTGTTCAGGATGGTCCTAGTCTTAGAAGAACTTAAAATAATATTTAAGAGTTTAGGTTGTAAATGTGGACAACTTATTAATTCTCTAATGAGGATCTTAATAGCAGTTAAACCACACCATTTGTGTTTGTTTTGAGAGATTAAATGACTTATTGTATGTAAAACATTTAAAATCCTGTCTGGCACACGGAACAGTCTCAACAAATGTCAGCTCTCTTGGCAGTCACAGTATAATAACAGTAGCACCCCTGATAGGAATTATTACGGAGTAGGTGAGTCAGGCCATGTCTTCCCTCCCTTTCTGTCCTGGATGAGGTGTGACATCAAAAAGCAGACACAGGTAAACCTTCCCTTCTCCTCCTGACTGGGGCTGGAGCTCTCTGACAACGTCATCATCAGTGTCTCAGAAGAAACACAGAAAGATTGAAGCCCTCGATGGTTACTCTTAAATGAGATTAGCTACATTGCTGGCTCTGATACATTTAAAAAAGCTTTCAGAACGGTTATTTTCTAGTCCTTTCATGCAATGCAGATTGCAGACAGTAGTTGGACTGCAGGTCTCCTTCACAGCCACATTTTCCAAATGGCCTGAAGGAGACTTCCCTCTGCAGCCTGCTCTCACCAGAACCCTTCTCACCCAAACTCTATCGGTGAAGAACGGGCAAACCCCCACTGTTCGCTCTCTTCTCTTTTAGTTAACCAACATTTCTTATTTGATTTTTTTTTTTTTTAATTAAAAAAAGAAATCGGACTCCCAGGAAATTAATCCCTTCATCACATGGCATCCCACAGCAGCCTAATGGGGCTGTGAAGGAGGTTCACGGGACTGAAGACTTAATTACACGAGTCAAAGTTTGATTTAAATTGTAAATTTTCTGTTGATCCCTAATTTCAATCTTAGTTTAAGTGAACTGAATTTTAAAGAACAAATCTAAGATTCTTATGGACAGTAGCGCCACCTTGAGGTAGAACTTCATGGGTATTTTTTTTTTTCCCTCTTATTTTTTCATTTCCCTTGTCAAGGTTTATCCACACTATTAGTGGGAGGAAGGGAAAAATTCACACATTTGCAGTCAAGACAGTTTTAACCCAGCAGTCTCTCTGGGAAGCTGAAGGGTGTCTTGAGGAGGGATGGGACTTCAGGAGGGAGGATACCTGCCTCCAGGTATCATCTGGGGTGAGAATTAACGATGCACGGCTCCCTCCCTTTGTCTAGCATGCCTTCCAGGAGGCTCATGGGAAGCCGATTACCTTTCTGGGTGGGCTGTCCCTCGGTGCCAGCCAGCAGTGTGGGAAAGGGACTGAGAGGGGAGGCAGGAAAATCCTATCTTTGGATGGTGAGCCAAAGGCAGTTTCAGATGCTGTCTCTGGCACTCATCTGAAACCCAGGCACCTCGCTCAAGGCGCTGAATTTCAGGCCAATGCTCAAGAGACACTGAGGCCAAGCACTCTGGTGGTTGGCCTGGAGGACGCCCTTACAGATGGGAAGGCAGCACCTGCAAGGATGGGGCGGGCTTCTCTGGCAGGTAGAGTGGGAATTTTAGTGCCTTCTACCTTCCCTTTCTGTGAATTTCCCCTTAGTTTGTAGTCCATGGAGAAATCCTCGAGAAGTATATGATAATTGCAAGTGTCTGCAGTTTAGTTTATTGTAGGAGACTTAGGAACTTGTTGTTTAGAAGAAAGAGGTTCCGAAGCATCTGTTTATTAAATAGGACTCCATTTTATCTCCATCCAAGTTCACTCAAGTCTGGTTCACTCTTTGCTTAGTATGAGGTGATAAAACTGAAAATTGATTGCATGTAGGCTGCCGGATTTAATCCAGGCCACTCAAGCTGAGTCTTAACTGAGTTATGTATGGCAATTTCCCCCCTCTTTGGAGCAAGCGATCCCTAGTGGAGGACATAACTGGATTAGGGCACCCACTGTGACCATTTGCATCATCCTGCCTTCTTGGCCTGATGGAATGAGGGGCCTGCATTTGGAAGGGCCCCTGGGGCCTGGATTAAAAAAAAAAAAAGGAAAGGAAAGCAAGTACTTAACTCAGCATACGAACAGTAAAATATCGGGGCTGGAGAAATGATCTCCCATATGTCCTATTGCTGAATGTAATTGAGAAGTAATACTCAACGTTATCTCTGCCACTATGACGACAACCCCAAGCCTCTGCAGAAAGGAAACCATCTATTCGGCAAGAACCCCTACACCCCTTGTAAAGAAAAAAGGGTGTCATCTTTGTGACGAACAGGCACTGAAAATACCAAGCGAGTCATTTGCTGGCAAGCCAGCAAACATGTACCAAAACCGATTCTGGGTATTTAAGACAGCTGACACTGCGCCTGTGTGGGCTGCTTGAGATCTATGTAGACTGTAAACTGCAGTTTTTTGGTAAATGATAATAAAAGCTCCCACCACTGGTTAGTACATCTGCAAAAATAGAGGTCACCCAGGCCCAAGCAAAATCAAATAAAAAAGCCTTTTATGTGTTAAGCTTAAAAGCGGCTTCTCCCAGTTGATACAAACAGCATAGTTCTGTTGCAGAGCAAAGCCAAATGTCAAATTCCTGTCCAAGACCCTCCGCCAGCCGTTAACCGATGTAAATAATTAAGCAGGGCAGGTTTCTCTGGGTGCAGGCGCACTGTGCTCAGGCGGACGGGCTTGCAGGCACGCAGTGTGGAGAAGCGTTTTGCCGCTGCCAGTTTTCTGGGCCTTACATCACTGTCGTATTAGTCTAAGCAGAATGGAGCAGATTGTTTATTTTGGTTTAGCTTCGCTTCAGGCTGTAACATCAGATGTAACGCGGAAAGTGAAAAATTCCTACCGCAATGTCACAGATTAAACAAGGTTACAAAAGAGCCCAGAGAGCAGGTTTTCCCATGGGGGTGGAGTGTCTGTTCCCCAGTCTCTGAATTATTCCTGACCCAGGCTGCCTTATCCTCCCCATAATAGAATCAGTTCAATTGTGCCCATACCGCTTGATGAGATTCATAGTTCTCTATGGGTTAAAGGGAAACCCTGCTGGTGTAGTGGTTAAGAGCTACATCTGCTAATCAAAAGATTGGCAGTTCACATCCACCAGGCCCTCCTTGGAAACTCTATGGGGCAGTTCTACTCTGTGCTATAGGGTCGCTATGAGCTGGAATCGACTCGATGGCAACAGGTTTGGTTTTTTGGGTTTATGGGGTAAAGAAGAGCAGCTCGGTGGCAGAAATGGTTAAGTGCTCTGCCGCTAACCCAGAGGTGCCTCAGAAGAAAGGCCTAACACTGTACTACGTACAGATCGGCCACTAAAAACCTTGTGGAGCATTATGGCACACAGCTCCGATCTGGTGCATATGGGGCTGCCAGGAGTCAGGATTCACTCAAGGAGCACTGTTTTTTTTTTTTTGTTTGTTTGTTCGTTTGTTTGTTTGGTTGGTTTTCTGGGTTAAAGAAGGCAGGTCTTTAATTTATTTGAAAATACTCCTTTGAGATGACCCCTCTCTCTTCACTTCCTTAGACCACATTTAACTGTTTTCATATTTCACATTGTAAAGGATTTACTGAGTATAGTTAAATACCACGATACTCAGGGATCAATAAGAATTAGTGAAAATCAGTGAATGTCAGCCTTACCCTTGGGTGTTACTTGGCCACAGGGGGGATGTTATGAATTGAGTTGTGTCCTCCATTGTCGAAGGGCTAACCTCTGGTACCTGTGAATGTGACCTTGAAGATGTAATCAATCAACAGGCCACAGTGGAGCAGGATGGGCCCTAATCCATATGGCTGGTGTCCTTGTAAGACAGAAGACAGGGAAGGCGGCCATGTGAGCGTGGACGCAGAGACTGGAGTGTGCGTCCACAAGCCAAGGATCGCCTGGGGCCACCAGAGTTGGGAAAGACTAGGGAGGATCTTCAGTAGAGGCATCAGAGACAACTTGGCCCTGCCGATGCTTGGATCTCAGACTGCAGCCTCCAGAACTGTGACAGATTACATTTCTGCTGTTTTAAGACCTCCAGTTTGTGATAACTTGTTACAGCAGCTGCAGGAAACTAAGGGCATTGCTGCAGTTGTTGTTGCTCTTTGGTGCCCTCCAGTTGGTTCTGACTCACAGCGACCCTGTGTACAACAGAACAAAACTCTGCCCAGTCCTGCGCCATCCTCACAGTCACTGTTAGGCTTGAGCCCATTGTTGTAGCCACTGTGTCAATCTACTTCATTGAGGATCTTCCTCTTTTCTGCTGACCCTATACTTCACCAAGCACGATGTCCTTCTCCAGGGACTGACAACATGTCCAAAGTATGTAAGACACAGTGTTGCCATCCTTGCTTCCAAGGAGCATTCTGGCTGCACTTCTTCCAAGACAGATTTGTTGGTTCTTTTGGCAGTCCATGGTATATTCAATATTCTTCGCCAACACCGCAATTCAAAGGCGTCATTTCTTCGGTTTTCTTTATTCATCATCCAGCTTTCACATCCGTAGGCAGTGATGGAAAACACCGTGGCTTGGGTCTGATGCACCTTAGTCTTCAGGGTGACATCTTTGCTCTTCAACACTTTGAAGAGGTCCTTTGCAGCAGATTTGCCCAAGGCAATGCATCTTTGATTTCCTGACTGCTGCTTTCATGGGTGGATCCAAGTGGTAATTACCAAGTGGATCCTTGCCAACTTCAGTCTTTACTCTTTTATCATGATGTTGCTTATTGGTCCAGTTGTGAGGATTTTTGTTTTCTTTATGCTGGGGTATAATCCTTTCCGAAGTCTGTGGTCTTTGATCTTTATCAGTAAGTGCTTCAAGTCCTCTTCACTTTCAGCAAGCGAAGTTATGTTATCTGCATATCACAGGTTGTTAAAGAGTCTTCCTCTAATCCTGATGCCCCATTCTTCTTCATATAGTACATCTTCTTGAATTATTTGTTCAGCGTACATATTGAATAGGTATGGTGAAATGATACAACCCTGATGCGCACCTTTTCTGACTTTAAACCGTGCAGTATCCGTTTGTTCTCTTCAAATGTCTGCCTTAGTCTATGTACAGGTTCCTCACAAGCACAGTTAAGTGTTCTAGAATTCCCATTCTCCAAAATGTTATCCATAATTTGTTATTATCCACACAGTGGAATACCTTTGCATAGTCAGTAAACCATAGCTAAACATTTTTTTTGTATTCTCTGTTTTCAGCCATGGTCCATCTGACATCAGCAATGATACTCTTTGTTACTAGGTTCTGTGAAGCTGATTCTGAATCATAGCAACCCTATAACACAGAATACAACTGCCGCTTAGGGTTTCCTAGGTGGTAACCTTTATGGGAGCAGATTGCTAGGGCTTTCCTTTTGTGGAGTCGCTGATGTGTTCGAACCACCAACCTTTCAGTTAGTAGCTGGATGCTTAACCACCGCACCAATGTGCACCCAGCACCATCTACTGTTGGTGAATACTCCCCATTTGGGATCTTCACATGTCCACTGCTGCATGTTTGACCTGTCACATAGCTATGTAGGATGGTTAAACCCCACCACCCCACTGCAAACCCTGGGGTAGGCAATGGTGTTGCTGGAGTTCGCTAGGAAACCCACCATTTCTTGGGATGGTTGCCCTGGTCCTGGTGACCCTCCATTGCATGCATCACTTCCTATGTACCTGTGAACCAGGGTGTGTGTTGTATCAGCTATCCGTGCACTATCTGAAATCCTTAAATCAGTACTGCAGGTGGGCATTGTTGTCCTCCTTCACAGGTGGGACTCTGTCCCAAGGTGTGAAGCAGTTATGGAATACACTGTATATAATAGACCACTCGAAATCTTAAAGCCAGCGTATTCATTATTAATGAAAGTATTCCTAAAGAAATATTCTTCCTGCAGAAGAATAATTGAAAAGCATTATTATCTTATTGAAGCTATTATTCAGTCTTCGCATCAGTGTGTTAAACATTTTTCCCAAACAAGTTCAGGTAAGAAATGTTAAATAATAACAGTGTCTAATTACCACAGGCTAGTGTGAGACAGAACTCATGTACTCCACCCTTTGCCAGGGACTTTAGGTGTGGTCTACGGGATACCTTCAAGGGTCTCTTCCCTTGGTTTGCGTGTGACAACGTGTCAGTGGCCCTCCAGTGTCAAAGGCAGAAGTAGATTTTCATTTTCTCCTGTATATGGATGGAGGGGTATGATTTGGCCACATAGACCCAAGAGGAAAGAGGTGCTTTGATGAAAACTTTGCATCTGTATAGCATACCTCTCTGATCCTAAATCAGTTCATAAATATGCATGAACTGGTATATAAAGCATCCCTGTAAGATCAGGTATCCACACTGTTGCAATTTAATGGTTAGAGAAGCTAAGACACCGTCATTCCTCACTGTTCTCAAACCTGCAGGTCCCAGAGGCTCTTCCACGAAGTATAGCTCAGCTGTCCTTAGTTGGGACTTTTTTAAACACATGCTTCTTTTCTCACTACTGTTTTGTATTTGATCATTTTAGAATTCCAGAATAGCACGTATTGTAATTAACTACTTTTCCATAAATTCAGTACCATGGCTTCAAAAATAAAAGACTAATCATGAATTCCTCTAGGTTGTTAGATTTACTATGAAGTGTATTTCTAAAATAACAAATTTAATGTAAAATCCTGATAAGATATCAAAAACCGTTGCCACTGAGTGGATTCTGACTCATAGTGACCCTATACGATAGAGTAGAACTGCCTCCTAGGGTTTCCAGAGTGCAGTTGGTGGATTCTAACTACTGACCTTTGGTTAACAGCTGAGCTCTTAACCACTTCATTTCCAGGTCTCCAAGAGACCAAAAGGTGTTCTAATAGCCTAGTAAATGGGACTTGATTCATCTGCCTCCTTCCAGCACACCCCACTCACCTTGTCTGTAGCCCAAGCAGATAGGTCTTGGCCACTATTGAACGGGCTAGCCTCTGTGCTCGGGAGTCCCTGGGTGGTACAAAGAGTTAACGTTCTTGACTGGTAACTGAAAGATTGGAGGTCACTTAGGGGTCCCTCAGAAAAAAGACTTTGTGATCTCTTTCTGAAAAATCAGCCAGTTGGCCCATAATGGTTCCAAGGCTGTGATCTTTACAGAAGCAGACTGCCATATCTTTCTCCCAGGGAGCAGCTGGTGGATTCCAATCGCCAACCTTTCACTTAGCAGCTGAGTGCTTAACCACTGCACTACTAGGGCTCCTTTATTATCCATCGAGTGGGTTAGATAATGCAAATTCTCTTAATTCTCCTCAGCAAGTCAGGTTACCAAAGTCTTACCCCAGCTCCTCGCTACATGCCCACCTACCTGGCCAGGAAGTAGGCAAGTCCAAGAAGGATGCCAGCTAGTAAGAGTTCTAATAGTATTACTGCCAATGAGGGCAGATAAGAAAATGTCAAGATGAAGGGCCTGAGAAATAGGTGAAAATAAAGCCTAGAACAGTGTTGGGTTACAGCTCGAGAACTTGAGACACTTTAGTCAAAACATTTTCTCTGTGTGTGTGTGTGTGTGTGTGTGTGTGTGTGTGTGTGTTTCTCAGGTCGGCCTTATTCTCTTGTTCTCTTTCAGTGAGCCTTTCAGGTGATATGAAGCAGAAGATTAGGAAGTACCTCAGCCCTCAGGGCAGCTCCTCAGTGTGAGACAGTCCTTTGCCACATAGGGGGCTGTGTCTGTGCAGTCGCCCAGGGCAGCAGCTGAGGGTATTGTAGGGGGAGACCCAGGGTTCAGAGACCCCCTAGACCAGGACTCACCTGTGTTGTTTCACTTCCTTCCATTCTGGGTATCAGGGCTTCAGCTTCCTGGGCTTGCAGATTGCTCCCTGTGCTTCAGGTCAAGCAGAAAGGGAGCTAATAACAAGGCGGGGGCGGGGGGCGGCTAGGAGGGGGAAATAGAACTGTGCTCTATAGGATTTTCAGTGGCTGATTTTTCAGAAGCAGATGATCAGGACTTTATTCTGAGGTGTGTCTGGTTGGACTTGATCGTCCAGCCTTTCCGTTAACAGCTGAGCGTGTCAATTGTTTGCACCACCAAGGAAGCCTGGGGTTAATAGTAATATCTCGTTTTAGGCTTTGTTCTAGAACAGTGGCCCAGGTAGGGGGTGAGGAAGGGATGATTTTGTGCCCCCCCCCGACCTTTGATAATATCTGGAGACATTTTTGGTTGTCATAGATAGGTGGTACTACCAGCATCTAGAGCCCTGGTAGTGCAGTGGTTAAGCACTTGGTTGCTAACTGAAGGTCGGAGGTTCAAACCCACCCAGTGGCTTTGTGGGAGAAGGAGCTGGTGATGTGCTTCCGTAAAGATTACAGCCCAGAAAACCCTATGGGGCAGTTCTGCTCTGTCGCATGGGAATGCTGTGAGTTGAAAATCAGGGTTGTGAAAGTGTTCACTAGGGATTAGTCAGTAAGCACAGGTAAGCCTGTGCGTACCTTGCTTGCTGTCAGCCTTGTGTGTACCTTGCTTACTGGCTAACCCCCTGCCCCCCCCCAATCGATGGCGCCTAACAACGTCAGCATCTAGTGGATGGAGGCCAGTGGTGCTGATCGATATCCTAGAATGTACCGCACCGTTCCCACCACAAGGAATGATCCCCCGCTAAGTACTAACAGTGCTGCGGCTGAGACACCCTGTTCTAGGATGCTGTGTGTTCATGTCCACACTTTGGGAAAACAAATAACGCACCACAGAGGCCTTCAGGACCTGTCTCTGAGTTCCACCTTCTCAAAGATGCCCAGATTCTGGCATCTGAGTGTCCAAACAGCAGTGCTGTTCTGCTCATTGGCATACTTCTAGTTGATACTTCACTATGGCAGCAAAACAATGTGTTTCTATGGGAGGCCGTCAAGCTATGTTGTATTTTGAATTTCAAAATAGCAGGCATCTGAAATAAGCATTTGTGTTTTTCTTGAGCTGGCTCTTTTGCAAAAGTGGTTGGTGTTATAGAAGTGTCCAGAGTAAACAATGTGGCCCCGTCATTCGAAATGCAAGAAACAGGAATCCAGTGGTCTAACACTGTCCTGGGAGCAAACGTGTCCAATTGGGTCAGTCAGGCGCCAAGGAAATCCCACGCTGGAGAAACTTCCAAAGGGGGAGAAAGACAACACTGCCAGACAAAGTGCTGGTGCCCAGGGGTGGGGGCATTGTGAGGGACATGGGGGGGGGGGTTCTTTATGGTTCTTGGCAGGCTGGGCACAGCCCACAGCTTTTTCTGAAAAACCTAAGCCAAACCCATTGCTGATGAGTCGATTTTGATTCACAGTAATCCTATAGGGTTTCAAAGGCTGTAATCTTTATGGAAGCAGACTGCCACATCTTTCTCCCGCAAAGCGATAGGTGGGTTTAAACCACTGACCTTTCATTTAGCAGCCAAGCTCTTAACCACTGTGCCACCAGGGCTCCTAGCTGCTGCTGAACACCTTCCCTGAAGTGATGCGGACCTGGGTGCAGCTGCAGGACTTACCTGTGAAGGGTGGGGCTGAAGCAAGTCCCTGTCACCTTCTTCCTTTCCTGCAACTGGGTTCTGAGTGGTCCAAGCCAACTGGCACTTACCTGCTCACCACCATTGAAAGAACCCACCAAGATTAGATTGCATTCCCATGGAAACATGCCATTCAGAAGCTGAGGCAAGGAGAGTCCACAAAATGGAGGCAAGAAAAAGAGCCTTTCTGATTCTCCTTCAGAGTCCTTGCTCCCTGTCCAAGTCCTGGAAGTCACAGCTGATTATTCTGAAACAGTTTCCCTTGAATTCATGGCTGATGTTATGGAAATCAGGAGCCTCGACAAGGGCCTGGGAATTTTCCACTGTCAGTTGACATGCCAGGGTGGTTTTGCAAGCAGAATGCAGGACAATGGTATTTCTTCTCCTGTCTCTTCATGTTCTTTCTCAGCTGGTTGTGAGGACGGAGCAGATGATGTGTGGGAAATCATATGTCACGTGTTCTTGGTAAGGTGTCTGGGCACATACAGCTTCACATCCAATAAACATCGCTGCTGTGAGAGGAGCCAGCTCTTAGCACAGCATTCTCATCTTTATTTCATCATATTTTGTTTTTTTTAATGCTATAGGCCACCTATTATGTTTCTCTGCTTGCTTGACTCTCTTGGTTAAAACATAATTATGAATGAGGCTAAATATGTGGATTCAGGCCCCTTATGGGCCAGTTAGCTTGTCTGTCCTCTGAGTTGGAGGATTATATTCTTTTGTGATGTCTATAGAGCAAATGTTTGCGATTCATCACAAGACGGGGACAAAAGTGAGATGAGCCAGAATGTAATGGGATTGGCCAGCCTGGGTTTGCTGTTTTGGGTGTGGTGTCTACCCTTGCTGAATAAGCTGTGGTCAGGGATCAGGGTGACAAGGAGATGGCGATTTTGGTCACCTCTGTATGAAGAATTGCCCATGGCCACTCTTCTTTGTTCTTCTTTATAAGCTCAATGCCATTCCAAGGTGACTCTGGGCAAACAGACCCTCCTGCTAAGGAGTTTGTTGTTATTCGGTAGTAGTAGGGAGAGACTTGGGACTGAAAATAACTTGTATCAAGGAATAGTGTCCCCCTAAAGCTTCTCTGTCAGGAAAACAAAGGCAAACGACAGAGTAGGTGGCCTGAGAAGAAGACATGTTAGCAGTTTTGTTTCCAGGGAGGATACGGCACAGATCCTAGCACTTCTTAACTGAGGGGCATGAGTTTGAGCAAATTGATCATACCTTGTTGAGCCTTACTTTCCTGTCGTACAAAATGAGACAGTAAACTACATCCAATAAGATTGATGTGAAAGGTGAATAAGATAATATTGTAGGAATGACAAAGTAGCTAATACGACCAAAGTAAGGTACCCAATGTCCTCAAGCTTCAGACCAAGTGAAAGTGTCAAGTGTAATAATAATCCCTAAAAACCAGGTGCGTGGAGTCGACTCCAACTCCTAGTGTCCACATGTGTGTGTCAGAGTAGAACTGTGCTCCACAGGGTTTGCAGTGGCTGATTTTTTTTGGAAGTAGATCAACAGGTCTTCGTTGCAAAGTGTCTCTGGGCTGATCGAACTGCCAACCTTTTGGGTTAGCAACTAGAGAATTAACTGTTTGCAACACACAGGGAGCCCTAACCAAAAAAACGCAAAAACCAAACCCTTTGCCATCGAGTCGGTTCTGACTCATAGCAACCCTATAGGACAGAGTAGAACTGTCCCATACGGTTTCCAAAGAGTGCCTGGTGGATTCAAACTGCCGACCTTTTGGTTACCAGACATAGCTCTTAACCACTATGCTACCAGGGTTTCCCAGGGTGCCCTAGCTATGTAGAAATCTGTGGTTTTAACTCACTGTGCAAATTGCATTCCTTTCTGTAGTCCTTGTAGTGGCATTTAATGCTAAGTGGCTTGAAAGCTCAGAGATTTGGCAGCCCTAAAGTACAGGTCCTAGGAGCTCCCAAGTTCTCTGAAACCAGCTTCTGTGGGCTCTGCATGAGCTGAGGGATTTGACCAGCTTGTTGCAGATTTCTACCCATGGAGGCTGCCAGCCTCCTGGGTGCCAAGATTCGTGCGATGTGTCACTGTGCCCGTGGGATCTACCTGGAAGCTGAGTCCTAAGGCTCACCTTGGTAGGGGAGGGAATCAGCAGGGCGGTTTTTACAACCACAACCTCAGGAAATCATTCTGATTCCAGGGAATTCTGGCAGATCCCCACTGGTCTGATAGACCTCCTAGAAGGCAGAGTCTAAAGATAAGTGAGCACTGCCAAACTGAAGATTACTAAAACTGTCTCCAAGGAAAAAAGAAACCTCACAAAAACCAGTGCCACCAAAGTGGTTAACTCGGAGCAAAGTCCTACAGACTCAGATTGTGGAATGACTTTGTACATGAAAGAACTTGCACTTTATTATGGCTTCTGTCATTATGCTGTTAGGATCATATGCACATTCCAATGCTAACTCTAGCTGGTCCTAGTTAGATGCAGCAAGTACGTAACAGTTATAGCAGTGAAAGGATACCCGATGGGCAAAGGGCAGGAAAAGCTAAACAAATGACCCTTTCACAGGGCCAGAGAATGCTGAAAGCCCCTGATGAGGCAGCCTTCCCCACTCAGCACCCCCTCGGGCATCACTGTCTTCTGGTCCATTGTTGCTCACAAGGATGACTCTGAAATAAGAATTATGTCTGTAGTACTATGGAGGACAGGGGACCAAGGGAGTCAAGTCAGAGACATACACAAAAATAAATAAGATTAAAGCTTACAAACAGTCATCCAAGGCACAGCAATTGGTCTCTATTTGCTTAGAGCAATAGAGTAAGAAGGAAAGTTAGGAATAGGAGAAGGAAATAGAACATGTGGCTAATTGCCTCCATGAACAACTGCCTCCTTTGCTATGAGACCAGAAGAAATGGCTGGTGCCTGGCTACCATTACTGAATATTTTGGTCAAAATTCTCTAGAAGAATCCTGATCAAAAGGGGGAAAAGCTGAGCAGAATTTAAAATTCTCATGGACTCTAGACTTTCTGGAACCCTGGAGGCTGAATGACCCCCTTACAATATTGCCCTGAGACAATGTTTAAAACTTAAACCAAAAATATCCTCCGAAGTCTTCCTAAAACCAAACAGTATTTTAGCTTAACTAGAAAAGAATGTTTTCCTTGAGGACTGTGCATGGGATCAAATTGATAATAGCAACTGGAAAGATGAGATAGGAACTTTAGGGGGCAGTGAATTTATGTTAATGAGGGAGGAACAGCTCAGAAAATAAGGGTGATAATAGTTGCACAACCCGAAAAATGTAATCCATGTCATTGGATTGTACATGTAGAAACTGTTGAATTGGTATGTTTAACAACAACAAAAGAAATAAAATTTTAAAAAAGGAAAAAATTAAGATTAAAAATGTCTGCATGTTTAAACATCCCTTATGTAAAGTTATTCCTCATTTTTTGAAAATGTCAGAAAAAGTGTGAAATTATGTTCAAGCATTCTTAGCAAAGCTTTAATGGAGGTCAAATGACTAAATTTTAAAATGATTTGAGGAGAGGAATTTTTCTTATTGTCCATAATGTTTTGCGGGTTACTCAGAAGTTACAAGGAAAATGTTTGATTAAAAAGGAATCTTTCTATTGGTTCAGATTCTTACTCTCAAAACATACTTCAAGAAGTGGTTTCTTCATTCCTGAAATTCTCACAATGGTCCTGTTATTAGACAAGGCCATTATATTGGCTTCAACTTGACCTTGCATGTGATAAACTGATAATCTGTTCTGCAGCCGGCCCCTGGCCTTTTTCTGACTGATGAGATTGAGCTTCTCTATGGCCTCTTTCCACAGATGTAGTCAGTTTGATTCCTGTGTATACCATCTGGCAAGGTCCACATGTAAAGCCATCATTTATGTTGTTGAAAAAAAGGTATTTCCAATAAATAGGTCATTGGTCTTGCAAAATTTTTTCAGGAGGTCTTCGGTGTCATTTCTGTCACCAAGACCATATTTCCTAAACACTGATCCTTTTATTTTCTTTCCAGATTTTTCCTTCTACTCACCAGTAATTATCAATGCATCTTGATTGTTTATATGATAAATTTCAGACTGGAGAAGTTGGGAAAAATCTTCAATTTCTTCATCTTTGGGATTAGTGATTGGTGCATAAATTTGAATAATAGTCATATTAACTGGTTTTGTTGGTGTATGGATATTATCCTATCACAGATAATATTGTACTTTACACCAAGGCCAGGGGCCAGCTGTGGAAAAGACCTTCAGTTGCTCTTATGCAAGTTCAAGTTGAAGCTAAAGAAAATTAGAACAACTCCAAGTCCACAAGAGCCAAAGTACTGGATTGAGTATATTCCACCTGAATTTAGAGACCACCTAAAGAATATATTTGATGCATTGAACACTAATGGCCAAAGACCAGAAGTGTTGTGGGATGACATTGAAGACATCATGTATGAAGAAAGCAAAAAGTCATTAAAAAGACAAGAAAGAAAGAAAAGACCAAAATAGAAATCAGAAGAGACTCTGAAACTTGTTCTTGACAGAGTTGCTAAAACGAACTGAAGAAATGATGAAGTAAAAGCTGAACAGACAATGTCAAAGGGTGGCTCGGGAAGAAACGTAAATTATGATAATGACATCTGCAAAGACCTGGAGTTGCAAAACCAAAAGGAAAGAACATGCTGAGCATTTCCCGAGCTGAAACAAGTGAAGAAAAAATTTGAATCCTCTAGTTGCAGTTTTGAAGGATTCTATGGGAAGAATGTTGAACAATGCAGGAAGCATCAAAAGAAGATGAAAGGAATACAGAATCACTGTAACAAAAACAATTGGTTGACATTCAACCATTTCAGGAAGTAGCATGTGATCAAAAACCGATGGTTTTGAAGGAAGAAGTCCAAGCTGCAGTGAAAATGTTGGTGAAAAACAAGGGTCCAGGAAATGACTGAACCAACTGAAATGTTTTAAGAAATGGATGCAGCGCTGAAAGTGCTCATTCGTCTATGTCACGGAATTTGGAGGACACCTACCCGAACGACTGACTGGAAGAGATTCATATTTGTCCCCATTCCCAAGAAAGGTGATCCAACAGAACGCAGAAATTATTGTACAATATCATTAATATCACACCCAAGTAAAATTTTTGCTGAAGGTAATTCAAAAGCAGTTGTAGCAGTACATTGACAGGGAACTGCCAGAAATTCCAGCTGGATTCAGAAGAGGACATGGAATGAAGGATGTCATTGCTGATGTCAGATGGATCTTGGCTGAAAGCGGAGAGTACCAGAAAAAAGTTTACCTGTGTTTTATTGACTCTGCAAAGGCATTTGACTGTGTGAATCGTAACAAATTATGGATAATATTGCGAAGACTGCATATTCTAGAACGCTTAATTTTGCTCATGCAGAACCTGTATATAGACCAAGAGACAATCATTTGACTATAACAAGGGGATATTGCCTCGTGTAAAATCACAAAGGTATGCATCAGGGTTGTATCCTTTCATCATACCTATTCAATCTGTATGCTGAACAAATAATCCAAGGAGCTAGACTTTATGAAGAATAACAGAGCATCAGGAATGAAGGAAGACATGGCTATGATAAAGCTTAATTTATAAATAAGGCACAGTAAGATTAACAGCAACAACTAATAATAAAATAGAACAGTTATAACACTATATTGTAATTAAAGTTATGTGAATGACGGAACAACTAGAATGATATTTCATCACACTACATACTCATTTAATATTTTTAGACCGTGGTTGACCATGGGTAACTGAAATCACAGAAAGCAAAACCTGGTATAAGAAGGATTACTGTAGTAGATACCCAGTGCATATAGTATACAAATACTTGTTTTTGCTTGTCACTACGTTATGCGAAATTTTCTGCAGTTCTTCATTCTGTTGTACACATGGTTCCTACGAGTTGGAAGTGACTCAGCGGCCCCTCAAAACAACAACAGTAAAATGGGGACAAAATCCAGAGCACTTTTTAAAATTATTGAGTAGAACAAAGACATTCTAGAAAAGGGAAAGTAAGTCTAACTCAGGTGTGATCAGTATACTTAGTAAATAAACATTAAATAAACTTGGTAGGAATCAGTTCTGTTGTCCTTTAGTTTATGATTTGAACAAATAAGCTGCAATTGAAAATAGAAAATCATCTTAGGTGACTGAGGTAGAACTGTAATTTCCGGTCCAAATAGATTATATTTTTCTAAAAATCCAATGACACCATTGTATAGACACTTTTTTTCTTTGAATACCTGTCTCCTGCAGTGATAATTTGCTTGGATTCTATTTCTACACTCTTTTGAAGATTGTATTAAAACTCACAGCAATTGGAAATCCTAACTTTCCTGGATGGTGGGTATCTTAGGCTGGGTTCTCTAGAAAAGGAAAACCAGTAAACTGTATAAATATATATAGAAATAGATTTATATCAAGGGAACAGCTCTTGTGATTGTAGAGGTTGGAACATCTGAAGTCTGTGGATCAGGATAGAGGCCTCTCCCAATTTATAGAGCCGCAGAAGCTCATGAACCCAAGATCGGGAGGCTGGAGAGCAGGGCTCCTTCTCACAGGCTGGGAAGGTCAATGAATCCCAAGGTCAGCAGGCAAGACCACATTCACATAGCTCTCGCTCCCAGGCTGTGAGGGTCGACAGATCTCAAGATTGACAGGTAAGCTGCTAGCTCAAGTCCCAAGAATGAGAGGTTCGATAAGAGGCAGCTGTTGGATCCCGAACAAACCAAAAACCTTGGCAAGGTAAGTAGGAAGGAAGTAGGCAGCAGAGAGATGAAGGCTAAGAGGGCTATGAGTTGCCACTGGCCCCATCTCTGTCAGTACCACTTAGCAGATTCCATCATGGAGGTAATCGCATATCAGATTTCAACAGGGAGGTGATTGCAACATTATACAACTTCCAAAACGCTGAGAATCATGGCCCAGCCAACGTGACGCACAAATCTTAACCATCACAGTGGGGATGTGAGAAAAGGGTGCCATTTGAAGAATGTATCACTTGCCTGGCCTGAGAGCAGGTGCACCACTCAGTAACTTCCGCTGACTGCATTTAGGTATGAGTTAGGAGAAAGGTGGCGGTTAGGGCCTCTTATTTTAGACATAAAAACATTTATTAATTATGAAAACGTTTTGGTCATGGAGTATATGTGGGTTGTTAGTTGCCATTGTGTTGGTCTGACTCATAGTGACCTTATGAATGCCAAATCAAAACCTTGCCTCTTTTTTGCACCATCTTCATGATCATTATTGTTGAGTCCATTAATCGTTGGTATGTTTGAGTCTGTCGTTATAGCCATTGTGTCAATCCATCTCATGGAAGGTTTCCCTCCCTTTCACTGACCCTCTACTTTACAAAATATTATGTCCTTTTCTAGCGATTGGTCTTTCTTGATGACATGTCTCAAGCGAGCCAGGTGAAGTCTCACCATCCTGGCCTTGCTATCCTTGCAGATATGTAGGTTAGGCAGACAGAATCTTATGGCTTTTGCTATTTATATGGTAGTCCTCTAAGCTTATCACATACTCAGACTTCAGTCTCCTCTTCATAAAAGCATGCATGAAGTGCCTGGCTGGGTGTGGTACAATGTTGTCTTGTTGAATTATATTCCTTTATTCCAAATGCAAATCACAATTAGACCTACTGTGGGACTTGTATGTCCAGGAGAGAAAGGAACATAGTTCTTTCTGTTTGGGAGGCCTATATCAGCCTTGCATTTTGCAGTACTTTCTACTGTAAAACACCACCCAATGTGTCCGTTCCTACATGCCTCCGAGTTTAATTGGCTCTGTCAGAAAGGCTACCAAGCAAATGTATTTAATGTCTCCAGGAGAGGAAGTTATGGGTTAAGATTTCTGCCAGACTCAATCTTTGTTTTGGCATGATTTGAAAATGCGTGCTGTGGCCATCTGTCTGGAATTGACTGGGTGGAAACAGCCAGCTGGGCCTGTTCTGAGACAGGGGTGATCACCACTGTTCATGGGAGAAAAATGACAGCAAACAAAACATGGTGCAGACATCCACAAATTGAACTGTTAGGTACCTTCACTTCTGCATTTGTACAGTAATAGGTTTTCTGCAAGGATGGGCAGAAATGCTGTATTTTTGCAAAATTCCTAGTATGTATATGTACATGAGTGTGTAAATATACGCATGTATTGTGCGTTTACAATGGCACAACCCAAGCTGTGGTTCTCCACGTAAGTTCTATTTGTATACGTCCATTTTTCAAGTCAATAATTTATTTTAATACTATTTTCTTCTTGTTTAAAATTTAAATGTGATCTTTTTCCTGCTATTTTTAAAATGAATTTCATTTCCTGTTTTTTTTTTGTCTCATGAGAAATTTCAGAGTAATAACACAAACTCCTTCCACACTACCATGTCTTGGTGTAGATGACCATGGTAACGAGAACAGCAAACCATAATGAGTGCTTACAAGGGACTAGGTTGCCAGACTGGTTTTTTTGGTTGGTTGACTTAGGTCTTTGCCCCAGTCCTCTAGAGAGCAGAGCTTGAGGCAAGAATGAATACTGCTGACCCACTGACTCAGAGCTGGAAGGTCAGGGTGGATAAGATGTGAAACAAAAGGGAAGTCAGGCAGGAAGGATGCTAAGCAGTGCATTTCTCAAAAGAACCTTAAAGAGACTCAGGTGGCCTCTTAGTCGGGGTGTTTATATGGCACAGAAGACTTTTTGGGAAATTTGTAATGACAAACCACAACTTGAATCATCGCTCAGAAAGCAGGAAGGAGTCGAAATTTATCTGCCCAAATCCCTGTCTTCCATTCCCCATGGGTCAAGGTTTTTCCCTTGGGGAGCTGACGCCACCCCACTTCCATTTGTAGTCACCTGAATTCTTTGCATCTGCTTAGGAAACAAAATCCATGGCTGAGGGAGTAGGACATTTCATTCAGGCTTGAGAGTGCAGGAGGAAGCTTTACCCGAAAGGCTCATTGTGTGGGGCCAGATAAGCTAAGACTTAAATGGCGACCCAAGCCATCTTCAGGGGCTTAACAAGTACAGTCGTTCACTGCAAAAGTGTCCATAGCATTAAGCCAGTGGGTCGCAAAGATGGTTTTGCAAATATGGGAGTGGCCCAGGGGAGCTGGCGAGGCAGCAGTGGTTCAGTGGTAGAATTCTCACCTTCAGTCCAGGAGACCTGGGTTTGACTTCCGCCCAACGCACCTCATATGCAGCCACCCCCTGCCTGTCAGTGGAGGCTTGTGTATTGTTGCTACGATGCTGAACAAGTTTCAGCGGAGCTCCCAGACTGAGATGAACTAGGAAGCTGATCTACTTCCAAAAATCAGCCAATGAAAACCCTATGGATCACAACAGTTCAGTAGGACCCTGATCATGGGGATGGAGCAGGACAGGCCAGCATTTCACTCCTTGGTACTTGGGGTTGCCATGAATGGGGAGCCCCCAACTAACAGCTATATCAGCAACAAAAGGGACGATAAGGGGCAGAGGAAGAGCCTATTCAGAGAGTGTGGTATCTCAGGTTATACAACTTGGGGGGCCTTCTTTAAGAAAAAGAACAGAAAATATTACTATAATTGAGAGTAAGAAAATAAATCATACCAGACTGCAAATTTTAAGAAGCTGACAGATACCGTAAAAATCACACTTGCAGGAAGCTTATATAATATTTTCATTTTTATTTTATTTTATTTATTTTGTTGTTGTGGATATACACAGTAAAATATACACCAATTCTACAGTTTATACATGTTCGATTCAGTGACACTGGTTACATCCTTCTGGTTATGCAACCATTCCCACCCTCCTTTTCTGACTTGTTCCTTCCTTGTTTACAGAAACTCACTGCCCCCTAAGATTCCTATCTAATCTTTTGAGTTGCCATTGCCAATTTGATTCCATATTGATTGTTCTTAAAAGAGCATAATGCTCAAGGCAGACTTTTTTTTTTTTTTTTTTTACCTGTTGAGCTAAACAGTTGTTCAGTTTTAAAATGACTTTAGGGGATATATTTAGTAGTATAAGTTTTAAAGATTATCTCAGGGCAGTCATTTTAGGGGTTCATCTACTCTCCATGGCTCAAGAAAGCCTAGAGTCCATGAGAATTTGAAATTTTGTTTTGCGTTTTCCCCCTTTTGATCAGGATTCTTTTATGGCGGCTTTGATCAAGAGTTTCAGTAATAGTAGCCGGCACCAACCAGTTCTTCTGGTCTCGTGGCAAAGGAGGCAGCTGTTTATGGAGGCAATTAGCCATACATTCTGCAACTTTCTCCTATTTCTGACTCTTCTTTTTCCTCTGTTGCTTCTCGTTTAATAGAGACGAATTGTTGTGACTTGGATGGTGTTTGCAAGCTTTTTAGAACCCAGGCACAACACGAGGAACTAGAAGGTAGAACAGAAGCACTAAACGTGTTATCAGGCTAATTAACTGGGATGTTCCATGAAACCATGACCCTAAACCTCCAAACCAAGGAGCCAAATCCCATGAGATGTTCGTATACAAACAACCTCAGCAGATTCTCTTTTTTGCTGTTGTTGTTTTCATTATTGTGAATGTATCTATTGCACAACTTTTGCCAATTCAACTTTTTACATGCATACAACTTACTGACGATACTTATAGTAATTGGCTGTCCAAACTTACCCTTAATCAGTTTGACTTTGCCATCACTGTTAACCTCCTTTTCTCTTCCCTCCCACCTCTGTTAACTACGAATAACCTTTAGTCTCTATGCATTTGCCTTTTGTTGTCTTTTTATATAAGTGAGGTCATATAATTTTTGTCCTTTTATGATTGGCTTATTTCACTCAGCATAATGTCTTCAAGCTCAGTCATACTGTAGCATGTATCAAAACTTCCTTTCTCCTACTTGCTGAGTAGTATTCCATTGTACATCTGTACTGCACTTTATTTATCCATTCATCTGTTCATGGGCATTTCGGCTGCTTCCACATTTTGGCTATTGTGAATAGTGCTGGAATGAAAATTGCTGTACAAGTCTCTTTTTGAGTGTCTGTTTTTAAGTGATATGATTTACATTTAGTAACTGCCTGATACTCCTTTGTAGTGTTCTTTTTTTCTTAAATATTTTTGTGGCGTACTCTGTGCCTCTTCTTATGGCAATGATTTTTGTAGCGATATTTTTGTATAGAAAAATTAGAAACATAATTTAGTCTTCTCTCTTACATAAAGAAAGAAAACAAATTCATTGCTATTGAGTGGATTCTGACTTAAAACGATCCTGTAGGACAGAATAGAACTGCCCTATTTTTGTTTTGTGTATAGGGTTTCCAAGGAGCAGCTGCTGGATTCGAACTGCCAATCTTTTGGTTAACAGCTGTAGCTCTTAACCACTGTACCACCAGGTCTCCTCCCCCTTGCATTAAAAAAAAAAGTATTTTTTTTTTTTTTTACCATGGATGATTTTGAAAAGTATCAGTTTCACAACTCCTCACTGGAAATATTGAGAAATATTTTAGGCTTGTTTAGAAGCTTAAGGAAACTTCTAGTCATTTTTCTTTATACATGGTCTGTAAGATTTCACAGTATTTCAAGTTTTCTTGTGTAATGACTACTTTTAAATACTCATCTAGTTGATAAAACTCATCAGTGAATTTGCCTTCGGTATGTTTCTCATTATGAATTCCATGTTATCTTTGTCAATGTCATGCCTATCATGTCAAATCAGTAAAAAAATTAAATATTTTTTCTAGTGTGCCCCTGTGATTATTCCTCTTCCTTAATTGAATTATCAAATCAATGACATGCCTGGTCATTGCTACATGTCCTTATGTTGCCGCCAGTTGTCAAAGAAGTTCTCATCTCCCTGTTTTTTTGTTTGTTTGTTTTCCTGAAATCTTCATAGGTGAAGCTATTTTTGAAGGTGTAGTACATTGAAGAAATTAAAGATGAGCTTTCTTACAGAAGTTGCATTGTAATTTGTGACCATGTGTCATCATTTTCAACTTTCTTTGTTTTTGTTATGAATTAGCCTATATAAACCAAAACTTCAATTTAAATTACATTTTTTCTATGTCCTAGGAAGTATTGATTCAGCATAGACTTTTGAGTTCTACAAACAAGTTAACATAAAAAAATGGAGGCTGGAACAGTATAGGATTACAACATTTCATATTATCAGATAATTATATTTAAAAACAGTAACGAAACTATCTACTCTGAATACATTTAACTTAAAAAAAGTATTTAAAAATGACATAGAAAATATGTAGTCTCCAAATGAAGGATACTCTTTTATTTGGAATAAGTCAACTTTATCGTAAACATTACATTATCTTTATTTTTCTCTCTTCACTAAGCGCTGGTGAAAACTGTATATTAGGTCTAACTCCTATAGATGGGGCTTTGGGAAGCATATATCACATTCTTACAAGACCAAAACAGTGGGCCACTTCTTAGTTCTATGACATCTACTGCCATCTAGAACCTCCTAAAATTAAACGCTTTTAAGGATTGATGACCGAAGTTTGTCAGAACACTATGGATACACCAAGCACATTGATTTTCCTGCCTCTTATTCTCCTACTGAAGTGGTAATGGTGGGGTATTGGGAGTTTTTATGTGATTGCAGGTTAATTCTCTTTCAGAACATTGGGAACACATTTCAGAAAAAGAATTGGTCAGTCCTATGGCCAAACGATCCCAAACTATATATATAGTCCCACATATCTACGCATCCATATACAAATACACATACATGTTGTTAGTTGCTGTTCTGTCGATTCCAATCATGGCTGCCCCGTGTGTGCAGGGTAGAACTGTGGTCCTCGGGGTTTTCGAGGCTGTGACCTTTGAGAAGCAGATCACCAGGCCTGTCTTCCAAGGTGCGTCTGGGTGAGTTCAACCACCAACATTTCTGCTAGTCGTTAAGTGCTTAACCATTTGTCCCACCAGGGACTTTGATATGAATGTATATGTGTATGTGTGTGCGCGTTCTTTTTCTTTCAAGAAAATAACTAAAACCCAAAGCCAAGATTTCATTTCTTTAGTTCCATTTTGCAGAAAGAACTGACCTGAGTGCCCCATTTGGGACAACAGGAATCAAGGCACACACCAGATTATCACTGCCTGATTCTCTTTGTGACGTGAGACATGGGAAACAAAACATGAAGCCCAGTGACAACTCTTACATGTTGGTCAGTAACAGCAATGGGGTTAAAAAGCAACTTTGTGTGAATAAGTTCGACTTGCCGTTTCCTTCCAACTAGACTGTGAGAAGGTAGTCATGTATGAAAAATCTTTTGTTAAATAAGTCATTTTATTCTTAATTCCTTTTTATGTTCATTCAATTTCTCCTTGAGGTATGATTGACATACAATAAAACGCACATAGTGAAAGTGTCAATTTCTGGCTGCAGAAATGAGCTGGGGACAAAATCCAGTTTACACTGTGCCCACTCAACTTATGGGCCTGAAATCTTCCTAAAGAGGAATTTTCTTATTCTCTCAAAAGTACCTCATAAACCCCTCCCTGATGTCATTTTTAGAGACACTGCTTGCTTCTTCCAAAACCCAGGAGGTTGTAGCATGTTTAATTTCCAAGAGATATGCTTGAACTATTCAGTTGTGTCTGTCTGGACATTAATATTTGCTCTGTGTCTCTGTGAGGAAGATTTTAACAGGAATGGAAAATAGCACAATATTAATTCATTCATATGACAACACTTGTAATAAGAGTAGAAGACAATACAACCAGCCTTGCTTATTACCATGGAAGACTGGCAGTTCGTTCTGCCTTAAATGCTTCCTCTCAGTGAGGGAAAACTTAGTGCTCACAGGCTACCCTGCCTTTTGCCAGAGTCTCTAAGTGTAATAATAATCATAAAACGATCCTCTTCTGTTCAGATTTGTTTGTGCCACCTCTGTCCATTCCACCCTGTGCCAACTGCATATTTGAGACCCTTTGAGTCGGGGTCTGAGCAGACAACACAACCCATGCAAATAGCTCTGTGTGCTTTTATGGAGGGATTACTCACAGAGTTGTGTACAGGATGAGGGGGCAGAAGACATGCTGAGGTACAGGAGGGTGCAGGTCCCATGGCCACCCCAACTTGGAAAGAACAAGAGAAAGCTTTGTTGTTACTGAAGCCCCATGAGTTGTGAAGGATGAGAGAGTGCCTCATAATGGAGGGATGAAGCCAATGTCAGAAAACATGAGCAAAGTCAGAGGAGCTGGCAACCAGAGAGCAACAGAGGCTTACTGACACAGTCCAGGAGGTTCACTGATCCAGTCCAGAAGGTTCACTGACCCAGTCCTGGAGGCTCACTGACCCAGTCCAGGAGGTTCACTGACCCAGTCATGGAGGCTCACTGACCCGGTCCTGAAAGATCAATGAGCCAGCCCTGGAGGTTCCACTTCCGGGGGCACAGAGCAAGCCTGAATGGGCAGAGAATTGTTGGGATGGGATGATATGGAAGTGGGGGTGGAGGCAAAGAGAAAGGATCCACTGTAGTAACATGCATTTTCTCCACAAATTTATGAATTTGCCTTACAGACTATAGAATGTTGTTAGGTCTTATTATTCTCTTACGTAAGAGAGATAGAAAAGAAGGAGAAGAAACTTACAATGAGTACCCTTTGTGTGCCAGGAAGCTGCTAGAAGCTTTATTCAGATTATCTCATTACCTTCCCACAACCCTATGACTCTGGGGAAATTATGCCCATTTTAAGGATGAGGAAGTTTAGATTCAGAAGATGGGTGGATGAAGGGAGGCTGTACCGGTGTAACATTCAGAATTTTCAGACTGAAAGTCATGGTGTTGAAAAGTTCATACCCTCTCCACTACTTTTCCTCCTTTAAGATAAGCCTCTGCTGTAGGAAATAAAAACAGTATAAACTCTTTCTACGTAAACCAAAACCAAACTCAGTGCTGTCGCGTCAATTCCGACTCGTAGCGACCCATAGAGTTTCCAAGGAGCGCCTGGCGGATTTGAACTGCTGTCCCTTTGATTAGCAGCAGTAGCACTTAACCACTACGCCGCCAGGGTTTCCTTTCTAGGTAAATACAACTATAATTCATGAAAAGATGTTAATTGTCTAGTTTCCCTCTTACAGCCTCTCATCTGCTTCAGCCCACCCACCATGCATGATTTATCTTTCTAAAAAATACACCTGACCCTCGTTTGCTGCCTTAGCATTCTTTCTGGCTTCATAGTTTAGTTAGTTTAAGTTCTAATTCTGCAACCAATTTTGGCTATTAGAAATAATGTTGTTATGAATATTTCTGTAAACGTCTTTGTGTTGACAGACGTTCATTTCTCTTTGGTAATACCCGTTAAAAATTCATTGCCATCAAGTCGATCCTGACTCAAAGTGACCCTAATGGACAGAGTAGAACTGCCCGTAGGGTTTCCAAGGAGCACCTGGTGGGTTCAAACTGCTGACCTTTTGTTAGTACCCATAGCTCTTAACCACTAAGCCACCAGGGTTTCCTGGTAATACTTAGGGGTGGGAAAGATCACAGCCTTGAAAACCCTATGGAGCATGGGGGGTCGCCATGAGTCAGCATCACCTTGACAGCAAAGTGAGAACAACAACATGGTAGCATATATTCTAGTGTCTATTTAGAATATATTTGACATTTTAAGAAACTACAACACCGTTTTCAAAGTAGCCGTACCATTTCCAAATTTCCTCCAGTGATATCTGGGGGTTTCAGTTTCTCTACACGCTTGTTAATATTGGTATTGTCGGTCTAGTGTTTTTAACTTTAGCCATTTTACTGGGAGTGTGGTAATATCTTATGTCATTTTAATTGGACATTTCCCTCATGTCTGATAATCATCAGCTTTTTTTTGTTGTGTGCTTATTTGCCATTCTGATATCTTTATTAGTGTAGTGTCTCTTCAACTTTTTGTCTATTTTTATTGGGTTGTTTGTTATCTTAGGAGCCCTGGTGGCACAGTGGTTAAGAGCTTGGCTGCTAACCAAAAGGTTGGCAGTTTGAATCCACCAGCCACTCCTTGGAAACCCTGTGGGGCAGTTCTACTCTGTCCTATAGGGTCACTATGAGTCAAAATCAACTTGAATGCAACAGATGCAGTTTTTTTATGTTAATATTGAGTTGTCAGTGTTCTTTTTATATATTTTTTCATACAAGCCCTTTCAAATTCAGTTATTTGCATATTTTCCTGCCAGTCTGAACCCTGCCTTTTAATTTTTCTCATGATGACTTTTGGAGAGAAAAAGATTTTAATTCTGACGAAGTTCGATTTATTAATTTTTTTTTTTTTTTACTTCTATTGTCCATTCTTTTTGTATCTTATCTAGAAATATTTGTCACATCCAAGGTCACTAAGAAGGTTCTTTTTTTTTCCCCCTCTAATAAGTTGTATAGGTTTAGCCCTTTAGTTCAAATCTTTGATCCATCAAATGTTAAGTTTGGTGTTTGGTGTGAGGTAAGGGACAATAGTTCTTCTTGTTGTTATATATTGTTGTCCATTTGCCCCAGCGCCATCTGTTGAAAAGACTAGCCTTCTTGCCAGTGAAAAACCTCGCATCTTCATCTAGATTCTCAATTCTGTGCCTTAGATGTGTTTGTCTAGTCTTACGCCAGTTTCACAGTATCTTGGTTGCTATAGATTTATGTGATATCTAAGAGTTTCATTCATTTTGCTGCGTTAACTACAAGATTTTACAGGATTTTTTAATAAAGCACAATTAGTATTTAGGTATACTTTTTATATTTTCTGGTAAATATAAATCCTAGCTTTAGATTGTTGTTTTTGTTGTTAGTTGCCATTGAGTCAACTCCAGCTTACGGCAATGTTCTGTATAACAGACTGACATGTTATGTAGCCCTTTATCGTCTTCATTGCCATTGCTACGCGTTAAGTCCACTGTCATGGCTACTGTGTCAGTCCACCTCAGGGAGGATTTTCCTCACAGCCTTTGCCAGCCCTAGGTTGTATTTCTAGTTAGTTGAATTGTGTGCTGCATTTTTTTTTTTATTATATAATAAGTCCTGAAATTGGAGAATGTAAGTCCTCCAACTTTGTTCTTTTTTCAGAATACTTTTGGCTAGTGTACATCCTTCTATTTCCATACATATTTTAGAATTAGTTTTTCAATTTCTAAGAAAACTTGCTGCTCTTTGGAGAGAAATTGTGCTGAATCTACAGATCGGTTTGGGTAGGATTCCTGTTTCAACAGGCTCTGTCCCTCTGACTGGAGTGCCTGGTTCCCTCTTCCTTACCTCTTGATCTGCTGCTCATCCTGAAAGACCTGGTCCAAACACCACCTTCTCTGTGAAACCTTCCTCAGATGCCCTAGGTAAAGTGAGACACTCCCTCAGCTATATTTATATCTATACAGTAGCACACACCAGGCTGAATTAGGATTCGTTGGTTTTTATCTCCCCAACTAGATTCTGGTGATGTAAGGGTAATAGTTACATTTTATCCTTCTTTAGTTTTTCTCATCGCTTAGTATATAATATATACGGTACACTAACAACAACAAAAACAACCAGAGGGCGGAGCCAAGATGGCGGACTAGGCAGACGCTACCTCGGATCCCTCTTACAACAAAGACACGGAAAAACAAGTGAATCGATCACATACATAACAATCTATGAACCCTGAAGAACAAACACAGATTTAGAGACGGAGAATGAACTAATACGGGGAAGCAGCGATTGTTTCCAGAGCCTGGAGCCAGCATACCAGTCAGGTACGGCACAAGCACAGAGAGCTGCTCCACCCCCCTGAACTAACCCCGGGAGGGAGACCAGCCGGTTCCGCGGGCGGCGTGGGACGCAGCCAGTAGGAGAAGTCCCCGGGAGGCAGTGACCGGTCTTGGAACGGGGAGAGCAGCGTCCCAGCCAGGGAACCATCCCGCCGGGATTTGGACTGGACGCAGGTACGGCATAAACATGGAGAGCTGCTCCACCCCCCTGAACTAACCCCGGGAAGGGGCCCAGCCAGGTCGCGCGGGCGGCGTGGGACGCAGCCGATAGGAGAAGTCCCCGGGAGACAGCGACTGGTATTGGAGCAGGGATAACAGCGTCCCAGCCGGGACACTCGGTCACGGCACAAGCACGGGGAGCTGCTCTACCCATCTGAACTAACCCCGGGAGGGGGCCCAACTGGTTCGCGGGAGCGGCACGGCCACGCGGCTGGAGGGACGAGAAGTCCCCGGGAGGCAGCGACTGATTTTGGAGTCGAGAGTGCACCGTCCCAGTAGGGGAGCCTTAACGCTGGGCGTGGGGCTGGAAGCGGAGGATCTGACCGTGACTCCAGCAGGCCAGACCCCCCGGGGGCAATCTCCACACAGCCAGCACACACAGGCGACGCGCCCGCGGGAATCTCAGATATAATAGTCATTCCAAGCAAGACAAGCAACTCTGGCTATATTCTGAGGTGCTACTCTCCTATCTCTCTGTTCCCTCCCTCACCCTCCCCAGGCGGCTTCATTAACATCCGAATAGCCTGAGCCAGAGGGAGAACTCTGATAGGGATCTGACTGCATTTTTTTTTTAGCGGATTTTCTGGAAAAACTAGTTTCCCAGTGATGGCTCGGAGACAACAATCCATATCAAACCACTTAAAGAAGCAGACCATGACAGCTTCTCCAACCCCCCAAACAAAAGAATCAAAATCTTTCCCAAATGAAGATACAATCCTGGAATTATCAGATACAGAGTATAAAAAACTAATTTACAGAATGCTTGAAGATTTTTTTTTAAAGATATCACAAATGAAATTAGGATAACTGCAGAAAAAGCCAAGGAACACACCGATAAAACTGTTGAAGAACTCAAAAAGATTATTCAAGAACATAGTGGAAAAATTAATAAGTTGCAAGAATCCATAGAGAGACAACATGTAGAAATCCAAAAGATTAACAATAAAATTACAGAATTAGACAACGCAATAGGAAGTCAGAGGAGCAGACTCGAGCAATTAGAATGCAGACTGGGACTTCTGGAGGACCAGGGAATCAACACCAACATAGCTGAAAAAAAATCAGATAAAAGAATTAAAAAAAATGAAGAAACCCTAAGAATCATGTGGGACTCTATCAAGAAGGATAACCTGTGGGTGATTGGAGTCCCAGAACAGGGAGAGGGGACAGAAAACACAGAGAAAATAGTTGAAGAACTCCTGACACAAAACTTCCCTGACATCATGAAAGACGAAAGGATATCTATCCAAGATGCTCATCGAACCCCATTTAAGATTGATCCAAAAAGAAAAACACCAAGACATATTATCATCAAACTCACCAAAACCAAAGATAAACAGAAAATTTTAAAAGCAGCCAGGGAGAAAAGAAAGGTTTCCTTCAAGGGAGAATCAATAAGAATAAGTTCAGACTACTCAGCAGAAACCATGCAGGCAAGAAGGGAATGGGACGACATATACAGAACACTGAAGGAGAAAAACTGCCAACCAAGGATCATATATCCAGCAAAACTCTCTCTGAAATATGAAGGCGAAATTAAGATATTTACAGATAAACACAAGTTTAGAGAATTTGCAAAAACCAAACCAAAGCTACAAGAAATACTAAAGGATATTGTTTGGTCAGAGAACCAATAATATCAGATATCAGCACAACACAAGGTCACAAAACAGAACGTCCTGATATCACCTCAAATAGGGAAATCACAAAAACAAACAAATTAAGATTAATTAAAAAAAAATACACATAACAGGGAATCATGGAAGTCAATAGGTAAAAGATCAAAATAATCAAAAAGAGGGACTAAATACAGGAGGCATTGAACTGCCACGTGGAGAGTGATACAAGGAGATACAGAACAATACAAGTTAGGTTTTTACTTAGAAAAATAGGGGTAAATAATAAGGTAACCACAAAAAGGTATAACAACTCTATAACTCAAGATAAAAGCCAAGAAAAACGTAATGACTCAACTAACATAAAGTCAAACACTATGAAAATGAGGATCTCACAATTTACTAAGAAAAACGCCTCAGCACAAAAAAGTATGTGGAAAAATGAAATTGTCAACAACACACATAAAAAGGCATCAAAATGACAGCACTAAAAACTTATCTATCTATAATTACGCTGAATGTAAATGGATTAAATGCACCAATAAAGAGACAGAGAGTCACCGACTGGATAAAGAAACACGATCCATCTATATGCTGCCTACAAGAGACACACCTTAGACTTAGAGACACAAACAAACTAAAACTCAAAGGATGGAAAAAAATATATCAAGCAAACAATAAGCAAAAAAGAAGAGGAGTAGCAATATTAATTTCTGACAAAATAGACTTTAGACTTAAATCCACCACAAAGGATAAAGAAGGACACTATATAATGATAAAAGGGACAATTGATCAGGAAGACATAACCATATTAAATATTTATGCACCCAATGACAGGGCTGCAAGATACATAAATCAAATTTTAACAGAATTGAAAAGTGAGATACATACCTCCACAATTATAGTAGGAGACTTCAACACACCACTTTCGGAGAAGGACAGGACATCCAGTAAGAAGCTCAATAGAGACACGGAAGATCTAATTACAACAATCAACAAACTTGACCTCATTGACTTATACAGAACTCTCCACCGAACTGCTGCAAAATATACTTTTTTTTCAAGCACACATGGAACATTCTCTAGAATAGACCACATATTAGGTCATAAAACAAACCTTTGCAGAGTCCAAAACATCGAAATATTACAAAGCGTCTTCTCAGACCACAAGGCAATAAAACTAGAGATCAATAACAGAAAAACTAGGGAAAAGAAATCAAATACTTGGAAAATGAACAATACCCTCCTGAAAAAAGACTGGGTTATAGAAGACATCAAGGAGGGAATAAGGAAATTCTTAGAAAGCAACGAGAATGAAAATACTTCCTATCAAAACCTCTGGGACACAGCAACAGCAGTGCTCAGAGGCCAATTTATATCGATAAATGCACACATACAAAAAGAACAAAGAGCCAAAATCAGAGAACTGTCCCTACAACTTGAACAAATAGAAAGTGAGCAACAAAAGAATCCATCAGGCACCAGAAGAAAACAAATAATAAAAATTAGAGCTGAACTAAATGAATTAGAGAACAGAAAAACAATTGAAAGAATTAACAAAGCCAAAAGCTGGTTCTTTGAAAAAATTAACAAAATTGATAAACCATTGGCTAGACTGACTAAAGAAATACAGGAAAGGAAACAAATAACCCAAATAAGAAACGAGAAGGACCACATCACAACAGAACCAAATGAAATTAAAAGAATCATTTCAGATTATTATGAAAAATTGTACTCTAACAAATTTGAAAACCTAGAAGAAATGGATGAATTCCTGGAAAAACACTACCTACCTAAACTAACACATTCAGAAGTAGAACAACTAAATAGACCCATAACAAAAAAAGAGATTGAAACGGTAATCAAAAAACTCCCAACAAAAAAAAGCCCTGGCCCGTTCGGCTTCACTGCAGAGTTCTACCAAACTTTCAGAGAAGAGTTAACACCACTACTTCTGAAGGTATTCCAAAGCAGAGAAAATGACGGAATACTACCCAACTCATTCTATGAAGCCATCATCTCCCTGATACAAAAACCAGGTAAAGACATTACAAAACAAGAAAATTATAGACCTATATCCCTCATGAACATTGATGCAAAAATCCTCAACAAAATTCTAGCCAATAGAATCCAACAACACATCAAAAAAATAATTCACCCTGATCAAGTGGGATTTATACCAGGTATGCAAGGCTGGTTTAATATCAGAAAAACCATTAATGTAATCCATCACATAAATAAAACAAAAGACAAAAACCACATGATCTTATCAATTGATGCAGAAAAGGCATTTGACAAAGTCCAACACCCATTCATGATAAAAACTCTTACCAAAATAGGAATTGAAGGAAAATTCCTCAACATAATAAAGGGTTTCTATGCAAAGCCAACAGCCAATATCACTCTAAATGGAGAGAACCTGAAAGCATTTCCCTTGAGAACGGGAACCAGACAAGGATGCCCTTTATCACCGCTCTTATTCAACATCGTGCTGGAAGTCCTAGCCAGGGCAATTAGGCTAGACAAAGAAATAAAAGGTACCCGGATTGGCAAGGAAGAAGTAAAGTTATCACTATTTGCAGATGACATGATTATATACACAGAAAACCCTAAGGAATCCTCCAGAAAACTACTGAAACTAATAGAAGAGTTTGGCAGAGTCTCAGGTTATAAAATAAACATACAAAAATCACTTGGATTCCTCTACATCAACAAAAAGAACATCGAAGAGGAAATAACCAAATCAATACCATTCACAGTAGTCCCCAAGAAGATAAGATACTTAGGAATAAATCTTACCAAGGATGTAAAAGACCTATACAAAGAAAACTACAAAGCTCTACTACAAGAAATTCAAAAGGACATACTTAAGTGGAAAAAGATACCTTGCTCATGGATAGGAAGACTTAACATAGTAAAAATGTCTATTCTACCAAAAGCCATCTATACATTTAATGCACTTCCGATCCAAATTCCAATGTCATATTTTAAGGGGATAGAGAAATAAATCACCAATTTCATATGGAAGGGAAAGAACCCCCGGATAAGCAAAGCACTACTGAAAAAGAAGAAGAAAGTGGGAGGCCTAACTCTACCTGATTTCAGATGCTATTATACAGCCACAGTAGTCAAAACAGCCTGGTACTGGTACAACAACAGGCACATAGACCAATGGAACAGAATTGAGAACCCAGACATAGATCCATCCATGTATGAGCAGCTGATATTTGACAAAGGACCAGTGTCAATTAATTGGGGAAAAGATAGCCTTTTTAACAAATGGTGCTGGCATAACTGGATATCCATTTGCAAAAGAATGAAACAGGACCCATACCTCACACCATGCACAAAAACTAACTCCAAGTGGATCAAAGACCTAAACATAAAGACTAAAACGATAAAGATCATGGAAGAAAAAATTGGGACAACCCTAGGAGCCCTAATACAAGGTATAAACAGAATACAAAACATTACCAAAAATGACAAAGAGAAACCAGATAACTGGGAGCTCCTAAAAATCAAACACCTATGCTCATCTAAAGACTTCTCCAAAAGAGTAAAAAGACCACTTACAGATTGGGAAAGAATTTTCAGCTATGACATCTCCGACCAGTGCCTGATCTCTAAAATCTACATGATTCTGTCAAAACTCAACCAGAAAAAGACAAACAACCCAATCAAGAAGTGGGCAAAGGATATGAACACACATTTCACTAAAGAAGATATTCAGGCAGCCAACAGATACATGAGAAAATGCTCTCGATCATTAGCCATTAGAGAAATGCAAATTAAAACTACGATGAGATTCCATCTCACACCAGCAAGGCTGGCATTAATCCAAAAAACACAAAATAATAAATGTTGGAGAGGCTGCGGAGAGATTGGAACTCTCATACACTGCTGGTGGGAATGTAAAATGGTACAACCACTTTGGAAATCTATCTGGTGTTATCTTAAACAGTTGGAAATTAGAACTACCATACAACCCAGAAATCCCATTCCTGGGAATATACCCTAGAGATACAAGAGCCTTCATACAAACAGATATATGCAGACCCATGTTTATTGCAGCTCTGTTTACAATAGCAAAAAGTTGGAAGCAACCAAGGTGTCCATCAACGGATGAATGGGTAAATAAATTGTGGTATATTCACACAATGGAATACTACGCATCGATAAAGAACAGTGTCGAATCTCTGAAACATTTCATAACATGGAGGAACCTGGAAGGCATTATGCTGAGCGAAATGAGTCAGAGGCAAAAGGACAAATATTGTATAAGACCACTATTATAAGATCTTGAGAAATAGTAAACCTGAGAAGAACACATACTTTTGTGGTTACGAGGGGGGGAGGGAGGGAGGGTGGGAGAGGGTTTTTTATTGATTAATCAGTAGATAAGAACTGCTTTAGGTGAAGGGAAAGACAACACTCAATACATGGAAGGTCAGCTCAAATGGACTGCAGCAAAAGCAAAGAAGTTTCTGGGATAAAATGAATGCTTCAAAGGTCAGCGGAGCAAGCGCGGGGGTCTGGGGAACATGGTTTGCGGGGACTTCTAAGTCAATTGGCAAAATAATTCTATTATGAAATCATTCTGCATCCCACTTTGAAATGTGGCGTCTGGGGTCTTAAATGCTAAGAAGCGGCCATCTAAGATGCATCAATTGGTCTCAACCCACCTGGAGCAAAGGAAAATGAAGAACACCAAGGCCACACGACAACTAAGAGCCCAAGAGACAGAAAGGGCCGCATGAACCAGAGACCTACATCATCCTGAGACCAGAAGAACTAGTTGGTGCCCGGCCACAATCGATGACTCCCGTGACAGGGAGCACAGCAGAGAACCCCTGAGGGAGCAGGAGATCAGTGGGATACAGACCCCAAATTCTCATAAAAAGACCAAACTTAATGGTCTGACTGCGACTAGAGGAATCCCGGCGGCCATGGTCCCCAGACCTTCTGTTGGCACAGGACAGGAACCATCCCCGAAGACAACTCATCAGACATGAAAGGGACTGGTCAGCGGGTGGGAGAGTGACGCTGATGAAGAGTGAGCTAATTATATCAGGTGGACACTTGAGATTGTGTTGGCAACTCTTGTCTGGAGAGGGGATGGGAGGATAGAGAGAGAGGGAAGCCGGCAAAATTGTCAAGAAAGGAGAGACTGAAAGGGCTGACTCAAGAGGGGGAGAGCAAGTGGGAGTAGGGAGTGAGATGTATGTAAACTTGTATGTGACAGACTGATTGGATTTGTAAATGTTCACTTGAAGCTTAATAAAAGTTATTAAAAAAAAAAACAAACCAGATGCTTAAAAATGAGTGAAAAAATTCATACACAAATGTTGCAAGAATCAACTGCAGGATAGTATTTGCTTTAATTTGAATAACTGTTACACTGACAGTCAATTATTTTTTAGTCAATTAACAGCTATGCCTTGATTCTGGGGAGAGTCAACTACCCCAGCAAATTTATCATACTTTTCTATTTCAGAAAAAAAAAATTGTAAGTAGATAAAAAATGATAACATATAGGACCTTTCCTAGCACACTCTCCTTAACTCTCAATTTTATGAAAGTCACATAGTAATTGAATATTCAGTCAGAGATAATCCATTCAAGGGTTTTTTCTTATTCTTACACAAAATCAAATATATATCCACACACAGAAACATAAAAATCTCAGCATATATTCATGTTAAGTAGGGTATATAAGAAAGAATTTCTAAGATAAGGTATTCTGCAGTAGTTTAGAACACAGACTCACCCATTTTCTTCACCTACTTGAATATTGGAAGCCGATTTAATATGCAGAGGTACAGAATCCCAGGTGTACCGTTTCTAAGTCACCACCGATCTTTATACATTATGTATTGATTATACATTGCATGTCTGTTTTATTGATTATGTTACGGTTCTCTTATATTTTTTCACAGTGCCTTAAGTGCATTTGTCAAGGCATGATTTATAGAGAGAATAACTAGGTTTCAAAAATTGATAAAAAATTGACTATTACATGTTATATCATGCTAAATCTGAAAAGTAGATATTTTGCTTAAGAAAAACTTTTTTACTCAGGACAGTAAGCTAGTAAGCAACTGGGCTGCCTGGTCTATTTTGTTTCTTTATTTCCAGAGCACAGATGGAACCAGTCATGCCCAAATCCACATATCTAGACCCAATTTCTCCCTCAAGTTCCATCCTTACGTTTTTATCTGACCCTTTGGCATTGTCCTCCGGATTCATTGACACTGTAAACACAGCAAGTTCAAAATCTCGTCACCTTCCCTGGTGGCCAGTTCCCTAGCCCTCCAGTGGGGCAGCCCTCCTTCAGCACTAGAAGCTTCCGAGCCATCTCCGTTTGTTTCTTCTTCTCCGAGGATTCTGAGATGGGATGGGGCATGCTAAAGGAAGTATTTAGAGGTAGGAGAATATTTTAGGGATAACATACAGTACCTTTAACTTCTCATGTTAGTTGAATATGTTCTTTGTAGTAATCCTGATAACAGAGGAAAATAAGTCTAATTACTTTTCATTTGTCACATAATTATGACACATTTTAAAGCCCATAAAAAATAGGCAACTTGATTTAATAATTTGGAGAATGTGTTTTTTAATTGTTTCTTGTACTCATCTATTTTAATAGGATTGAAAAATGTATTTTAACCTCTTTTCAGTCTTGGTTTGGAAATGAGTATAAATTTACAGAAGAGACACACGAATAGGGTAATGAACACCTTTATGCCTTCTATCAAGTTTTATCTATTGTAAAATTTCATCCTATTATCTTTTTCTGCCTCTTTCAACACTTAGATTCACAGAAACACAGACATGTTTGTTTACTATAAAGTGTGAACTATTTAAAAATTAGTTGCTTCCATCATGGTTCTTCACTGCTAAATACTTCAGAGTTCAGTTAAGTAATTTATATTCTTTTATATTACCACAGTACAGTTATTTACTTAAGTAAATTTTACATTGATGCAGTACTTTTATCTGAGCTACCAACTGTTTTCCCAATTGACCAATGATGTCCTTTAAAGAACAAAATTACACTTAAAAATTTTAAGTTTAAATGCCCTGAGACAGAATACGTAACTATTTAAATAATTAGAATGTTAGGTGTGTATAAGGAGGTATTGGTAACCCTCCTTTCCTTACCAGTTATACTCTTCCTCCTCAGCTAAACAGTGGTAAAATCAGGTGTCACATCTTCCATGAACGAGAAATGAATACAGTAAATCAGTTGTCCTGGAAAATCTAAGACCACACACATGAGAAATCAGAAAACTTAAATGATGTGTCACATTCAGCACGACCAGTGAAAAACCAAGCCAAAACTAGATATGTATCTATGTGTCTTCTTGTTATTAGGTGCCGTCGAGCCTCCGACTCATAGTGACCCTCTGTACCACAGAACGAAACAATGCCCTGTGCTGCACCATCCTCACAATCATGGTTATGCTTGAGCTCATTGTTACAACCACTGGGTCAATCCATCTCGTTGAGGGTCTTCCTCTTTTTCGCTGACCCTGTACTTTATCAAGCATGATATCCTTCTCCAGGGACTGATTCATCCTAACACGTCCAAAGTATGTAAGATTCAGTTTCACCATCTGTGCTTCTAAGGAGCATTCTGGTTTTACTTCTTCCAAGATAGATTTGTTCATTCTTTTGGCAGTCCATGGTATATTCAATATTCTTCGCCAACACCACAATCCAAAGGCGTCAACTCTTCGGTCTTCCTTATTCATTGTCCAGCTGTCGCATGCATATGATGTGACTGAAAATACCATGGTTAGGTCAGGCGCACCTTAGTCTTCAAGGTGACGTCTTTGCTTTTATGTGTATGTATAAGTACATACATATCATATACATACATATATGTGTACATACATGTTTACCATATTTTTACAGATAATGCCCCCACACATAATATGCGAGGGGGTTGCACAGTTGTCAAAAAACTAAAACGCATACATTATTTGTATAAAAATATAGTATATGTTGTTTTTAGTTGTTAATTGCTGTTGGATTGACTGTGACTCATGGCGACCCCATAAGTGCAGAGTAGAACTGCCTCATAGGGTTTTCAAGGGTGTGACCCTTTGGTTGAAGATCACCAGGTCTGTTTTCCAAGGAACCTCTTGGTGGGTTCCACCTGCCAACCTTTCAGCCAGTAGTGGAGCACTTAACAATTTGCCCCACCCAGGGATTGCTTCACATATGTTGTTGTTGTTGTTAGGTGCTGTCATGGTGGTTCAGAGTCATAGCGATCCTATGTATAACAGAACAAAACTTTTCCTGTTTCTGTGCCATCCTCGTAATTTTGCCTTTTCAACCCATTATTGCAGCCACTGTGTGAATCCATCTAATTGAAGGTCTTCCTCTTTTTTGTTGATCCTCTGCATTTGAATTATGGTGTTGGTGATGAATATTGAATATACTGTGGACTTCCAGAAAAACCCACAAATCTGTGTTAGAAGTAGTGCAGACAGAATGTTCCTTAGAAGCGAGGATGGCAAGACTTTGTCTTGTGTACTTTGGACATGTTATCATGAGGGAGCAGCCCCTGGAGAAGGACCTTCACATATACAGGTAAACATGTTTACCACCTTGCAGCTATGCACACTCTCCTAGCATTTATTGTGCACCTTTTGTATGCATCTCCCTTGACTCAACTCTTTGCATGGCTTGGTAACTTAACGATTCATATTAATACAAAACATATCTTGTTCTCATATTCTCAATGTGTCACTTCATAAGCCTCACAACAGTGTACTGAGAAAAAGATGAAATAATTATTATACCCTTTAATTCTCCTAAAGACTAGACCATTTTTAAAGTTTAAATAACACTATCAGGCAGATCAAACTAATGAAGACAATCTCCTTGGAAATCAGTGACTACCTCCTCATTCTGTTCAGGTGTCGCTTACCGTGGCACTCGGGGACGCTTTTTACAGATTACACTCAGAAGTTTCCTAATCATTGGTGGAAATTCCAAATGTTCTCAACTGATAACCTTATGTGATTCCCTTTACAGTTTAATATCAGCCATTTCTCCAAGTAGATTTTGATCCCTTGAAGAAAGGACTGTATTTTCTGTGAAACCCCCATCCCACCCCACATACACATTCATGTGCCTAATAGATTCTCAGCGAAATAAAATCTGAAATTTAGACAAAAGTTTAGTTGCAAGTCTTGTTTTATATCGTTTATTTATTGGAGCCCGTTGCCCTCCAGAATAAGAACACCTGTGGAGATGCATCCCCAGTTGTCCTCCTTTAAAAGTAACTCCTTTAGAAATGACTTCGATATACTTGACCATTTAACATGTCATATCATATGTTACGAAGCCCTGGTGGCACAGTAGTGAAGAGCTTGGCTGCTAACCAAAAGGTCGGCAGTTCAAATCCACCAGCCACTCCGTGGAAACCCAATGGGGCAGTTCTGCTGTGGTATAGGGTCGCTGTGAATTGGAATCTACCGCATGGCAAGGAGTATTTATCATATGGTATGAACTTTCTCTTGTTAAACTGGGAAGAAGGTTGAATGCTGACTGGATGTGCCTTACTGCCAAGCAGGGAACTCCACCCAGCCCAGAGTCCAGTGTGGGTTTGGGGGAGGACAAAAGGGAGGGCCACTTTGTTTCGTTTTGTTTTAAATAATTTTTATTGTGCTTTAAGTGAAAGTTTACAAATCAAGTCAGTCTGTCACATATAAGCTTATGTACACCTTATTCCATATTCCCACTTAGTCTCCCCCTGATGAGTTAGCCCACTCCCTCCTTCCCATCTCACCTTTTGTGACCATTTTGCCAGTTTCTACCCTCTTTACCCTCCCATCTCCCCTCCAGACAGGAGATGCCAAAACAGTCTCAAGTGTCCACCTGATACAAGTAGCTCACTCTTCATCAGCATCTCCCTCCAACCCATTGTCCAGTCTCTTCCATGTCTGATGAGTTGTCTTCGGGAATGGTTCCTGTCCTGGGCCAATGGAAGGTTTGGGGACCATGACCGCCGGGATTCTTCTAGTCTCAGTCAGACCATTAAGTGTGGTCTTTTTATGAGAATTTGGGGTCTGCATCCTACTGTTCTGCCCCCTCAGCGGTTCTCTGTTGTGCTCCCTGTCAGAGCAGTCATTGGTTGTGGCGAGGCACCATCTAGTTCTTCTGGTCTCAGGATGATGTAGGTCTCTAGTTCATGTGGCCCTTTCTGTCTCTTGGGCTCATAGTTATCATGTGACCTTGGTGTTCTTCATTCTCCTTTGATCCAGGTGGGTTGAGACCAACTGATGCATCTTAGATGGCCACTTGTTAACATTTAAGACCCCTGACACCACACTTCAAAGTGAGATGCAGAATGTTTTCTTAATAGAATTTATTTTGCCAATTGACTTAGAAGTCCCCTTAAGCCATAGTCCCCAAACCCCCACCCTTGCTCCACTGACCTTCAAAGCATTCAGTTTATCCAGGAAACTGCTTTTGGTCCAGTCCAGTTGAGCTGGCCTTCCATGTATTGAGTATTGTCCTTCCCTTCACCTAAAGTAGTTCTTATCTACTATCTAATCCGTAAATAACCCTCTCCCACCCTCCTTCCCTCCCCCCTCTCGTAACCACAAAAGAATGTGTTCTTCGCAGTTTATACTGTTTCTCAAGATCTTATAATAGTGGTCTTTTACAATATTTTTCCTTTTGCATCTGACTAATTTTGCTCAGCGTAATGCCTTCCAGGTTTCCTCCATGTTATGAAATGGTTCACAGATTTGTCACTGTTCTTTATCGATGCATAGTATTCCATTGTGTGAATATACCATAATTTATTTAACCATTCATCCGTTGATGGACACCTTGGTTGCTTTCAGCTTTTTGCTATTGTAAACAGTGCTGCAATAAACATGGGTGAGCATATATCTGTTCGTGTAAAGGCTCTTATTTCTCTACGGTATATTACGAGGATTGGGATTTCTGGGTTGTATGGTAGTTCTATTTCTTACTTTTTAAGAAAACGCCAGTTAGATTTCCAAAGTGGTTGTACCATTTTACGTTCCCACCAGCAGTGTATAAGAGTTCCAATCTCTCCGCAGCCTCTCCAACATTTATTATTTTGTGTTTTTTGGATTAATGCCAGCCTTGTTGGAGTGAGATGGAATCTCATCATAGTTTTAATTTACATTTCTCTAATGGCTAATGATCAAGAGCATTTTCTCATGTATCTGTTAGCTGCCTGAATATCTTCTTTAGTGAAGTGTGTGTTTATATCCTTTGCCCACTTTTTGATGGGGTTGTTTGTCTTTTTGTGGTTGAGTTTTGACAGAATCATATAGATTTTAGAGATCAGGCGTTGGTCAGAGATGTCATAGCTGAAAATTTTTTCCCAATCTGTAGGTGGTCTTTTTACTCTTTTGGTGAAGTCTTTGGATGAGCATAGGTGTTTGATTTTTAGGAGCTCCCAGTTATCTGGTTTCTCTTTGTCATTTTTGGTAATGTTTTGTATTCTGTATATGCCTTGTATTAGGGCTCCTAACGTTGTCCCAATTTTTTCTTCCATGATCTTTATCGTTTTAGTCTTTATGTTTAGGTCTTTGATCCACTTGGAGTTAGTTTTTGTGCATGGTGTGAGGTATGGGTCCTGTTTCATTCTTTTGCAAATGGATATCCAGTTATGCCAGCACCATTTATTAAAAAGACTATCTTTTCCCCAATTAACTGACACTGGTCCTTTGTCAAATATCAGCTGCTCATACGTGGTTGGATTTATATCTGGGTTCTCAATTCTGTTCCATTGGTCAATGTGTCTGTTGTTGTGCTGGTGCCAGGCTGTATTGACTATTGTGGCAGTATAATATGTTCTATAATCAGGTAGAGTGAGGCCTCCCACTTTCTTCTTCTTTTTCAGTAATGCTTTATTTATCCAGGGCTTCTTTCCCTTCCACATGAAGTTGGTGATTTGTTTCTCCATCACATTAAAAAATGTCATTGGAATTTGGATCGGAAGTGCATTGTATGTATAGATGGCTTTTGGTAGAATAGACATTTTTACTATGTTAAGTCTTCCTATCCACGAGCAAGGTATGTTTTTCCACTTATGTAGGTCCCTTTTAGTTTCTTGGACTAGTACTTTGTAGTTTTCTTTGTATAGGTCTTTTACATCTTTGGTAAGATTTATTCCTAAGTATTTTATCTTCTTGGGGGCTACTGTGAATGGTATTGATTTGGTTATTTCCTCTTCGATGTTCTTTTTGTTGATGTAGAGGAATCCAAGAGATTTTTGTATGTTTATCTTGTAACCTGAGACTCTGCCGAACTCTTGTATTAGTTTCAGTAGTTTTCTGGGGGATTCCTTAGGGTTTTCTGTGTATATAATCATGTCATCTGCAAATAGATATAATTTTACTTCTTCCTTGCCAATTTGGATGCCCTTTATTTCTTTGTCTAGCACAGTTGCTCTGGCTAGGACCTCTAGCACAATGTTGAATAAGAGCAGTGATAAAGGGCATCCTTGCCTGAGTCCTGTTCTCAAGGGAAATGCTTTCAGGCTCTCTCCATTTAGAATGATGTTGGCTGTTGTATAGATGCCCTTTATTATGTTGAGGAATTTTCCTTCAATTCCTATTTTGCTGAGAGTTTTTATCATGAATGGGTGTTGGACTTTGCCAAATGCCTTTTCTTCATCAATTGATAAGATCATGTGGTTTTTGTCTTTTGTTTTATTTATATGGTGGATTACATTAATGGTTTTTCTAATATTAAACCAGCCTTGCATACCTGGTATAAATCCCACTTGGTCGTGGTGGATTATTTTTTTGATATGTTGTTGAATTCTATTGGCTAGAATTTTGTTGAGGATTTTTGCATCTATGTTCATGAGAGATACAGTTGTGTAATTTTTTTTTTTTTTTTGTGGTGTCTTTACCTGGTTTTGGTATCAGGGATATGGTGGCTTCACAGAATGAGTTAGGTAGTATTCCGTCATTTTCTATGCTTTGAAATACCTTTAGTGGTAGTGGTGTTAACTCTTCTCTGAAAGTTTGGTAGAACTCTGCAGTATAGCCATCTGGGCCAGGGCTTTTTTTGTTGGGAGTTTTTTGGTTACCTTTTCAATCGCTTTTTTTGTTATGGGTCTATTTAGTTGTTCTACTTCTGAATGTGTTAGTTTAGGTAGGTAGCATTTTTCTAGGAATTCATCCATTTCTTCTAGGTTTGCAAATTTGTTAGAGTACAATTTTTCATAATAATCTGATATGATTCTTTTAATTTCAGTTGGGTCTGTTGTGATATGGCCCATCTCGCTTCTTATTCGGGTTATTTGTTTCCTTTCCTGTATTTCTTTAGTCAGTCTGGCCAATGGTTTATCAATTTTGTTAATTTTTTCAAAGAACCAGCTTTTGGCTTTGTTAATTCTTTCAATTTTTTTTTGTTCTTTTCTTAATTCATTTAGTTCAGCTCTAATTTTTATTATTTGTTTTCTTCTGGTGCCTGATGGATTCTTTTCTTGCTCGCTTTCTATTTGTTCAAGTTGCAGGGACAGTTCTCTAATTTTGGCTCTTTCTTCTTTATGTATGTGTGCATTTATCGATATAAATTGACCTCTGAGTGCTGCTTTTGCTGTGTCCCAGGGGTTTTGATAGGAAGTGTTTTCATTCTTGTTGCATTCTATGAATTTCTTTATTCCCTCCTTAATGTCTTCTATAACCCAGTCTTTTTTGAGCAGGGTATTGTTCAGTTTCCAAGTATTTGATTTCTTTTCCCTGATTTTTCTGTTATTGATTTCCACTTTTATGGCCTTGTTGTCTGAGAAGATGCTTTGTAATATTTCGATGTTTTGGATTCTGCAAAGGTTTGTTTTATGACCTAATATGTGGTCTAGTCTAGAGAATGTTCCATGTGCGCTAGAAAAAAAAGTATGCTTTGCAGCAGTTGGGTGGAGTGTTCTGTATAAGTCTATGAGGTCAAGTTAGTTGATTGTAGCAATTAGGTCTTCCATGTCTCTATTGAGCTTCTTACTGGAAGTCCTATCCTTCTCCGAAAGTGGTGTGTTAACGTCTCCTACTATAATTGTTGAGGTGTCTATGTCACTTTTCAGTTCTGGTAAAGTTTGTTTTATGTATCTTGCAGCGGAAGGGCCACTTTGAATCTAAAGATGACATGCTGTCTCTGTCCCGTAGTAGGAAAGCATATAGTCTGGGGCTTCTGAGTTATAGAAGCAGGGGCTGCTGAGGGGTTACCTGCTGTAAACATTGAGGGAGGTCTCCACTGGGTGTTCAGCTGCCTGGGGCATGGACAGGTGCCAAGTCAGGAGTGCCAGGCAGATGGGCACAGCTCTTCTCAGCCCATATGTTCAGGTCAGGGCTCATCACAGTAGCCCTTGCCCTTGAAGCAAATAGAAAACAAAATCTCCAACATTAATGTTGAATTTCATTTTTGGAGCTGCTTCTGAGCATGAGCTAAGCCTGAGAGAAGTATGCCAGGGAGTGAGGCTGCTGTCAGGGAGAAGTCTTCCTCAAGGTGGAACTTCAGGAAGGTGGACTGGCCAGTAGGAAGAAGCAGCAGGGAGCTGAGCAGGATTCACTGGGAATCCCTCTGCCCAGCTGCACTCATGGGGAATATACGAGTGAGACCCTGCTCCAACCAGGTGGAATTAGGGTGTCATTTCACAGCTGATTCTTCTCAAATAAAGGGTATTTAGATTTAGATACAACCTAAAGGATCCCTCGTGATGCATTGGTTAAGCGCTTAGCTGCTAATAGAAAGGTTGGCGGTTTAAGCTTCCGTAAAGATTTCAGATGAGGAAACTCTATAGTGCAGTTCTACAGTATCGTCTAGGGTTGCCATGAGTCAGAATTGACTCGATGGTGATGCGTAGACACAGCGAATGATAATCGTTCTGTGTTTGGAAAATGGCAGGAGCCTGGCCTCCTTGTAGAGGGAAAGAAGTGGGAGAACAGAAGCGTAAGGATCGCGCTATGGAAGGAACTCAGGATGGGGGGTTGCCATCAAGGAAAGGGTGAACAGAGCGACCAGAGAGAAGGGACATGGTCACCCAAAGATGAAAAGGCAAACAGGGACTCAACGAGTAGCTGTGTGTACGTGTTTGCCCGTGTGTGTGTGCAGGAGCTCAGACAGGCCATAGGAGGAAGGCGTCCTTGGATGACCTCGGTGCCGCCTTCAGAATGCTCCTGGATCTGATCAGTGTCTGAGGGTTACGAGGATGGGTATTGGAAAGGCATGTGATTTATCATACCATGCTGTAATAAGCACCAGGTAAAATAAAAAAGTAATGCCTGGGGATGCACAGTTAAACTCTCCATTGTAAGAAATGAAGCGTTGGCAATTCTAATCCACCTGGAGGCACCTCAGAAGAAAGGCCTGGCAATCTACTGAAAGCTCACAGCCACTGGAAAACCTTACGGAGCACAGTTTACTCTGACACACATGGGGTTACCATAAGTCAGAGTCACTTTTATGGCAACTGGTTTTTGACTTTTTTGTTGTTCTTGTTGTGGTTTTAAGTGAAAAACAAAGAGCCAAAAGCTTCAAGTTAAGGGCAAGGAAGGAATTCATTGACTCAGGGAAGATATTGCTAATATAACAGCTGTGAAGTGAGACACATTGTGTCTTCTGTAGGTCAGGGAGGAAATTCATGATTGTATACAGATGCCTCACACTGTTAAAATTCCCCAATTCATATTTCTTTGTAGCAGGTGGTAAAGTGGAATAGTGTTGAAATGGGCACTAGGAGAACCTAGATTCTCACGCCTTGTGAGCTGAAGTACACCGTCTGATTGATGCCAAGTCAGGATGTCACTCCTGGCAATTTTTTAACCTCCATTAATAGCCTTACTTTCTTTTCTGTAAACACGGAGAGTCCTGAAGACCTCTGTACACATGTGGAAAATATCAGGCTTTAAGGCTGAGTAATGGATTTGGCCCTTACACTAGAGCAGAGCAAAGATGGAGCACTTGTTTAGGGAAAATACAATCTAGGAGTTTTGTTTTGTTCCGTTTTGTTTTCAAATGCTGGAAGATGTTTGAAACTACACAGTATTTTGGTGTTGCTGCAAAAGTCTAAATCCTAGTGTGGTCCTGAGCCAATATCTAGACTCAACTGAGTGCACTCACAATAAACAGAGCCAAATGATACTGAAATATGGCTGCTTGTTGTTTTCTGTGAATTGTTATCCTTATTCCTAAGTAGTCAACCTACCAGAATTTCCTTCAGTCCTTCCAACCATCCATGTTTTCTTTCTCCTGTGGATCTACCCTTGCTGATGGCAGGGCAGGAAGGGGCCAGAGAGAGTGCAAAGCCTCATGGCAGGGCTGTAGCCTCAGATGTCCTTGTAGGTTCTGGGTGACGGCCCCCTGCCCTCGCCACATCCCTGCATAGGGCCTGCTAGAGGAGCTGCCACTGGCGATTCTGTTCTGACACCTGGGAGTATGGGGCGGCGACCACAGAGCTGTGCTGTGTGTTGATTGGGTCACCGTAGCATCAGCATAGCGTCACGAAGCACATTTTGCTGCCTCGTCTTGCCAAGTCCACATCGGCCAGGTCTCTTCTCTCCTCTCAGGCCTGCACATATGCCATTAGGAGGTCTCAGTCCCCTGGGAGATGAGCATGTACTCAGAGCTTCTCAGTACTCTTACTGGACTGCAGTGGTGCTCAACCAACATTTCCTCTGTCAAAACTGAATGGTATGCTCAACATCCGTGTACTCGGCAAGATAATAGGGTATTTCTGTGCCAGCAGCTGTGGGTCCCCCATAAGCAGTGCTGCCTTCTGAGCTGGACACATGCCTTTCCAACAGGCCCCACCCTGACGTTTGTCCATGAGCTGCGCCTGCTCCTTTTTGCGTTCCTTCTTTCCTTTCTATCAGTGAAGCAGAATACTGCAGAGGCCTCCTACTCATGGTTGGTCACGTTTGCTGATGTCTTCACTTTATTTATTGAACTCGTGTGTGTTAAGTACTTGTTACATGCCAGGAGAAGTCCCTGGGTACTCAAACAGTAAACATTCAGGTACTGAGTCCACCCAGAGCACTTCTGAAGCAAGGCCTGGAGATCTGCTTTTGAAAAATCAGCCATTGAAAACTCTGTGGAGCATAGCTCTAGTGTGAAATACATGAGGATGCCATGAGTGAGACTGACAATTTGTTGTTGTTGTTTATTTTAATGTTTCAGAAACACAGGATACAACACTGAGCAAAGACCCCTGCCCTCATGGGTTTTACATTCAAGTGATTAGAGGTAGACAATAAGCAGTAAACACAATAAATGGTTGTATTTTGTAAGCAGTCACTGGTCAGCCAGAGTAGAGCAGTCAGCAACCACAAAACCTCACTGTCACGTGACAGTGAATGATTTCTCACTCACAGGTCTGTGGTTCACCTGGGGTTTAGCTGCTCTGGGCTGAGCTTAGCTGGGTTCAGCTTCAGGCAGTGGATACTTCCAGTTGTTCTCAACACATCCATCACCATGGGCTAGTGGTACCAAAGGGTAGGTCTTCTCTTGGTGAAGGGCAGGAATGAGACTGGGCAGCCTAACTGCATAGGCACTTATCATATGCCTGGTTATACCATACCCATGTGTATTCCATTGGCCAAAGTAAGTCATGCAGGGCTATAGCAATGGGAAGGTGAAGTATACTCTGTTTCTAGTTGGAGGAGGGGCAAGTCACCTGGCAAAGGTGTGCAAACAGGGAGGGAGAAAGCATTGGGAACAGTAATGCAAATCTACTGCAAAACAAAACTAAACTAAACTTGCTTTCGAGTCGATTCCAACTAACGGTGACTGCATGTGAGTAGAACTGCTCCATCGGGTTTTCAAGGCTGTGACCTTTTGGAAGCAGATCGCCAGGCCTTTTAAACCTCCAACCTTTTGGTTATTAGCCAGCACATAACTATTTGTACCACCCAGAAACCAAAACCAAACCTATTGCCATCTAGTCAATTCCAACTCATAGCGACACTATACGGGAGAATTAAACTGCCCCATAGGGTTTCCAAGGCTGTAAGTCTTTATGGCACCCATGTGTCTGTCACTTTGTCATACTGTGGGGGCTTGTGTGTTGCTGTGATGCTGGAAGCTAAGCCACCAGTATTCAGATACCAGCAGGGTCACCCATGGAGGGCAGGTTTCAGCTGAGCTTCTGGACTAAGACAGACTAGGAAGAAGGACCCGGCAGTCTACTTCTGAAAAGCATTAACCAGTGAAAACCTTATGAATAGCAGTGGAACATTGTCTGATATAGTGCTGGAAGATGAGCCCCCCAGGTTTGATGGCAGTCAAAAGATAACTAGGGAAGAGCTGCCTCCTCAAAATAGAACCAAAACCAAACTCCCTCAAAGTAGAGTTGACCTTAATGACACAGATGGATTAAAGCTTTCGGGACCTTCATTTGCTGATGTGGCATGACTCAAAACGAGAAGAAACAGCTGCAAATATCCATTAAATATCAGAACACGGAATGTACGAAGTATGAATCTAGGAAAATTGGACATCATCAAGAATAAAATTGAATGCATAAACATTGATATCCCAGGTATTTGTGAGCTTAAATGGACTGGTATTGGCCATTTTGAATCACACAATCATATAGTCTACTATGCTGGGAATGACAACTCGAAGAGGAATGGTGTTGCATTCATCATCAAAAAGATCGTTTCAAGATCTATCCTGAAGTACAACAACGTCAGTGATAGGATAATATCCATATGCCTACAAGGAAGACCAGTTAATTTGACTATTATTCAAATTTACGCACCAACCACTACAGCCAAGGAAGAAGAAATAGAAGATTTTTATCAGCTGCTGCAGTCCGAAATTGATTGAACATGCAATCAAGATGCATAGACAATTACTCGTGATTGGAATGCGAAAGTTGGAAACAAAGAAGAAGGATCGGTAGTTGGAAAATATGGCCTTGGTGATAGAAACAATGCTGGAGATCAAATGATAGAATTTTGCAAAACCAATGACTTCTTCATTGCAAATACCTTCTTTCATCAACATAAACGGCAACTATACACATGGACCTCGCCAGATGGAACACACAGAAATCAAATTGACTACATCTGTGGAAAGAGACAATGGAAAATGATGAAAAGCTCAATATCATCAGCCAGAGCAATGCTAGGGGCCGACTGTGGAACAGACCATCAATTGCTCATATGTAAGTTCAAGCTGAAACTGAAGAAAATCAGAGCAAGTCCACAAGAGCCAAAATATGACCTTGAGTATATCCCGCCTGAATTTAGAGACCATCTCAAGAATAGATTTGATGCATTGAACACGAGTGACGGCAGACCAGACGAGTTGTGGAATGCCATCAAGGACATTATCCATAAAGAAAGCAAGAGGTCACTGAAAAGACAGGAAAGAAAGAAAAGACCAAGATGGATGTCAGAGGAGACTCTGAAACTTGGCTCTGGAGTGTCGAGCAGCTAAAGCAAAAGGAAGAATTGATGAAGCAACAGAACTGAACAGAAGATTTCAAGGCTGGCTCAAGAAGACAAAGTGAAGTATTATAATGACATGTGCAAAGAGCTGGAGATGGAAAACCAAAAGGGAACAACAAGCTTGGCATTTCTCAAGCTGAAAGAACTGAAGAAAAAATTCAAGCCTCGAGCTGCAATAGTGAAGGATTCCATGGGGAAAATATTAACTGATGCAGGAAGCGTCAAAAGAAGATGGAAGGAATACAGAGACTCATTATACCAAAAAGAATTAGTCGATATCCAACCATTTCAAGAGGTAGCATATGCTCAGGAACCAATGGTACTGAAGGAGGAAATCCAAGCTGCTCTGAAGGCATTGGCGAAAAACAAGGCTTCAAGAATTGATGGAATATCAATCGAGATGTTTCAACAAACAGACGCAGTGCTGGAGGTGCTCACTCGTCTATGCCCAGAAATATGGAAGACAGCTTCCTGGCCAACTGACTGGAAGAGATCCATATTTATGCCTATTCCCAAGAAAGGTGATCCAATCAAATGTGGAAATTATAGAACAATATCAGTAATATCACACGCAAGCAAAATTTTGCTGAAGATCACTCAAAAACGGCTGGAGCAGTATATCGACAGGGAACTGCAAGAAATTTGGGCTGGTTTCAGAAGTCCATGTGGAACCAGGGATATCATTGCTGATGTCAGATGGATCCTGGCTGAAAGCAGAGAATACCAGAAGGAGGTTTATCTGTGTTTTATTGAGTATACAAAGGCATTCGACTGTGTGGATCATAATAAACTATGGATAACATTGCAAAGAATGGGAATTCCAGAATACTTAATTGTGCTCATGAGGAACCTTTACATAGGTCAAGAGGCAGTTGTTCGGAGAGAACAAGGGGATACTGATTGGCTTAAAATCAGGAAAGCTGTGTGTCAGGTTTGTATTCTTTCACCATATCTTTTTAACCTGTATGCTGAACAAATAATACGAGAAGTTGGAGTATATGATGAAGAACAGGGCATTAACAACCTGTGTTATGCAGATGACACAACCTTGCTTGCTGAAAGTGAAGAGGACTTGAAGCACTTACTAATGAAGATCAAAGACCACAGCCTTCAGTATGGACTGCACCTCAACATAAGGAAAACAAAAATCCTCACAATTGGACCAATGAGCAACACCATGATAAATGGAGAAAAGATTGACATTGTCAAAGATTTCATTGTACTTGGATCCACAATCAGCAGCCATGGAAGCAGCAATCAAGGAATCAAAAGGCACATTGCATGGGGCAAATCTGTTGCAAAGGACCTCTTCAAAGTGTTGAAGAGCAAAGATGTCACCCTGAAGACTAAGGTGCCCCTGACCCGAGCCATGGTATTTTCAATCACATTATATGCATGTGAAAGCTGGACAATGAATAAGGAAGACCGAAGAAGAGTTGACGCCTTTTGGATTGTGGTGTTTGCGAAGAATATCGAATATACCGTGGACTGACAAAAGAATGAACAAATCTGTCTTGACAGAAGTACAACCAGAATGCTCCTTAGAGGAAAGGATGTTGAGACTGCATCTTACACACTTTGGAGATCTTTTCAGGAGGGATCAGTCCCTGGAGAAGGACATCATGCTTGGCAGAGTACAGGGTCAGCAGAAAAGAGGAAGACTCACAACGAGGTAGATTGACACAGTGGCTGCAACAATGAGCTCAAGCATAACAATGATTGTAAGGATGGCGCAGGACCAGGCAGTGTTTAGTTCTGTTGTGCGTAGGGTCACTGTGAGTCAGAACTGACTCGACGGCACCTAACAGCAACAATAACAAGTCTTTACAGAAGCAGATGGCCACATATTTCTGCCACGTTGCACTGCACAGCACTTCCCAAATCTACTACATGAGGTGATAATGCTGTGAGGAGGTTAAGGCAACTGGGAATGCAGGATGAGAGGGTGAAATAGGTTGTCAGGGAGGGGCTCATGGAGAAGGAGCCATTTGCGGGGAGGGGTGGGGCTGGTATGAGCAGGTGCATAACTGAGGGAAGAACACTGGACAGAAGAGCCAGGACAAAGGCCCTGAGTCAGAGTGAGTGGCTTGTCTGAGGAAGGGCCCGCAGCTCAGTAGTTTGGTCTCATTAGAAGACCAAGCAAAGTAAGGCCATTGTAGGACGTGGGCCTTTGGCCTGGATGACATGCGCAGCTATTGCAGGATTTGAGTGAAGCAGTGATTGGTGTGCACTTTCTTTTTAAAAGCTGCACTCTAATTTCCACCTTGCATACAGTATCTCTTCCTCCAGGTAGTCTTCATTGCTCCTCTGGCTAAGTAGGTCCACCTGTTACTACTCCACTCTTCTTTTCCAAGTCTTCGCAACCCTTTGTAGCACTCTGATTACCAGTCATTTCTTGTCCAAGTATATTGTCTTCCTTTGGATTCTGCACATTCAAGGTAGAGCAGAACCTAATCTGACTTGCTGGACCTTTAATCCTCAGTGTTGTATGAAGAGGGGAAGGAGGGCAACACATACCTGTAGTCACCAAATTCCAGGGCAAGGTAAGAAAAAGATGAATTCCTTCTTGCTATTTCCATTGTCCACTGTGGAGCCTGGGTTAATGAATTATAAAAATCCTGAGTAGAGCCAGCCTTTCCAAGCCCAGTCTGAGCAGGTAGAGCCCCCTTCTTGTCCTTCACCAAGGGGAGGAGAGAGTTCTGAGTGAAACATGAGACGGAGTTTAGAATGGGCTGGTCTACACCTAGGTGACCAGCATTAGATTGTTTTAATAACCAAAAGTGACTGGATGACGTGGTATCTGGCTGAGATATTGTTAATGGAGCCCAGTGCCCAGCAGTGGAGCTGTGCTTGACAGAACCTAGTTCTATCAGTTATTGGAACAAAGTAAAGCTATTTCATTTTGATAGCACAGTAAGTTGAACTCCTTAATCAGGCCAGTTCCAGTTGTATGGTCAGTGTTCTTTTGGGGGTCTCTCTGGGATCACCTCCTGTAAAAATTGCACAGGGGCAGAGTCTGACCTCCTCCAACATCACAGAGGGGGAGAAGAATCAAGATCACCAGCCCAAGGCGAATTCCAATGAGGCAGAGGTTAGACATACTTCTCTCCAACCTTTCTACTAGCTGCTCCTCCCAGGGCACTCTTTACTTCTCTGCTGGGTTCAATAATTCATTGTGGTGGTCACACAGAACTGACAGACAATACTCACAATTATGGGGTTTATGGATTCAATAATTCATTGTGGTGGTCACACAGAACTCACAGACAATACTCACAATTATGGGGTTTATTAGGGAAGCTAAAAAAAAAAAAAAAAACCCTTTACCGTCGAGTTGATTCCAACGCATAGTGACCCTATAGGACTGAGCAGAACAGCTTCTTCAATCAGGACAGTGTCTTCCCCATCATGCCTACAGGCAGGCCCCTCTCCCCACCGTGCCCCTTTAGCCCCTTGGCCCCTTTGCCTGGAGAACCCCCCCACCCCCTCAACGGCCCAGCCTCTGCCCTACTTGGGCAAGTATCACAAATCTCTTTGGTTCTACCAGTAAACCTGGACCCAAAGGCTCTCAGCTCTCTCACTCATGGATCAAGAAGCCTAGCTTCTGCTGACAAGTGCCTGGAGGCAGCCCACTCTGCCAGGAAGCCTCCTGCCTGAAGGCACTCAGCTCTCTCTGTGAGTCATCACACCCACTGTACCCACCTTGCTCTGTGTGCCAGAAAGCCCACTGCACTCTCTCACACCTGTCTCCTCTTTCTGCTGCTGGTGGCTGTCTACCACACTTGCTGCCGTTTCTCACTGCCTTGCACCGTCTCCAGTGTTACAGCTCTCTGTCTTCTGGTTTTAGTGGACCATCAGCACAAGGACCCAGGGTCCAAAGTTTGCCCTCTAGTGTTAGCTCTTCTTCTTGTTTGTAGTACCCACCTCCCCTTGCTTGCTCCTCTGTCCTTTTATCTCTTGTAAGATAAAAGGTGTGACTCAAGTAAGGGTGTGACTTGAATTCGGGTGGTAAGGGTGGTGACTGGGGTAAGGGTGGGAACTTGAGTTACACCCTCTAGTAAGGTGATGACTCAAGATATATCCCACCCTTATCTTGCCTTGTTAACATAACGGAAACTCACTCCAAATGGGACCATAACCACATGCATAGAGGCTAAGATTTACTACACAACACTAAATGGAGGATGCGTACATTGTTATATAACTGCCAAACCACTGAAAATCATAGCCCATTCAAGTTGACACATAACCTTAACCATCACAGGTTCCATACACCTTATTGTCATAGTCCCACCCAGTCATCCTGTGGGAATCACAAAGACTATGGCTAGAAAGGACATATTAAGGAACTGACTGCACTGCACCTCATCTCCTCATTCCACACACTACCCATGAGTGACCCCGTCTATTTCCATGGTGATAGTTATCATCTATGGCTGTGAGGTCCCCAGACAATTTCCCATCTCTGCTCTTTCTCTTCAGTTTAAGAACCACACACTGAGCTGATTTCTGTACATATTCACGTGGATATATCAAAGGCATCTCCAACTCAGCGAGTCTATAACTAAATAAATCTTCCCACATTTCCGGTCCTGCTCCTCCTCTAGCATTTTTATCTATGTCAGCAAATGCCACCAACATCCACCTAGGGGACCAAGGCGGCATAGTGTAGCACTGAGGAATTCGAGTGCAGTGTGGGTGACGTCGGTGCTGGCGTCGGCTTTCTTACTTACGAGCTGTGGTCCAGAAACACTCTGCACGTCTGTAAGGTTCAGTTTCCTCGTGTGTCGCTATGTGGCTGGGTATTTCATTGTTGTCATTGGGATGGGCGGGGGGAGAGTCACCAACTGATTCATTTAGCAAACATTTTGGAACTTCTACGCACAAGTCCGAGCATTGGGCAGTGAGATTGCAGAGAAAACGGAGTGAGCTTGCCCTCCTGCGTCCCGTATGATACAGTGGATTAAAGGAAATTATGCATAGAAAGCACTTCGCAGGAATCCTGCAGCATTAGAAGCACTCAGTGAATGTTTAAAACGAGAAGCCAGGCATGGTGTTCAAATCCCCTCTCTGCCTTGGGCTAATTAATCTCTGAGTCTCAACAATTTTGCTTCCTAAATATCTCAGATCTCTCCAATTCTTCTCTCTCTTTAACATCAGCTTCTGTGAGAAGATATCAGATACTGTCCTCTCCCCCCAGTAGCCTCACTGAGCTTCCTTAATCCCGGCCACAGTGGGCTAGCCAAAAAACCAAAACCAAATCCACTGCCATCAAGTCAGTTCTGACTCCCGCTGCCGTCCAGTTGATTCTGAGGTGTATCGACCCTACAGGACAGAGTAGAACTGCCCCCATAGGGTTTCCAATGCTGGAAATCTTTACGGAAGCAGACTGCCACATCTCTCTCCCACCGAGTGGCTTATGGATTTGAACCGTTGACCTTTCAGTTTGCAGCTGAGCACTTAACCACTGCGCCACCAGGGCTCCGCCTTCTGGCTAGTGACCTTATAATGGGTTGCCAGTGCCTGTTTTATCCCTCCATAAGGCGGGGGTGTGGGGGACTACGTATTTCTTGTCCATTGTTCTCTGAACAGAACCGTGCCTACTGCCTGCCCCATTATAGAAGATCAACAGCTACTACCTGGATGAGTAAAAGAACTATAAATTTACAATGCTGTTCATGATGTACACTTTTATTATCAGACTCTATCATTTCATTTAGGCCTTAGCCAAAACTTTTCATTTAAATTTGTTTAGAAAGCACCAGAAAGTCTCCATTTTCGAATTAAGTAAATTAAAAGTATTGGTTTTATAATAGTAGTCCTTTGAGTTTTGGGACACAATCTTGAATTTTCCTAAATATGGAGAAATTTCCAAATGTTAGTAAAAAAGGAAATGAGCTAGGCAGGAAACTTCAGAGAATTTACTGCCCAGACAGATTGTCAGTCTGTCCGTTCCTCTCCTCCCTCTGCAATCCCTGGTCCAGGCCGCCATCTTCTCCTCTCAGATGACTCAACATGTCCATCCATTACCTACCTTCCTCTCTTGCAGCACTGCAACCCATTACATAATAAAAATTAAAAAAAAAAAAAGTTGCCATCCAGTTGATTTGACTCATGGTGACCCCATATATATCAGAGTAGAACTCCTCCATAGGCTTTTCACTGGCTTATTTTTTGGAAGTAGATTGGCAGGACTTTCTTCCAAATGTCTTCTGTGTAAACTTGAACCTTCAACCTTTCAGTTAGCAGCCAAACATGTAAACAGTTTGCACCACTCAGAGAGTCCTACACAAAGATTTGACTCTTAGACAATACAATTTTTAAGAAAGGGTACACAATGTCATTTGTGTTTTGTTTGTGACATTATGCTGCCTCCCTGCTTAAATTTTGTATTGACTCCCCAGTTCCTAAATGCCAAACTGCTTATGTTGTCTAAAAGATTTAACATGCCTCCGACTCATCTGGCCCCACTCTCCCCCTTGCTCTCCATTTTCCCAGGTACTGCTGCCTCAGGGGACTTTCACTCCCTGCCTCCTCCACCTGGATTCTTCTTGCCCCAGATACGGGCGTGGCTGGCTGCCTGTTGCCTTTCAGGAATGAAGGCCAATGAAATCTCTTGAGACCTTCCCTACCCATTCACTCTGTAGTAGCTCACCACTGACATGATTCCTTTTTATTTTCTTGCCATCACTTTTTATTAGCTGTTTTTTGTTTGCTTATTGTCTAGCCCTTCCAATCTAAAGTGACAATGAAGCCCTGTGCCCAAGATGATACCTAGCACACAGTAAGCACTTAATACACATTTGTTAAATAAAGGCACAAGCATATTCTTTGTCCAATTTGCCCTCTTCAAATTCCTTTTGCCCTTTCTTTTCATTGTGTGAGAGCTGGAAGGATTGGGCACTAACCACACTGTGATCAGCTCTCTGGATGAGACCAGAATATATTAACTGACAGAAGTGGCCTGAATGGAGGGAGATATTTGCAACCTTGAAAAGTGGCTTCAATGTCTTAGCTCACAGTCAGTAGCTGAAGCTGTTGGTCTTCGCCTTCTGTCACTTCTGTTTGTGTCCCTGCTCACTCATAGTTATTCCTCCCTTTTATTGGCCTGTTGGTGAATCCCGTAAACAAATGTTTATGAAACACCAGCCATGTCAAGCATGGGGGTACCAAAAGGTAGCCCTTGTGTTCAAGGAGTCAATAGTCTTGACACGAGTCTGCAAACTTCTCTGTAAAGGCCCAGATAGTAAAGTCTTTTAGGTTTTGTGGGCCATGTAGTCTCCATCTCAACTACTCAATTCTGCTGTTACAGTGCAAAAGGAGCCCTGGCGGCACAACAGTTAAGAGCTAAGGCTGCTAACCAAAAGGTTGGCAGTTTCAATCCACCAGCCGCTCCTTGGAAACCCAATGGGGCAGTTCTACTGTGTCCTGTAGGGTCACTATGAGTTTAAAAGCAGCCATAGAAGATATGTAATTGTGGCTGTGATCCAATAAATCTTTATTTACACAAACCGGCTGCGGGCCAGATTTGGGGCACAGCCATAGTTTGTGGGCCCCTGGTCTAGAGAGAACATAAACAAGTAAATAATGGAATCCATTCAGATAAGTGCTGTGAGAGAAGTAAGGACATGCAGGAGCCCAACTCCAAGGTAGGTACAGCCTGGAGCCTCTGCCCTGCATGCTCTCCTCCTCGAGGGTACCTGCCTCCAGTAATAGCTGATCTTATGGAAATTTTTTAAAAAGAGGTTTAAAACTCATTTAATGTTTAGGTGCTGAAAATTATATATATATATATTAAATATCAGGACAGCTTTTTTTGATTTTCCACAAGTGTGCTGGTTCAAGGCTTCCCTCACAAGTCTTCCAGGAAGTAAAATCTCCAGAAATGCCATTTCTTACCCTTGCAGGCAGCACATGCATTGATTCAAGAGGTCATATAAAGCTGGAATCCTAAATATGAATTGTCTCTTGCATATTATTTCAAGTAGAGTTTAAGTTCTGCAAACTTACACTGTGGAAGAAATGTTATGATCATACCAGCTGAACATTTCAAGATCTCAGGATCCAAAACATCTTTAGAGACTGTCAGTTCTAAACTTTTCATTTCACAGATCCTCACTTTACAGAAACCACGGTCCAGCCACCTGCCAGCCCGCACATGGCCAGCTCATGGACCCTCCCTCACCAGTCTCCTTTCCCACCCCCGACACCTACCCCACAACTCCAGCTGCCGGTGATGTGCTGGGCATTACGTCTTTGCATGAATTCCCTTATCTTGGGTTTGTACAGGCATTCATTTGCATTAGTACTACTCCACCATATTGATTTTTGTTATTTTGGGAAAAGTATTTTTGGAATGCTAATACACTGACCTACTGACTGTATATAAAACAACCAGCAAAATTTAGAAATTAATTTAATCTATTATACAACACAAATTCTTAAATTATGTTCATGATTTAATGCAAGTCAGAAAATCACCCATCTAATGATACCTCAGAAATGTCACATTACCTCCTCATTTGGAGAGTTTTTCAGTGTAGAAGAACTGTTTTGAAATTACCGTGTCTCTTAGGCACGTCCTTCATTACAAACGACTCTACTTCCGAGGGCCTGATTCCCCACTTTTTTCTCATAAAAGGGATCAAAGTCCTGGCATTCTATTAATATCCATTCATTCATTTAATGACTAAAAATTCATTCATTCATTCAAGGACTGAAAAAAGATCGAAGTGAAATGGTTCGTGTACGAAGCGGGCAGCAAGACGTATCGTTTTCAAACCACCCTGTGTCTGTAATAGTTCCTTCTGTTAAATAGCTCCTAACATTCAGAGCCACCAGACTGCTTCTGAGCACATTAATATCTCCTGTCAGAAGATTTGGGGATACACTAAAACAATTTATTTCACAGTGGGGTTCTTATCTAAACAAGATCTGTCTTCCTATCTTTCTCAATTTAGCTAGATGCTGTGGCACTGGACCTGGACATTATCTGCCTCTAGCTGTTTTTCACAGAGGAAAAAACAAAGATATAGGCATGAAGTGGTATATATTACAGCTGGCACCTCCAACAGCTAAATCGTCCACAGCGCCAGAGCTCTATGCAAATGCTGTGACCCAGAAACCATTTCACACTAATGTGGTTTCAGCTTTCTTTGGCCATACACACTGACAATCTGAAAAGCCTGTGCTCTGAGAGATTCACAGCCCTGAAGTACAGGGACTCTGGTAATTATAAGCATCCTGGAAAAAAACTAATTCTATTAATTGGGGGATTGGAATGCAACATAATTATTTTTCTTTAGATACAATTTCCTCCCATGAGCCAAATGCACTTAGAATTTTTGGTTCCATTTTGTTCCATGTAACAATTATGACCTTAAGATTTATCCTCTTTTTTTTTTTTTGTAATTATGCATCAGTGTTCCTTTAATAGTATGAACGCCTTAGCAAGAAAAGCTGGGGTGCTGCTGATACACAGGGTAGTTATCATAAATTTCTATAAAAGCAAAGTTGACCCTGCTTCATCTTTCCATATTTTAACTCACTTTAAAAGAAAAACAAATTTTTTTTTAATTTCTAATATATGCTGTTATATTGCAACATTTAGAAACTAACACTTCCTGAAGTTAATGATTTATGTTTGGTTTGAACCTGTCAACAATAATTATATTTAGAAGTGCATAAACTGTACCCAAGTCAAATAAATATCTTCAAAGATTGACACCATCTGGAGGAAATTAATATGTCATTAAATCTCTTTTTTGACTCCAGCTTCATATTTTTCTTTTGCATAGTTTGGCTCTTGTTAGTGACTCAAAATGTTAAGTAATGAAACCCAATTCAACTACACTGAGGTATTACTGTAAACTGAGAACAGGGATTTATACATGCAGCTCGTAGAAGAGATACCGTTACTTTTCAGTCTCATTTCTAATTTATAGAGGAGCTCACCACTTTGATAAAGGCTTAGGGAATCTTACAAAAGTCTATCATGTGTTTCCCTAACATCAACTAATTTTGTTCAGTTTTTAGTGTTACCACGTGTTATCCTCAGTTCCCCTCTGGATTCTTGGTCAGGCTAACCAATTTGACCTTGTAGGTCTTAGGTTTTTTTTTAATTTCTTCTCTCAGGAAGCATTCCCTGACTGACCAACATCAGATTGATTTGCCTCTCATTAGTTCTCCCAAGGTGCCCCCAAATTTGACTGTCTTACATAGAATTCTGCATACCTCTCCTTGGAAACTCTATAGGGCAGTTCTACTCTGTCCTATAGGGTCGCTATGAGTTGAAATCAACTCGATGGCACTGGGTTTTTTGGGGGGGTGGTTCTCTAAGTCTGGCACAGGTAACAGCACGCAGTGCCTTCCCATTGTGCTGGGAAGACCTGAAAAGGTTAATAAAATAGGTAGGCAACAAACAACAAAGGTAGGGAACAATGTACAATGATACACAATGAAATACTAAGTCGAATATAATACATATAAAAATATGCTTTGTAAACATAAGCTTTCAGGAAATCGGGAGAGGGGTAGGAGGATTTATTTTAGCCAGGGTTTTACTGAAAAAAAATAAAAAACAAAAAAACTTCCTGAAAGAGGTTGAATTTGAGCTAAACCTTGATTTTCTTTTTTTGTTTTATTAAAATGGAGAAAATTAGGTAGAATCTTGCACATAGCCATAAGAGAATAAAGAAAAACAAAAGCAGTTCAGAAACAGTGAAGAGACTGGACTGACAGGAACAGAAGTATTGGTGGATGGAAGAGTGAGAGATTCTTTCGGAATAGTAGGCTGGGTCTAGATTCTGGAAGGCTCTGAAAGAATGAAGGAAAGCCTAGGGCTTTCAGTTGTTCGAGGAGTCCTAGTGGTGCAGTGATTAAGCACTCAGCTGCTAGCCAAAATCAGCTGTTTGAATCCATCAGCCTCTTCATGGAGAAAGATGGGGCAATCTGCTTCTGTGAAAATTACATCCATGGAAATCCTATGGGGCAATCCCACTCTGTCCTGTAGGGTAGCTTTGAGTCAGAATCAGCTGGACAGCAATGGGTTTGGTTGGTTTGGGTTCATACATTGGCATTGGGTAATTAGTCCAACTGTTTGGGTCAAGAACTGCCATTATGAAAAATATTTTAGAACAGTATTGCAGTGGTGTGCTGATTGGGTTAGGCAGGGGGTGAATGGTGGGGGAAGGAAGTGAAGCTAGGGTGGGTGCTGATTTGGGTCTCAGCAAGAATGGGGCCAGGAAGGTGGGAGAGCCCAGACTGTCTCAACAATACAAAATTATGTGCAAGGATAGACCTAACCCTGTTTGCTCCAGAAGCATTACACTTTTGCTGCCTGGTGGCACAACATTTAAGCACTTGGCTGCTAACCAAAAGGTTGGCATTTTGAACCCACCCAGTGGTTCCGTGGGAGAAAAACCTGGCTAACTGTCTCTGTAAAGATTATAGAAAACCCTAGGGGGCAGTTCTCCTCTGTCACATGAAGTCACCGGGAGTTAAAAATTGACTTGACAACGTACAACAACAACCACAACCCTGTATCTTTACTCAACTATTTTAATAGCACTTATTAAAGGAAAAAAAAAAAAAACCTTTGCCATTACATGGATTCTGACTCCTAGCGACCTTGTAGGACAGAGTAGAGCTGCTCCGTAGGGTTTTCCAGGCTGTAAATCTTTATAGAAGCAGCTGGTGACTTCGAACTGTCAACCTCTTGGTTAGCAGCCAAGCACTTAAGCACTGTGCCACCAGGGCTCCTATATTATAAGACTTTCAAAATCAACAAGTATATACTGAAAATAAATATGTCTGAAACAGAAAAAGTGGCTGGCACTTGAAATTTTCATATTTTGCTACATGATGGCGCACTGAACAATGTAACATGCCAACAGGGATATAATTGATTTGATTGGGAACATTGAAATAAAGAAATTCCTCGATATCCATGGGAAAATACCTTACATAAAGCAGTTGTTCTTGATACACATGAACTCAAGGTTTTGTCCCACTGCTGACAATATGCCTATGGAGCTAGAAAATTATAAATATATATGAGAATTAGAATATTTTGGTGAGCAGAATAAACAGGATGTACATAATCAGGTTGTTTCTCAGAGAGAAAAGTGTACGTTAATGGCAAGAGTGATTGCAGATTATTGTGGCAGTTATCAGTGGGATCAAACTTTGGAACAAGTACTGAGATGAGAAGCTCTGAAAATCTATAACACTTAATTTCACAGATAGAAAGTAGAATACTGAATGATAACTTAAGAGCAAATGGAATTTCTTCCCTTAGGAAATGATATAGAGAGTTCATATTTTCTTAATAGCTTTATTTGTAGCACATTTATTATGTCACTTTACATAGTGTTTTACTAAAAGACTTTATAAACAAACAAAACCGTATTGTGTGCTCAGTATCTTCTCTGTGTGTGGATTGAATGCACTGAGTCGTGAACTGTCTTGGGACCCCCTTCTCCAGCCCCTTGAGACTGGATTAGGTGGCTCCAAACTCATCCCTCTGGTAGCACGTACCACACACTATGAGATACTTGCTTATCTGTCTTCAACCCCATAGGACCATTACCTCCTTGAGGGAACAGACCAGGTCTCGTTCATTTTTATATAACAATAACATGGCCTGTTGTTGTTGTTGGGTGCCCTCAAGTCTGTTCTGACTCATTGAGACCCCATATACAACAGAACGAAACAGCGCCCAGTCCTGCGCCATCTTCACAATTCTTGTTATGCTTGAGCCCGATGTTGCAGCAACTGTGTCAATTCATCTTGTCGAGGTTCTTCCTCTTTTTTGCTGATCCTCTACTTCCCCAAACATGATGTCCTTCTCCAGGGACTGGTCTCTGCTGATAACATGTCCAAAGTATGTGAGACAAAGTCTCGCCATCCTCACTTTCAAGGAGCACTTTGGCTGTATTTCTTCCGAGACAGATTTGTTCATTCTTCTGGCAGTCCATGGTATATTCAATATTCTTTGCCAACACCATAAGGCATAAATTCTTTTTGAGCCTTCCTTATTTAGATGTCAGTGGAATGGGTAAATGAAAGTGAAAAATGTAGACCTAAAAGAGTATTGACTTTGAGTAGAAAAACACGATGTGGTATATGCATACAATGGAGTATAACATAAACAGAAATAAAGTTCTGACATGGACTGTGACATGGATGAACCTTGAAAGCCTTACACTTATTGCAATACGTCAGGCACCAAAGACAAATACTACATGAATCCACTTATATGAAGCATCTGGAATAGGCAGTTGCATAGAGACTAAAGTTTATTAGTGGTTACCAGAGGCAGGGGAAGGGCAGAATGGAGACTTATTGCTTAAAGGGCACTAAGTTTCTGTTAAGGATGATGAAAAATTGGGAAAAAAAAGTGGTGATGGTTGCAGAACATGGTGACCATAATTAATGTCACTGAATTGTAAAGATTGCCGAAATGGCACGTTTTGTTATATATATTTTACCGAAAGTAAATATATATACATTTACCTTGGGAAAGTTGTATATGGAGGAGCCCTTTTGGTGCAGTGTTTACACAGTTGGCTGTGAACCAGAAGGTTGGAGGTTCAAACCCACCAGCTACTTCTTCGCGAAGGTTACAGCTCTGGAAGCCCTATGGGGCTGTTTTGCTCTGTCTTACAGAGAGATGTATGTCAGAATCACCTCAATGGCCTTGGGTTTATTTGGTCTTTAAGTTGTATGTGTGAGATATTAGGACCTCTGGAGGTAGGCTTACAGAGATGAGGTAAATCCTCTTTTGTTCAGCAGAAAGGACTGAGAAAGCAGTGTGAACTGGAAATTGGAAGGAGCCCTTAATGAGTTTGCTCAAGATTTGCCATGGCCTTCATAGGACTCTGATTCCAGCTGACTCGTGGCTACATGAACTTACTTCAGGATTTTAAATCTGGCCACGGGAAGGAATTTTGAAGTTTGTTCAATTGTGGAAGCTCATTTTAATTTCTAAAAGTTGAGTCTGTCAATTAGTATCTGGGATCAGGGGCCTCTCCAGTGCCTGGGATTGCTTGCTTGGCTAACTCGAATAATGAACTCATATGACATATGTGGACCAATATGTTAGTTTTAGCATTTCTGCGGGCCGATACCATGTCAGATACTTCTTTATGAGTAGTGCAGCTAGGTGATTAGTAGGTAAATTTGCTAAATATAGATGATACGAACATGCATTTGGTTTCTCAGATTTCAGTCATGTATTTTTTTATTGTTTATAAACCATCCTTAACTAACTAAAAGGAATTAAAAGTGATACTGGTTAAGAAGATGTAAATACAAGTTAATTATGAAGAGCTTTCCTCTATTTTTATATAATCCAATGCTTTATTAAATTCCCAGGAATCATAGTTCTTCTGTACAGAGATTTTATAGAGAGCTCTGAAAGATTGCTAACTGGGGCAAAACCTGATTATTAGTTTTGCACAAACTAAATATTGTAAAAAGAACATTTGAATTTTCAAAAGTTAAGTGTAAGATAAATTTAAGGACAAATCCCACCCCCTCCCCTCCCCCGGCAGTGAGAAAATTTTTTGTTTATTTCCCTAGTGATATCTACTTAATATTTTTATTTTAACTTTTTTTCCTTTTGATAACATTTCAGATGATTCTGACATGCATAAGTACATATTTCTGTTTAATTTTGCTATCGTTTGGATAAATGGGGAAATCAGCTGCACTAGATATCTAGGCATTGTCCTTCCAGGCTTGGTACCTTCTCAACATTACTCTCCGCTTTTGACCTGGATTGTTTTGTCCATCTCCATGTGCTGGAACCCTCACGTGTCTGTCACTTTGTCATAGCGTGGGGGCTTGTGTGTTGCTGTGATGCTGGAAGCTATGTCACCAGTATTCAAATACCAGCAGGGTCACCCATGGAGGACAGGTTTCAGCTGAGCTTTCAGGCTAAGATGGACTAGGAAGAAGGACCCGGCAGTCTACTTCTGAAAAGTGTTAGTCAGTGAAAACCTTATGAATAGCAGTGGAACATTGTCTGATATAGTGCTGGAAGATAAGCCCCCTCCCCCCCCCCCGCCCAGGTTGGAAAGCACTCAGAAGATGACCAGGGAACAGCTGCCTCCTCAAAGTAGAGTCAACTTTAATGCCATGGATGGAGTAAAAATTTCGGGACCTTCATTTGCTGATGTGGCATAACTCAAAATGAGAAGAAACAGCTGCAAACATCCATTAATAATCAGAACCTGACATGTACGAATCTAGGAAAATTGGAAATCGTCAAAAATGCAATGGAACGCATAAACATCAATATCCTAGGCATTAGTGAGGTGAAATGGACTGGTATTGGCCATGTTATATTGGTTGTTCATATAGTCTACTAAGCTGGGAAGAGGAATGGTGTTGCATTCGTTGTCAAAAAGAACATTTCAAGATCTATTCTGAAGTACAACGCTGTCAGTGATAGGATAATATCCATACACCTACAAGGAAGATGAGTTAATATGACTCTTATTCAAATTTTCACACCAATCACTATGGACAAAGATGAAGAAATAGAAGATATCGGCTGCTGCAGTCTGAAATTGGTCGAACATGAAATCAAGATGCATTGACAATTGCTAGTGATTGGAATTTGTAAATTGGAAACAAAGAAGAAGGATCGGTAGTTTGAAAATATGGCATTGGTGATAGAAACAGTGCTGGAGATCAAATGATAGAATTTTGCAAGACCATCGACTTCGTCATTGCAAATACCTTCTTTCACCAAAATGAATGGCGACTATACACGTGGTGTTTTTTATACACGTGAACCTCACCAGATGGAATACACAAGAATCAAATTGACTACTTCTGTGGAAAGACTTGATGGAAAAGCCCAGTATCATCAGAGGGAACAAGGCCAGGGGCCCACTGTGGAACTGACCATCAATTACTCATATGCAAGTTCCAGGTGAAACTGAAGGAAATCAGAGCAAGTCCAAGAGAGTACATCCCACCTGAATTTAGAGACAATCTCAAGAATAGATTTGGCACATTGAACACTAGTGACTGAAGACTAAACGAGTTGTGGAATGACATCAAGGACATTATACATGACGAAAGCCAGAGGCCATTGAAAAGACAGGAAAGAAAAGACCAAGGTGGATGTCAGAGGAGACTCTGAAACTTACTTGCGAACGTAGATCAGCTAAAGCAAAATGAAGAATCGATGAAGTAAAAGAACTGAACAGAAGATTTCAAAGGTGGCTTGAGAAGACAAAGTAGTATAATGACATGTGCAAAGAGCTGGGGGCAGAAAACCAAAAGTGAAGAACACACCTGGCGTTTCTCATGCTGAAAGAACTCAGAAAAAAATTCAAGCCTGGAGTTGCAATAGTGAAGGATTCTATGGGGAAAATAGTAAACGATGCAGGAAGCATCAATAGAAGATGGAAGGAATACACAGATTCATTATACCAAAAAGAATTAGTTGGTGTTCAAACATTTCAAGAGGCAGCACATGGTCAGGAACTGATGGTACTAAAGGAAGAAGTCCAAGCAGCTCTGAAGGCATTGGAGAAACACAAGGCTTCAGGAATTGACAGAATATCAGTTGAGATGTTTCAACAAACAGATGCACCGCTGGAGGTGTTCACTCGTCTATGTCAAGAAATATGGAAGACAGTTTCCTGGCCAACTGACTGGAAGAGATCCATATTTATGCCTATTCCCAAGAAAGGTGATCTAACTGAATGTGGAAATTATAGAACAATATCATTAATATCTCATGCAAGCAAAATTTTGCTGAAAATCATTCAAAAGTGGCTGCAGCAGTATATCGACAGGGAACTGCCAGAAATTCAGGGTGGTTCCAGAAAAGGACGTGGAACCAGTGATATTATTAACAACCTGCATTATGCAGATGACACAGCCTTGCTTTCTGGAAGTAAAGAGGACTTAAAGCACTTACTGTTGAAGATCAAGGACTATAGCCTTCAGTGTGGATTACACCTCCATAGAAAGAAAATAAAAATCCTCACAAGTGGAGCACTAAGCAACATCATGATAAATGGAGAAAAGACTGAGGTTATCAAAGACTCCATTTTACCTGGATCTAGAATCAACACCCATTGAAGCAGTGATCAAGAAATCCAAAGACGCACTGAATTGGGAAAATGTGCAAAAGACTTCTTTAAAGTGTTGAAAAGCGAAGATGTCACCTTGAAGACTAAGGTACCCCTAACCCAAGCCATTGTGTTTTCAGTCACCTCATACACAGCTGAAAGCTGGAAGACTGAAGAAGAATTGATGTCTTTGAATCGTGGTGTTGGCGAAGAATATTGAATGTACCATGAACTGCCAAAAGAGCAAATAAATCTGTCTTGGAAGAAGTACAACCAGAATGCTCCTTAGAAGCAAGGATGGCGAGACTGTGTCTCACATACTTTGGAGATTTTATCAGTAGGGATCAGCCTCTGGAGAAAGACATCAAGCTTGGTAAAGTAGAGGGTTAGCTAAAAAGAGGAAGTACCTCAACAAGATGGATTGACACAGTGGCTGCAAGGATGGGCTCAAGCATAACGATTGTGAGGATGGTGCAGGACTTGGCAGTGTTTCACTCTAGTAGTGTACATAGTGTCGCTATGAGTCAGAACCAACTGGACGGCACCTAACAACAAGAAAGTTCAATCAGTAACTATTGATTGTGTGATTTTTGTGTCTTCAACACAGAATTAGATGAGGTGTGGGTCGTGAAAGGTTTAAACCAGTGTAGTGTCTATCATTTCATGACTTTCCACTTGATGTTGATAGGCAAAGAACAAGGAGGTTGAAGTGACCTGGTGTAGGTATAGATTAGTTTTTAGAAGAAATCTTTCCTATGTCCCTAAGAGAATATGTTTCCTTCTGTGGAAGAGGACCAGAACCTCTAGTTCCTCTAATTCCACAGAGCTTACAATTGCTTCATATTTCACTTATACTGCTAGGAGACGCAGGTGGACTAATTTGTCCTGTATTTTGGAGGGTATGTGCCTCAGCGCCCAACCCCAAGATCTCTAAAACATTCACTAATATGATAGCCCCTGAATCTGCATAGGGTTTATCTCACACCACTACCTGTAATGTATTTGCCACTTCTTGCTAATCTGTTCCGAGTACCATGATGTATCACTAAATCTGACCAACTGATGTTCTGTGGATTGTCCAGATGGCATAAGTCCCTTTGAACAATACTTATAACTGAAGGACAAAACTGTAAATGTTTACTTTAGTCCTTCCCACACGAAAGGGAACTCTTTCTGATAAGGGTGGAAAAGAACACATTTGGTAGACCAAATGCCTGAATAACGTATACTTAATATCATTGTGGGACTCTGTGTCAACAATTCACATGCTTAACGTTTGTCAGTATGATGTTTTCTTTATTTCTTTTACAGGGTTGCTTCCAAGCTCTCTTTTTAATCGTATAATACATATGTTGTTGTTGTTGTTGTTAGGTGTCATCGAGTCGGTTCTGACTCATAGCAACCTTATGCACAACAGAATGAAACACTGCCCAGGCCTGAGTTATCCTTACAATCGTTGTTATGCATGAACTCATTGTTGCAGCCACTGTGTCAGTCTACCTCATTGAGGGCCTTCCTCTTTTCCACTGACCCTGTACTCTGCCAAGCGCAATGTCCTTCTCCAGGGACTGATACCTTCTGACAACATGTCCAAAGTATGTAATTCACAGTCTCACTATCCTTGCTTCTAAGGAGCATTCTGGTTGTACTTCATCTAAGAGAGATTCATTCGTTCTTTTGGTATATTCAATATTCTTTGCGAACATCACAATTCAAAGGTGTCAATTCTTCTTCAGTCTTCCTTATTCATTGTCCAGCTTTCACATGCATATGATGCAGTTGAAAATACCATGGCTTGTGTCAGGCGCACCTTAGTCTTCAAGGTGACATCTTTGCTCTTCAACTCTTTAAAGAGGTGCTTTGCAGCAGATTTGCCCAATGCAGTGCGTCTTTTGATTTCTTGACTGCTGCTGCCATGGCTGTTGACTGTGGATCCAAGTAAAACGAAGTCCTTGACAACTTCAATGTTTTCTCCGTTGATCATGATGTTGCTCATTGGTCCAGTTGTAAGGATTTTTGTTTTCTTTTTGTTAAGGTGCAGTCCATACTGAAGGCTGTGGTCTTCGATCTTTATTAGTGCTTCAGGTCCTCTTCACTTTCACCAAGCAAGGTTGTGTCATCTGCATAACACAGGTCGTTAATGAGCCTTCCTCCAACCTGATGCCCCGTTCTTCATATAGTACAGCTTCTCGTATCATTTGCTCAGCATACATATAAGAGTATTTTAATACCTGTTCTAATATTTTCTTCAATATTTCCATGTGTTTATAGCAGGTTCAAACTAAGACCAAACGCATTGCTGGCAAGTCAATTCTAACTCACAGTGGCCCTATAGGATGGAGGAGAACTGCCCAATAGGTTTTCCAAGGCTGTAATCCTTATAGAAGCAGAGTGCCTCATCTTTTCTTCTGCAGAGTGGCCAGTGGGTTCAAACTGCTGAACTTTCAGTTGGCAGCCAAGCACTCACCATCTTTTTATGCAAATAACGCAATCCTTCTACATTTGTTTGCCAACCTTGTCCTCCTCTGTGAGGTATTTTTCTAAGTGCAGTATGCTTATTTTTTACAACAGCATGTAAAAATAATTAGCCTAGCTTGCTTACAAAAATAACTCACAGGGCAAAGGCATGGTTGGCAAACAAACATAGAAAGTTCACATTATTTGTGTAAAAATATGGTATCTACTGCACCACCAGGGCTCCTGATAGCAGATTACAGGTCTATAGTCTTCCATGTTGCTAAAACAAGAACTGAGATTTTTTTTTTCACAGAAGTTAGTTATAAGAGAATAAATAAAATATAAAATATAGTAGGTATAGTGGAATTTATGGAACAATATCATTAATATCACATGCATGTAAAATTTTGCTGAAGATCATTCAAAAACAGTTGCAGGAGTACATTGACAGGAAACTGCCAGAAATTCAAGCCGTATTCAAAAGAGAACGTGGAACGAGGGATATCACTGTTGATTTCAGATGGATCCTGTCTGAAAACAGAGAATACCAGAAATATGTTTACCTATGTTATATAACTACACATAAGCATTCGAATGTGTGGATCATAACAAATTATGGATAACATTGCAAAGAATGGAAATTCCAGAATACTTAATTGCACTCATGGGGACTCTGTACATTGATCAAGAGGCAGCTGTTCAAATAGAACAAGGGGATGCTGTGTGGTTTAAAGTCAGGAAAGGTATGTGTCAGGGTTATGTCCTCTCACTATACTCATTGAATCTGTATGCTGAGGAAAAAATACGAGAAGCTGGACTATATGAAGAATACTCAGTCTCTCATACTTTGAACATTTTATCAGGAAGGACATCATGCTTGGTAAAGTGGAGGGTCAGTGAAGAAGAGGAAGATCCCCAACGAGATGGTTTTACAGGGTGACCACAATAACGGGCTCAAGCATAGCAAAGGTCATTGGGATGGCACAGGACCACGCAGTTGTTCATTCTGGTGTACACAGGGCCAATATGAGTCAGAACTGACTCAACAGTACATAACAACGCCAACATAGTGGCCCCAGCTGAAATTATGTGTGTCCTTGTGCGTGAGTGTGTGTGCGTGTGTGTGTGATTCTTGTGGTAGAAATACACAAGTAGTTTAGTTTATCATCTTTGAAGAAGAAATTATTGGGTGTCTTAGTTGGTTAGTACTGCCGTAACACACAAACAGTAAGTCTCTAGGTTATGAGCATTCAACTTATGGAGAACTCTTACTTCTCCTTGAATGTTGTGTAAATTTCCCATCACTCTGAAAATAATTGAACCAACTCATGTTATTGTTGTTGTTAGGTGCCATTGAGCCGGTTCCAACTCATAGTGACTCTGTGCACAACAGAATGAAACACTGCCCGGTCCTGCGCCATCCTACCACTGTTCACAACAAATTCTTCACTTGCTGCAGGTGCAAATTTTAAATCATTGAAAAGGCTTCAGCTTTTTCTTGCACTAAAACAAAAGAAAAAACTCATTGCTATTGAGCCGATTCCAACTTATAGTGACCCTATAGGACAGAGTAAAGCTACCCCATAGGGTTTCCAAGGAGCAGCTGGTAGATTTGAACTGGCAACCTTTTGGTTAGCAGTTAAGTGCTTAACCACTGTATCACCAAATCTCTTTCTTTTAAGGCTAAATAAGAATTGTATGTACCTGTTCCAAGTTATCCACAAATTCTTAAAGACACACTTAGGAATAGATGTTGTTCAAAACCTGGGGACTGCCCGGACCACAAGTAAGTGGCTTCAAAATCAGAAATTTATTTTCTTGCTGTTCTGGAGGCTAATAGTCTAAATCAGGGTCTTAGCCATGTAAGTGTCTCCATTGTAGGTAGCCCCAGGTGACTTTTGGCTCTTAGCATTCCCTGGCTTGTATACAGTGTTTACATGGAATTGGTCTTTCCCCTGCAGTGTCTCTGCATTTATTTTGCTGTTCTTGTAACTCAGAGTTGATTAAGTTTAGGACCCACCCTTCACTCTGATGATCTCATTAACCTAAAAAAGAAAACTCTTTCCAAATAGGGTCACATCCACAGGTACAGGGGTTAGGAGTTTAATGCATATTTTGGGGGGATGCAATTCAATCCATAACAAAGGAAAAGATGGAATATTCAGAACACAATCAATGTCAGATTGGGTAAAGCCCTGGAAATGGAAGCAAAGGCCCAGAAAGGACTTCAGTTTGTTCAACGATAGAAAATGAGGTGCACTAAACACATTAGGGGACCTTCTTTCTCAAATTAATTGATTAATTTAATCATTGTCCTATAGATCCCATGGCTTTTAAAATTCCAAGCTCCCCCATTTTGTTTTCTATTATCTTTTACTTGAAATAAAGAGAATTTTTTGAAAATCTTTTAATTGTTAAGAAATTACCTTCTACTAATATTAATATTTAATATCAGTTTCTCTGGGAAAAGGGGTTTTGAAGAACTTCTATATATGTTAAGAGCTGGATGCAAAATGAACACTTGTATTTTGTATTTCGTTATCATTATATTGGGAATAGGTGCATTAAAATAGACTAATAACTTTCTTACTATTAAAATTGCCTTGGAGCTAATTACAAATTAATAAATTCAATTTGTCTCCTTTTTGAAATAAACTTGTGTGGTTCATTTGCTAGCAGAAATACATGGTTATTTAAAGATTTTTGCCTAGAAAATGTTTTGAGGCAATCCATAATTTTGAGGACTTGTAAGTAATTCCCTTATCTGAATTTGAAACCTTTAATACTCTCGAGGCATGAGGATGACCCAATAAGCAAAATCATATAGCAGAAAAATTACTGGTCAAATATCCTTTATTTCTAAATTCTACTTTTTTATTTGCCAGTGAAATGTAAGTAATTCTATCGACTTTGGCGGAATACTGATTTTTCTTTTATCAGTGGGAAATTTCTATATTTTGTTATAATTAAATTGGAGATACATTTATCTAAAACCTTATGGTGCCTGGTATTTTGTAAATATAACTGTGAAGTAAATGCAGTATATATTTCAAGGAAATGGCGGTGTATGGGAGATGTATTAGTAATATGGTGTAATAACAGATCAAACAGATAGGGTGATAAGTAGGTTAATTGGAATTTATGAGTAAGTCAGTCTTCTAGAGAGAGTTCACATCTGAGCTCCAGTTTAATACAACTGACTGGAAAATATGCTAACATGAAAATAAAAGATTGGGAAAATAAGTGTTCTATATAGTTCACAGAGTGCTTCCAATTTTTAAGGTGTCGTGTTGGTGTACATGAGCTCAGTGCTAATCGGCACAGGTCTTTATACAGAGAAGGTCCTAAGAAACCCTACAGGATTACAGACACTTGTAAAGCTCGCGTTGCCTTTTCTCCCCTCTGAGATGCTAGAGGAAACGTCTTTCTCTGTCTGTGCAGGAGCCCTGTCCTGGTTTTCCAGTGCGACTACCGCCACGTGATCTGCTTAGACTGTTTCCACTTGTACTGCGTGACAAGGCTCAATGACCGGCAGTTTGTCCATGACCCTCAGCTCGGCTACTCCCTGCCTTGTGTGGGTAAGTCTAGCAAGTTTTTTTATTTTTTAGGTTTTTTTTTTTTTCTTTTTTCATTTCTATCGCTACTTAGGAAAAGAACTACTGATATAAAACTGTCTTGCTAATCCCTAGGAAAGGGGTTGAAATTTCAAATACAAGTTTGAGCAATGCTGGGTAAGAAACATTGAGGTTTGGATCTCAAAAGATACGAAAACACTGGGAAGTGGAGGGACCTCTATTGAACTGGAAAATGCATAACTTGCATAAAGGCATTAAAAATAAATTTTGAAATATTACCCACCCAAGGCCCACAACGTGTGTCTGCAGGTCGGGTTTATCCTTCAGGTTAAGAGATTGGTTACCATGGATGTAGAACAGTATTACCCGCATTTCACAATTGCATGTCCCCATTGTTACAAAAATGAGTACGTAGCCTGTATAGGAAAGGACATATTAAAAAATTCAATAAAATGAGATAAAGCTGAATTTTTAACATTTTAAATATTTTTTAACTTTGCAAAACACCTTTCCTTGCACTATCCAGGCAGTCCCTGGGTTTCCAACGAGATCCGTCCCTGTGTCTTTAAGTCTTTTAAATCGAATTAGTAGGTAAGTTGGAGCAGGTGCTTAAGGTTCTTATTTAACCTTATTTGAGCAAGAAAAGGCTGGAAGCCTTTTCAGTGATTTAAAAGCTACAAGTGCAGCAAGCGAAGGTGATTGAGAGGAAGAATTTCAAAGTGAGGGCAAATTTATGTAACACTGAAGGACAAGTATGAGTTGTCCTTCAGTCAGATGTTGGTAACTCAAGATCTGCCTGTACTATTGTTACTGCATATATATATATTGCTCCTCAATAAAACATATATGTGTATGTATATGTATATACGTGTGTATGTTTGTATACACGCCTACACACACATATACATACATATATATATATAAAATCCATTGCCATCGAGTCAACTGCAACTCACAGTGACCCTAGAGGTCAACAGCATTAGTGCATTCACGGTGCCGTGTGGCCACTACCTCTCCACAGCTCCTGGATTTGTTATCACTCCAGAAGAACAGCTATAACTATTGAGTAATCACTCTCTATTGCCACTGTCCCCTTCCTCCTGGCCGCCACTACTCTGATTTTTGTCCCTATGAATTTGCCCGTTTTGGATATTTCATATAAAAGGAATCGCTTTATATGTGGCCTTTTATGTCTGGCTTCCTTCCCTCAGCATAATGCTTTCCTGGTACATCCAAGTTGTGGCAAGTATCAGTACTGGATTCATTTTTATGGCTGAAAAATATTTCGTCGTATTTACATACCACATTTTGTTTATCCGTTCATCCATTGATGTGTGTTTAGATTGTTTCCACCTTTTGGCTTTTGTAAATAGTGCTGCTATATATATTTGCATATAAGTTTCTGTGTGGACATATGTTTTCATTTCTTTTGGATACATACCTACGAGTTGAACTGATTAATGTTATGGCCATCCTGTTTAACTTCGTGAGGAACCACCAACCTGTTTTACACTGCTGCAGCATCCGTTTACATATCCACCAGTAATGTGGGAGTGTTCGTATTTCTCTATGTATTTGTCAACATTTGTTTCAGAATTTTTTTTTTTTTTGTAGCCATCCTAATGCGTTTGAAATGATACCTCATTTTGGTTTTGATTTGCATTTCCATAATGATCAATGGTATTGAACATCTTTTCCTATGTTTGTTGGCCATTCATACCTCATCTTTGGAGAAATGTCTGTTCAAGGCCTTTGCCCATTTTTAATTGAGTTGTTTTTCTTTTGAATTGTAAGATTTCTTTATATATTCTAGATACTGAGTCTTTGTTAGAGATATGGTTACCAAGTGTTTTTTCCCATTCGGTGGGTTGTCTCTTTACTTTCTTGATAAAGTACTTTGATGAATAGAAGTTTTTAACTTGATGCAGTCATTTTTTTTCTTTTGTTGGTCATACTTTTGGTGCCATATCTAAGAATTTATTGTCAAAAACACAGTCTTGTAGCTTTACCCTATGCTTTTTCCTAATAGTTTTCCAGTTTTAGCTCGTGTACCTCAGTCAATGATCCATTTTGCGTTACTTAGTGTATATGGAGTAAGGTGTATGTTAAGGGCAGACATATTTTAATGACTGAAATGTGATTAATACGTTCCTTTCGTTCAGTAAATGTGATTTGAACTTATGTGTTACCTTGATTCAATGGTCTTATTTTCATTTCCATGTATTTTTAAACTTAGTTTAAATGTATACCGAAGCTGAAAAATACGCCCCAGAATGATGACAGATCTAAATCTAAGAAGCTAACTGCACTGTTAGTTTTCTAAATTATGATACTCCACGGATTTTCTGGTAGCGGATGGTGGACCCAAACTGCAATCTTTTGGTTAGCAGCAGAGTTCTTAACAACTGCCAGTGATGTTAAAGGTTTTTTGTTCTTGTTGTTGTTAATAAGGTCCACATAATATGTGAGCCAATATGTTTTTAAGGACAAGTCATTGAAAGATACTGTACTTTTATATTTTTAGAAAAGAGTTAAAAAACCAGTGAAACATTCATCTGGAAGATTTCCATGCAGGTTGGAAAATTCTTTTTTTCGAATCCTTTTAAAGTAATGATTTTGTATTGGTAAATTTTTTTTCCCACAAAACTACATCGTGATGGAAAGATTTCTAAATACTTATTTTCAAAATTTTCATACTCAAAGTACTTTTCAAAGTCAATTTATCACTCATTGTTTTTTGATTCTTAATTTTTTACTGTAAAAAATTTTCAAACATAAGGAAGAGTAAAGAAAATATTACTGTAAACTCATTTGTACCCATTATGGGGGCTTTCTGGTATAACAGAATGTCTGATGCTTTTCCTATAATTTCTTGCCCCATGACCTGGAACCAGCGATTTCTCTAACCAGTCCTGAGCCCTGGCCACAGAAAATCATAATACGTGCCACAATTGGGGTGCTGGGTATGCCCACTGTTACTAGGCTGTACCCTGCTTCCAGGCCTATTGAAAAGCAATGGGAGACACGGTTTCTTGCTTTTTCATGTTTTCAGTAAGAGCTACAATAACAGTTCTGTTGGTAGTTCCATTTCAAATTCAAGGTTATGGGATTGCTACTTAAGATTAGGAAGCTTACATGTGTTGTTGCTTTCTCCCTTGGGAAAAATAGTTTTGCTGAGAGATGTCAACATAACTTCTCATTGTCCTTATGTCACTATCCACCTACAATTGTATCAGTATTACAATACCAGCACCACTAACAACAGATAATTAGTGAAAACACTCTTCAGATATTTTGCACTTTGTTTTCTCCTTAGGGTATATCCTTATAGGGATATAGAGCCATTTATAGTTTACCAGGAAACCCTGGTGGCGTAGTGGTTAAGAGCTATGACTGCTAACCAAAAGGTCTGCAGTTCAAATCCACTAGGTGCTCCTTGGAAACCCTATGGGGCAGTTCTACTCTGTCCTATTAGGGTCGCTATGAGTCGGAATCGACTCATCTGCAACAGGTTATCGTTTACCAACATCATTTTTGATTAAGTAGAGGATCTGCAAAAATGAGAGAAACCTGTAGTGAGATGGTTGACAGTACCCTGAACAATGAACTCAAACATACCAACAACTACGAAGTTGGCACAGGAGCTGGCAATGTTCCATTATGTTGTACATGGCCTCGCCATCCATTGGAGCCAACTCAGTGGCAACTGCAACAACATAGTTATTTTATGTTTTGATTATCTATGTGAAAGACACCTTTAGAACTTTATCACTCCAGCATTCAACCTCTGTTTTAATTGCAGAGTGAGGCCTGGAATGAAAGAATTTCAAATTAGTAATCTAATTGTATAATTTTTCATTGGAAGCCTTTTAAATGTTTTTCTGTGAATGTAGTCGCCTCGTTACTGGTTATTGAAACATATTGCTCCATAGGACCTTGCTTTCATTTTTAAAATGTCTCTACTAAGAAGCTACAGTCTCTGGCACCTCTTTCCTTTAGTGCTTAACAACACAAGCAGCAACAAATGCAAAGTGATGTCTTTGTGTGTCTTATAAGGAGAGGATTCTGGCAAGGACCACAAGCTGAGACAGGTTAGAGACAACTAGCCTGTCATCCAGCTGTGGAGGAAAACTTCCGCTCTGCAAAATCCACTGCAGTCCTCGCATATATCTTCAACAACATCTTAAAATATTTCTCCAGACGTGATTGCTCATAGGGCAATATATTGCATCACCCTATTGCTTATCATGTATTATTTCAGTCTTTTTTTTTAAAGTATTGTTCAAAGTATAACTGTTTCTCACATTATGAGAAAAGCGTCTCTGAAATGTAATTACAGTTTTTTTTTTTTCCTTTCTTTGTTAAAAGCACACTGGATTGTCCCTAATTGTTGCTAAAAAAAAAAAAAAAAGATTTGAAGACTCGATTTTCATGTATTAGTTGCTTAGTGTTGCTGTGTCTCATTACTATAATGGCTGCACACCCTCATTAGCATGTATCTCCAGGCATGTTAGGTGCTCCAGGTGAGGGTCACAGTCAAGGATAAGGGGACCCCACAGTGTCAGTGCTGCCCTCCCCTCTCAGTTGTGCTTGCAATATTAGTACTGTCTGTAATTAACAGTTTGTTTCCAGGACTCTTTTTGTCAGCTTTAACAGAGTTAGTTTAGTTAAGATGAGATAATATAGCCTAATCCTGTAGGCCAAGGGCAGGTGGTCTCTCACATGTTGAAAGTTAACCCAGAAGGAAGAACTCCACTCACAGTTCGTATTGTTAGGCCCCACTGGCCCCTCAGGACACTTCCTTTGCAGTATAGGACCCAGGACTATCTGATACATAGGCCCTGAGAGGAACCATCATTTTGTACTTACCTTTAGATACACACAGAAACTCAGTGTAGAGTGTACAGCATCAGCAAAAATAAGGAAAACCCTCAGTGAGGTGGATTGAGACAATACCAGCTATCATGAAGATGGTGCAGGACCAGGCAGTGTTCTGTTCTGTTTCTCATAAGGTCCCTAGGATTCGGAGCCAGCTCTGTGGCAACTAACAATGACAATCACAATACACAGAGCATCTGAGAATCCCAGTTCAAACCCCAACTCTGAGACTCACTGACTTTGTAGGGCAAGTTACTGAAGCTCTGTTTGCCTCAAATTCATTTTAGGGAGAAGGGGGTAATACAGTAGCACCCATTTCATAAGCGTTCATGTGGATTCATTGAAATAATGACTTATAAAGAGTTGGTAGGTTAAATACTGAAGACAGTAAGCCCACGATGAATACTGACTCATTCTGGTTGGCATTTAAATCTATGTTCTCATAAGCTGGGTGTACAATTTGCGTGTGCGCGTATGTGTATATTCTTAGAGGAACAGGTTTTTCTACATTCTTTAACTGGACGTTGGGTATTTTTTGTAAGTCAGCACATAAATCAGCCAATTATCAAGCATTATTTATCTCTCTGACCAGCTTTCTCTTTGGTTTATTTGACTTTGCCTTTTTTTCATGGAGCATAAGACGAGAACATATAAAATCATCAAAAAACAAATTAAAAATCAAATCATATCACACTATAAAGAAAAGCACTACATTGCGAGGAAGAACTTATTGAAAACATATTATTTCTGTGGCACACCTTCTCCCATGGTGGGGTACATTAAAAGATTTTGTTAGTGTCTATGAATGTACAATTTAATTGAAGAGGTAAGAGATGTAAGGCAAAATTATGAAATCAAACTTAGTATAATATGTATGAAAAGAAATAAAGTGGTAAACCAGTAAGGCACTAATAACATATAGAAAGGGCAGCTTTCTGGAAGCCGGATTGCTCCAGGGAAGCCTCAATGTCGAGGGCCAGACCCTGTTAGATATAGCATGGCGGCCTGCTGCCTATCATGGTAATCACATTGCTGAAGGAAATTTCTTGAATCCTATCGGCCCACCTCAATATTTAAAACTGTAGGATGACTGGACCCTAGTCAGGCCCTGGTGCTATCTGTGGCTTTGGAAGCTTAGGTGGGCCTTGTCGATTTCTCAGAAGAGTTGCCCATTTATCTTTCTACCATCACAGCTTTAAATGCCTCACCACATTGTTTCAGAGCCCTGTGGTGACGAATATCTATTTCTGGATTATAATTCTACCACAAAAGTTTCAACAGATTTATGTATGTCACCGGGGGGCATTTTCTTCTCTAGATCTATCTGTACCTTGAAAATGACAGTACCAGGACTCACACCTGGCTTTCTTGCAGCCCAGGGCCCATGTTCTTTCTACCTTAAAATTATTTGAAACTAAGTCCGACTTCCCAATTCTCTGAAGTTAATGCTGAAGTCCCTTTTTTTAAATTTATTTCTTGGGTGATTTAGCAATTGGGATAGTTTTTCACTGATGTGAATGTGAAAGTCAGTGTAGTAGTCTAACTCTAACAAAAGCAACATGGAAATCGCATGGCTTTACAGGACCATGCCATGGTCCCATGTGGGTCGGCTGGGAGACTCTGCTCTACGTCATCACCAGGGACCCAGGCTCCATCATCCTAGCATCCTCTGAGTCCTCATGGGTCCTCTCCGTCTTGCCCCTAGGGGATCACACTGCAGATTTTTAAAAGGCAGGCCACGTTCCTTATTCCCCACATTCCTCATTCCAGAACTCAGCCACGTGGCCCACCTAACTGCACAGTGTGGTGGGGAGGGTGTGAGTGTGGGCAGGAAATGCGCTCTGGCAGTGCGCCCAGGAGGAAAAGCAAGGGGGCTATAAACCTCCAGCGGTCTCTAACGCTGGTAGAGAGGATGGTGCAAACGTAATTCATTGAATGGCGTTTCTGTTTTCCTTTCCCCACTGACAACAGAGCAACACTCCATCAGTAAACTTCATTATAAGGAGTGACTGGTATATGGACAGACACAAGAAAAAGGGCTGGAGGGAAGAATTGGTGGTGTCCAGGAACTGATTCCAGCAAGGTCAACAGCATTGTCTCTGTGGCCATCTGTTTGGTCTTGGAACGCTAACCTCTGTGGAATCTACCTCAGAGGGGAGAGCACAATTCCCTATTTCTTTGACGCATGCGTGCGTCTCTAGTGAATCACAAAGGAAGAGATTCTTTAAGCAGATTTCAGCTAGTTCCGGCAGCACTGCTTCCACCAGCATCTGAAGGAGAAGCGCCTCGTCCAAGGACATTTCCTTTCTCCTCTCCAAACTGGATTTTGTCTTTTTTCCCTACATCTTATAAAATGATTAAAAAGAAAATGCCATTTTGTGAAAACAAAAGCAAGGTGGAAGCTCAGAATAACTAGCAGAGAGGGGAAAAATAATTTCTTCCCACCCATTTCTGTCCCAAACAGTTCAAAATAATATCCTACCCTTTGTATTTTTCAGAAATAACTTTTATAACTTATCCAAAGAAGTCTAGAAAGAGGCCTGTAAGTGGTTAAGATAGCCACAAGAATAGTTACAAGAAGTAGTCAAAGCAGCTGTCGTAGGATTTCTTTAGCTATACGTATGGATGTAGATTATAGATAGATAGACATAAAAAAAAAAAAAAGATAGACATAGATATATACAAATTCCTCTTCCCAACCTTGTTAATAATCAGCACAATTTTTGAATCTGTGTGTTATCACTATAAAAACCAAAACCAAACCCAGTGCCGTCGAGTCAATTTCGACTCAGTGACCCTGTAGGACAGAATAGAACTGCCCCATAGAGTTTCCAAGGAGCACCTGGTAGATTCGAACTGCTGACCTTCAGGTTGGCAGCCGTTGCATTAACCACTGCGCCACCAGGGATAGAGGGTGTTCTTCTGAAGCTGGAAGGATTATAACAGTAGTCAAAATAATAACCAATTGACCCTTAAGTATATTATTTTAAATGGTTTGATGTAGTCTCAATTTTGAATTTATTATAAGATATAAAATTTTTTTTTTTTTTTTTATATCATGCAGAGACAACAGTGCTTCAAACACAACTGTGTAGTTTAAAGAGAGCCTGAGTAACCACCACCTAGGTCAAAAAAAGGGTTCTTCAGCATCCCAAAACCTTCTATGTGACCTCCCCATCACAACTTCCTCCCTCATGCCAAGGAGGTTATCACCCTAACCTTCGTCACATCATTTTCTTGCCTTTCTCCATAGCTTCACAACCTATTTTTGCGTCCATAAGTAATATAGGCTGCTTTGAGCTCTCAATTTGATGCTTGAAAGATTTTGCCAGATTTCACTCACCAGAAGCATTTAAATTCCAATTACATCCGCAGTCATCAGACTCTGAATACATGTTCAAACATTCAGGATTTTCATCTTTAGTGTATATATACACATTCATATATATATGTAGGTAATTACACTAGATAATGTTATGTTTATGTTCACCTTTTTCATCTCAGTTGCTACCAGGTGTGTCAAAAATAGCTTCTGTGTTAGTATTTACATCAGATAAATTTTGTGCTCAAGATAAGGGCTATCAAAGGAAACTGTAGTAGTTACCATAAAGAGTCTCTTGAGCAAGAGTAGTTCTATCATCGTTTTGTATGAATTGGTCCTGTATCTATATTATAGATTTTTAAAAGCACAGCTCACCACCTATGTTAACTACCCAAAAAAAAAACATTCACCTTCAACTGTCAGTTTTCGTGTATAGCACTGTGAACACCTTCACCTTCTGAGCTTGTGGGTGGTTCCCCTTGTCCCAGGGCTTATATCACAGCATGAAAATTATTGAAAAGCACCCAATTAGAAGCTGACTTAGAGCAGAAGAGGCGCTTGGTATTGTACGACCTTCAACACACTGTGTCATCTCTCTAGTTTCTCAGGACGTGAAACGCCTGCTGTATCTCAGGTGCTACAGAATTTTGCAGCTAGTCACAACTTGATCCTGGAAGAAAACAGAGCCATTTGAGGCCTTTTGGCCAAGACAATTTAAGTTCACTTGAGGCAGAAATCGCTTTGGGGTTTCAGTACATGCACTTTCTGATCAAGACAGGTGTTTGGCTTTTCTAATTGTTAATTGCACATTATGTTCCTCCCTCATCATCATCATCATCATCATCATCATCAAAAGACGTGTATGTAAAACCTCCTGGTGCTGTGTTTGGTGCTGTATGTTACTTCGGCCACTCTCAAAAATACATGCAGTAACTGTGATAAAAGTTTATTCTCCCTCACTGTGTGATGTCTTGTATTAATGAGACTTCATGCATAGAAAATGCTATAAGCTGGTGACCTCCAACTATCTGTCACATAATTAATAATGTGCTTACAGAGGCTGATTTACATATTCATGAGAGTTTATACCATTAGTTTCTGTGCAGGACAGTGAAACAATTTGAGGTGTTAAATGCACACCAATTTAGCAAGAGGAAAGAACTTGTTACCTTCAAGTCGATTCGGACTCATGGCAACCCCACGTGTGGCAGAGTAGAGCTGTGCTCTAGAGGGTTTTCGATGGCTGAGTTTTTTGGACGTTTATCTTCTTAGTAAGAGGAGGGGACGTTTAGTGTTGTAAAGTCAAGATGAAAATAAACTTATAATACTTGAATCAAGCAATTGTATATTCTAGTAAAATTTGGATGCCTTCCGGGCCATCTTATAGGTTCTGTTACTGATTCTTTTCAGGAGATTGGACAAATTAATATTTCTTGTATTTTCTGCTTCTGAAACCATGACTAGAAACCATCTATTTTGGAACTATAGAGGAAACACTTTATGAGATGCAGTAGCCATGATGAAAGGAAGGGGGATAAGAACAATGATCAAGAAGTGGTAGTATTTTGTCTGACATCTCTCTTCTCTTCTCCCCCTTCCGTGGCCAGTAACAGCTCTTTCCTATGGCTCACATGTATCAATCAATACCTTAAAAATCAGCCACCTTCTAGATTCTGAAATCATTTTCAAATACTTGACATCCCTAAATTTCGAGAAAATTTATTGAACGTAAGCCCTATATATAAGTTCTGTTCCCCAATAGCATAACTACATGATATTCCTTAAAAGGAGTTCCTGGGTGGTACAAGTGGCAAACACAGTGGGCTGCTAACTGAAAAGTTGGAGGTTTAAGTCCACCCAGAGGTGCTTTTGAAGAAAGACCTGGTGTTCTACTTCCAAAAAATCAGCTATTGAAAACTCTGTGTAGCACAGTTCTACCCTGACACACGTGGGGTTGCCACGAGTCAGAATCAATGCATGGGAAGCTGGTGGTAGTGATGGTGCTTCCTTAAGCTATGCCTGTTCTCTGTCCTTCTCTTCCCTCCTCCTGCATTGTAGTGTTGGCTGGTTTCCATGCTTCAACACCCATGTGCCCAAGGAATGCAGGGACCTTTCTGCCAATAACTAACTTTAAAATCCAGACTTATTAGCAAACATTCTAGGGAGGACCCCCTTACCTTCTGAATCCTTTGTAACATCCAAAATACAGTCGTCTTCTCTGAGGTAGTGGTGGTTAGTATGGCATATGTGCCATGTCTCAGCCCTTGGTTCTAACCCCAGGATGGATAGGCAGAAATTGGGGACTCTAAAAGAGGTTTTCACTGGTTACGGGAGACTGAATTGCTGTAACAATTAGAGCCCAGGATATAATGGCTTATACAGCTGCATCCTGCATGTGAAGGAAGTTTCAGGGTGGGGGGTGGCTGTCTTCTAAGTGTTGTTTCTACCTTTTGGCTCTGTTGTCCCACTGGGCCATGTCATTATTTTATGGTCAATAACGAGTCTCATCCAGGGTTCAGCTAGTTGAAAGAGAAGGGAATTATAAAGGAGACATGCAGCTTTCTTGTAAGCCCCACCCGGGAGGTTCATACATCTCTTCATTTCATTGCCTGGGACTTAGTCATTTGGCCTGCCTGCCTGTAAGAGAGGCTAGGAAATGTTGTCTATGATACAGTGAAGAAGAATTTAGGTAGACTCTGGTAAGTCTATGTCTAAAATGTATTCCTTCGGGGTATTGCTTGCTCAACTTCCAAGTGGTGGGCTTGGTTACATGTTCATGGTTCAGGAATCATGAATGAAGTATAGACTTTGTACTTAGCCAATGCTGGGTTCCAATTCCAGAGCTGCTCTAGTAGATATCAAACTGATTTTCTTATTTTAAAGTGAAAACAATTCTTAATTCAGAGAGAAATAAGATTGTAATTAAAAATGACTTCACAGTCCCTGATACACAATTAACCAAACCATAAAAACCAAACCTGTTGACATAGGGTCAATTCTGACTCATAGCGACCCTACGTTGTTGTTGTTGTTAGGTGCCGTCGAGTCAGTTCCGACTCATAGCGACCCTATGCACAACAGAAGAAAACACTGTGTGTTCCTGCGCCATCCTTACAATCGTTGTTATTCTTGAGACCATTGTTGCAGCCACTGTGTCAGTCCACCTCGTTGAGGGTCTTCCTCTTTTCTGCTGACCCTGTGCTTTGCTAAGCATGATGTCCTTCTCCAGACACTGATCCCCCCTGACAACATGTCCAAAGTATGTAAGAAGCAGTCTTGCCATCCTTGCTTCTAAGGAGCATTCTGGTTGTATTTCTTTCAAGACAGATTTATTCGTTCTTCTGACAGTCCATGGTATACTCAATATTCTTCACCAACACCACAATTCAAAGGCATCAATTCTTCTTCTGTCTTCCTTATTCATTGTCCAGCTTTCACATGCAGATGATGCGATTGAAAGTACCATGGCTTGGGTCAGGCGCATCTTAGTCTTCAAGGTGTTATCTTTGCTTTTCAATACTTGAAAGAGGTCCTTTGCAGCAGATTTACCCAGTGCAATGTGTCTTTTGATTTCTTGACTGCTGCTTCCATGGGTGTTGATTGTGGATCCAAGTACAATGAAATCCTTGACAACGTCAACCTTTTCTCTGTTTATCATGATGTTGCTCACTGGTCCAGTTGTGAGGATTTTCGTTTTCTTTATGTTGAGATGCAATCCATAGTGAAGGCTGTGGTCTTTGATCTTCATTAGTAAGTGCTTCAAGCGACCCTATAGGACAGAGTAAAACTGCCCCCTAGGGTTTCCTAGGAGCACCTGGTGGATTCAAACTGGCAACCTTCAGGTTAGCAGCCATAGCTCTTAACCACTACGCCACAATAGGTATTCCATGTATGATAGCTTCCCAGTCACCACCAGTCACATACCCAATTTCAGAATGTATTCTGGATACTGACAATTGGTTAACTTATATTTGTTCCTGAAATTAGACAGCTACTGTAGAAATAATACTGGACTAGAAGTCAAGAGAATATTCCTGACTCTACCACTAATGAAGCACGTAGTTAATTTGATACAATCACTTAATAGTTACTGTGTACCAGAGTGGCACCCTGATGGTACAGTGGTTAAGAGCTTGGTTGCTAACCAAAAGGTCAGCAGTTTGAATCCAGCAGCTGCTCCCTGGAAATCCTGTAGGATAGTTCTACTCTGTACTATATGGTCACTATGAGTTGGAATCAACTCAATGGCAACAGGTTTGGTTTTTGGTTTGGATAACAGGCCAGACCTTTTCATGTGCTACCGTATTTAACCCCCCTAATGATCCTATGTAATTTATATTAATAATCCAATTTTGCAAGCCAGTAAAGTAAGCCTTGTTGTTGTTGTTAGGTGTGCCATCAAGTCGATTCTGATTCATAGCAACCTATGCACAACAGAAGAAAACACTGTCCAGTCCAGTGCCATCCTCACACTTGTTACTATGCTTGAGCCCATATGCTTGATCCAAAGTTTTTGAACAAGAGATTAAGTTGCAGCCACTGTGTCAATCCATCTCCTTGAAGGTCTTCTTTTTCATTACCCTCTACTTTACCAAGCATGATGTCCTTCTCCAGAGACTGCTCCTACCTGATAACATGTCCAAAGTATGTGAGACAAAGTCTCACCTTCCGTGCTTCTAAGGTACACTGTGGTGGTACTTCTTCCAAGACAGATTTGTTTATTCTTTTCACAGCCCACGGTACATTCAATATTCTTTGCCAACACAACAGTTCAAAGGCATCAATTCTTCTTCAGTCTTCCTTATTTATTGTCCGACTTTCACATGCATAGGATGCAATTGAAAACACCATGGCTTGGATCAGGCTCACCTTAATCTTCAAGCTGATATCAATGCTTTAAAGAGATCTTTTCCAGCAGATTTGCCCAATGCAATGTGCCTTTTGATTTTTTGACTGCTGCTTCCATGGGTGTTGAATGTGGATCCAAGTAAAATGAAATCTTTGATAACTTCAATCTTTTCTCTGTTTATCATGATATTGCTTATTAGTCCATTTGTGACAATTTTTATTTTCTTTATTTTGAGATGTAATTCATTCTGAAGGCTGTGGCCTTTGATCTTCATCAGTAAGTGCTTCAAGTCCTCTTCACTTTCAGCAAGAAATGTTGTGTCATCTGCATAACACAAGTTGTTAATGAGTCTTCCTCCAGTTCTGATGCAGCCACTTTCATATGATCATCAGCAAAATTTTACTTGCTTGTGGTATTAATGATATTGTTTGATAAGTTCTGCATTTGGTTGAATTACTTTTCTTGGGAATAGGTATAAATATGGATCGGTTCCAGTCAGTTGAGTAGGTAGCTGTCTTCCAAATTTCTTGGCATAGATGAGTGAGCACTTCAAGAGCTGCATCCATTTGTTGAAACATCTCATTTGGTATTGTCAGTTTCCGAAGCCTTGTTTTTAGCTTGTGCCTTCAGTGTAGCGTGGACTTCTTTCTTCAATACCATCTGTTCCTAATCTTGTGCTACCTCCTGAAATGATTGAACGTTGACCAGTTCTTTTTGGTATAATGACTCTGTGCATTCCTTCCATCTTCTTTTGATGTTTCCTGCATCACTGAACATTTTCCTCATAGAGTCCTTCAGTATTGTGACTCATGGCTTGAATTTTTGCTTCAGTTCTTTCAGCTTGAGAAATGCTGAGCATGTTCTTCCCTTTGGGTTGTCTATCTCCAGCTCTTCGCACATGTCATCATAATACTTTACATGTGACATTCCTAGCAGATGGGGTGTGACTGGTAGCGTTTTCATCTACAGGAGGAATTACGTACCATTTTGTTCATGTCTCACATTTACCTTTAGATTGTGAAAAATCCATTGTCACCAGGTTTGGAAAGAGAAATGTAACTATGAAAATGGAATATATTGCAAATGTTTTCACAAGGATATAAAACTTATTTTACGACACATACTCTTACAGCAATCAAGCCTAAGGAATGTAGAAGGAAGGCAACAATAAAGATAAGAGCAAAGATGAATGAGATTTATTGGAATAAAGTTTAAAACAAATGTCAAAGATTTAAAAAAGTATTTAAAGCATTATGTAACCCATAACAAGCAGTATGTATGTGAGTGCTGTTATTATGATCATGATAAATAATATTGAAATAATATTCATTATGAAACACATGGCAAAAATGTACACTAGACAAACACAGTGAAGCCACCAGAAGTGAAATGATACTTAGGTTATCCAGACCTTCACTCTTGAACATTCTATTCATCGAGACTTAAAAATATCATTTGTGTTTCTCTTCAAGGCGACCACTTTATAGAAAATATTTATAAAGCAGGTGAACATAAACCTGACTTTCTCCCCAGAACCCCAAGGAACCAGGGACTGGTCTCCACTACAAATAGATGGCGGCCACACATTATTAGCCCAAATATGGACAAAATTTAAACGTGAGCCTTAAAGAAGGACTCATCGCAATTGAAAAGGAGTGATCAGCTGCTTTAAAACTGATAAATGATGGAATCAAAGTGGTGAGAATGATCAGGCTGATGAAAGGCAGAGTGGGAAAACAGCAAATGGCTTTTCCTTTGAAATGCGAGTTGGTTTCAGAGGCCAAAATCCCTGCTGCTGGATGAAGTACCATCATCATCAGAATATATTTATCGAACGTGCCATTTTAGAGGGTACTGTTTCAGGAACTGAGCATTGTTCTGTGCTGAGCACAGCTTCCGTAGCTACCACCTATGAACGGAAGGAGTAATTACCTGTAAAGTATGGTTAACTTTATATTTATGCTATGTAGCACACAGGGTGTAAATCAACAACAGCCACGTTCAAACTTTATTTTCCAAAGGAAGCTCCAGGCTGCAATTTTGCCATTCTTCTTTTTATCCAAAAACAAAAAGAAATATAGATTAAAAAAAAAACAAAAAACAGCTGTAAAGCTGTTAATGAGGTTTGCAACCAGCTAAGACATAATGTAAATCATTAGAATGTTTAAAGGTCTTGTTGTTTATTTTCCACCACGAGTATAATAGAGAAAGACCAGTTCCAGGGGAAAGTAAGCCCATCTTGTCATTGAAAGAAGGCGTGGGGCACAGGTAGCTTCTGTTAGTCATGACCCTTTGCCCTCAGTAATATCAGGTGCTTAGAGTAATGTTTCGGGAACAGTGAAAATCATGGCAGCTTCTGGGGGGATAATAACTGTTAACAGGGATATATTGTTTACCAGAGAGACTGAAACAAGACTCAAGTAAATAATAAACATTTCAGAAAATTACCCAATTACATACTTAACCACTCCAAGGTATTCTGGTCTCCAGGGAAAATAGCATGCCTTTTACAAAATTGCTCATAATTGTGAATTGTGTGTTTACGACAGAAGTCTGTGAGCTGGTAGAAGGTACATTTGTCAGAGCTTGGCACTGGAGTCTTTTTTTAAGGAATTTCAATATAAGAGAGAAACAGTTGCAATTACTTTCTGGATGCCAATAAAATATGTGTTTAAGAATGAGTGACAAATTATACTAAAGAAGCCTACAGAGCTATTGTGATGTGTGAGTGACTTATTCAAACTACCTTGTATTGACGGCATTTAACTATTGTTTTGAAGATATATTTTCTTTATGAGATCATATTATGCTGTAAGACGATAGATTTCTATGTTGCTAGTATTAATTATTGATATTACAGGAAGCACCCTAATACTTTTGATACATCTATTTTTATGTAGAAATGGATAATTTAATTACTGAATTCCTAAAAACAATTATATAAATAACTCAAAGTAATTTTTTAACTTGGAAGTTGTTGCTTTTCGTTCCTATGTCGTGGAGCAGACGTTCTCAGAAACCATGCAGCCAAGCAAGTATGGATTTAGATAAGAGGGAGAAGAAAGGGGGAAAGTGGGGCAGGCTGGGGAAAACAGCCCTGGTAAAGGGAACATTCTCAGATAATACTCTGAGATTGGAGGGGACAGAGCAAAGGTGAGGCATACAAAGAAGACCGGAGGGGCTGAACCAAAGGGAAAGAAAGCAGCAAGGCAGACAGGCCAAACAACCCTGTAACTGAAGCGTGTAGTGAAGATTTTGGATTTTCTTCAGAGACCGTAAGAGAAGCTGGGACCCTTGAACAGAAGAAGTGACATGATCAGATTTGCCTTTTTAAATGGTCACTCCAGCTGCAGGAAGGGAAAGTGATTGCAAAGGGGCAAGATGGCGGCGGATGGATGACCACTAAGGAGTGCAGCCTGAGATGATGCTGACTTGCCCCAGGGTGGTAAAGGTGTTGGTCCTGGGGGATCTTGAAGGAAATGGATGAATTCAAGAGTAATTTGGAAGTTGTTTTTGACAAGACTTGGTGATGGACCTGGTACAGAAGAAAGATAGGCAAGAGAGGGTGTCGAAGATAACGCCTAAGTTTCTGGCTTCCATACAGGATGAATGTGCGTTTCAACAAAACACTTACGAGAAACAGTGATAACGCTTCAGTACATTTCTTTTTTATTAAGATTCAATTGTGGTGAATGATGCTTTATCCGGTGGTTGCAGGGTGATCTTCAGATTGCAACTTGCAAATGCTCATGAATATTATCATGGAATCCTGCAAACAGGCAGAAGATTAATGTTCATTCAATTTCATGTGGGTAATATGGCACTTTTCACTCTGTGGGGGAGAAAGAGGTTTGTGAGAGAGCTAATGAAATAAAAGTCGGTGAATTACTCTCGCTGAATTTGCTGTAGTGTTATGATTCTCAGCTTATAGTGAAGGGAAATGTAAGAAACAAGTACAGAATTTCTTCTTGTAGGGATGTTGTTGAGGTTGTCATTTACTATGACATGTCTCCTCTTTGTCCATGCATGGAAGAAATGTCTCTCTGCACCAAGTCCCTTCCGGTTGGCAGGAACAGAACCAACTCAAGCTAGCATAAGAGGAGAAGAAGGGTTTGTTATCAAGGACAGGTGTCTCATGTTTCCTAGAGACAGGTGTGTGCCTCATGGGACAGTGGAACCATTGGTCCAAAAAACCCCTGCTCTGTCTCTGTGTGTCTGCTCACCACTCCACCTCTCGGCTTCATTTGATCCCTACTGTTTTTTTTTTTTTTTTTTTTTCAGTAGACCAGTTTCCTCTGTTTCTCCAACTCTGTAGCAGGCACATGCCAACCCAAAGCTCATAAGCTTAAAGAGAGCCATAAGACTTTGGACAGATGATTTATTTGATTCGATCAAGGCTATTTAAACTTCAGTTCCAGGAAAACATTGATTAAATTGCGGAGATACTTTCTATGCTGTGGAAAATTTAAGTGTTAGAGATCTTTTTCTGGCCACTAAGAAGACCAGAGCTTCCAAAGCCTGTCTTTAGCAACTGTAATATTATATGATGTACCTTTGTGTGTGCTCTCTTTTTTTTTTTTGTCCTTGTTGTGGTTGTTGTTGTTAGGTGCCATTGAGTCGTTTCTGACTCATAGTGACTCTATGTACGACAGAATGAAATACTGCCCGGTCCTGCGCCATCCCCACAACTGTTGCTAACTACTTTTATGTGTGGCCTTTCTAGCCGTGGTCTTATGACTCCCACCCAGGTGATTGGGTGGGGCTGTGCAAATAAGATAATTATGGCCCAACAAGGGGATTGGTCAGTTTTGCCTTAAAAGAGAGCCAATTCCAGAGCAGAGAGGAGAGCCCACCCCCACCAAAGGAGAGACCCACAGTAGAGACCCACAAGAGATGGCACAGCCCACGGAGCATGTCTGTGCATATGCTCACTGTCTTTACACTAACTAAGGTACCATTTCCCATGTCAATTTTATGACCACTCTTACTGTGATATCAGGTTGCTTCTGAAATCTAGTATCTTACCAGCCTGGCTTTCTTCCCCCTTGACTTTCCGAATTCTTCTTTCATTAGTTCTCAGAGCTCTGCTCCACTTTGTGAGAGTTATATTATGCATGTTTTTTTTTCATTTATTTAATCCTTACTGTAAAATTTCTCATTCTGTCACTGCCTGTCCTTAGACTGCTACTTCCCAGCACCTAAATCTCCTGCTGACTTCCTCTCTATAACCCCAAATCTGTCCTTTAGTCCCGATATCTCCCTAGGGTCAATGCCCTGTGTTCCAAGATGCTCCTTCCCTGTTCCACTCTGGAATTATTACTTAATTACCTGCATAATAGTTCTTGATAACTCCAAATAAATCATAAGCATCTCAAGTAAAGTATCCAAATCTTGTACTTCCTTTGGATTTCTCATATTGCGTGGCACCGACTACTACAGAGTCATTTTGTAAATATGTCTTTGAATCCCTAAGCTAATCCAAATCTTGCGTTGAAATTAGTACCACAGATTTCTGGTTATAGCTCTGCATCTGTCTCTCTGTGTCAGCTTGGATCTGTTCCTTCACTACTCCAGAACATTTTTTTTTTAGTTGTAAGCTCAGGGTATTAGACTGGTCAGTTGCTGATGTTTCCACCAGTTTGAAATCCTATACTTTGTATAATCAGTCTTCTACTGTATTTTGTTTTGGTTCCCTTGCATATCTTGATATTATCAGCTGTTAGAATTTACAGATTTCAACTTGTACATTTGGAAAACATGATGATTGTCATTTGGGTGTGTGAACATTTGCAAGCCTGGGCAAAAATCTTCTGTTACTGTGCATGACATGGTGTAAATGGATCCATCCATCCATCCACCCATCCATCCACTTACCCATCCATCCATCCACCCATCCACCCATCCACCCATCCACCCACCCACCCATCCATCCACCCACCCACCCATCTATCCATCCATCCACCCGTCAATCCACTTACCCACTCATCCATCCATCCGTCCGTCCATCCATCCGTCCGTCCATCCATCCATCTGTCCACCCACCCACCCATGCAGCCATCTATCCATCCATCCATCTATCCACTCACCCACCCCTCCAACCATCTATATCCATCCATCATCCATCTATCTGTCCAACTATCCATTCATCCCTCTACCTGCTCACTCATACCTCACTTCCCATCATTCATCTATTCACCTTTTATACATACACACATACATAAATTATTCCTATGGTGAGGGCACAGTGCCAGTAACATAAACGTAAAAATAAAAAGATATAGTTTCTTCTTTCAAAGAGCTTCCTGTCTTAGTTTGAGACAGACACAAAAATTATAACAATAAATAATCGATTAATTTGAGGCAAACACCTGTTGTATTCTGTTGCAACATAATGATGCATCATATAATTTATTCTTAATAAAAATGGACATAATATCTTATTAATAGGATATTAATTTTGAGTAATTCTGTAGATCATCTGATTAAGCCACATAATTTCTTTTGGTGGGATTTGACATCTATTTTAAGAAAGGCTGTTATTCTGAAATTATTGCTGAATACCATAAGCATGATGCAAAGAAAAAAGTACTTTGTTATTTGTGGCCGAAGAATTCATAGTGTATTGAAATCTTTACTGAATCACTAAACTTGTGATTCATTTATGTTATTGATACCAGTTTGGATATGAATAGATGTAGACTGAAACCCCACATATATTAGGAACCCTAAGCAATATTTGATGATTTATGTTCTTCAGTACTTATGCGTAAACTCATTTTCTTGCATAGAGTTTTGATTTAATGAACTGAATTTACTAGAACTTAAACTGAGAATAAAAGGATCTTTATAATTTTTGAAGATATTGTTATATTCTATTTAACATACCACTTTCATTGAAATAAAAATGTAAAGTTACAATGCCAGTACACAAATATACATGTGGGCGTCATTTCACTGTGCTCCATCTGTGCCGTGTCCTTGTAAGATTGATGTGACTTGGTCTGACATTGTGGCATCATTTTCAAATTCATTTCAGTCTTACAATGTTGCCAATTTAATGTGTGAATGACACTAACTAATTAAATTGAGGAAAAGGGTATTCATAACGTGTGATGTAAATAGAAAATAAAGTTAGCAATTGACATTGTGACCACAGGACTTTTTTTTTTTTTTTAATGAATGAGCTGTGTGGTGAAGGGTATATTTAGAGAAAGAAGGGCTAAAAAGCCACTTGATTGACAAACATGATTTGTGGTTCAATCAGTTACATTTATGCTGTTAGGCCTTGTTCACTGAAAGTATATACAATGCCCTTCTGTTGTATCATAAAGCCTCTTCACGTCAGTAAAGCATCAGCTGTGTCAACTGCTTAGTTCCACTTTAGAAAACTGAACCCAGTTTTATGCTTGGGTATATACATTTCCTATACCCAGGGAACCCAAAACACACTTAAAGGCTGAGGTGACTTATGCCAAACAGTGGGAAATGGTACATGGGGGATAGCAATAGGAAAAGATAATTGAAATATATGTTAGTGGCATATAAAGTGTATATATATAGATGTATTTTTTTTAAGGAGGACATTAATGCAGCCTCAATCTGGTAGCTTATGAAAATCTATGTTACTATTAAGCTTTATTAGAATGGTTAGCATCTTAGGATGTAATGAAGGTGCTAAGTCATGGTTATTAGAAGTGAAAATGGGCCACTGTTGTTCCATTGGTCTCTCATCTTTAATGACATTTAGTGCTTTCTGAAGCATTCAGAAAAAAAAAAAAAAAGCCACCTTTATATTTACTGTAGATGGCCAAGCTTTCTAACCAAACACATCCTAAAGGGTGGTCTAGAAAGTGCTTTCCCAGTCCTTCCAGTGCCAGTGGGAATGGAGGTAACCGTCACTATTTGCCATTCGTAATTGTATAGTTCAAAGGAATTTTGGTGTCTTCTGAAATAAGAGATTTTTTTTTCAATGATGAATGGAATTGTATGTGAAATCAATTTGCTTCACATATAGTCATAGAATTATAGATTTGCTAGCAACCTTTGAGATTACCCAGCTGGGTATTTTACAGAAGAGGAAACTGAGGCTCAGAGAAGTTAAGGAGAGTGGCTGTCTTCTAGTGGGGGAAAAGTGAGGCTATGTACTATCTACTGTAGGTTCGCTGTGAGTCAGAATCGACTCAAGGGCAACGGCTTGGCTCATACACCAGTGAAGCCATCACCGTAATCAATATAATGAACATATTCATCACCCCCCTTCTACACATCCTTGTCCCTCTGTCAACTACTGATTTGTTTTCATTTTCTGTTTGAATACTCTAGAGTTATTTAAAACTGAACTCTTTTTTGTATGGATTCTTTCCTACAATAAAATTATTTTAGGATTCATCAATGTTGATGTGTATATCAAAAGTTCATGTTTTTTTTCTATTGCTGAATAATATTCCTATGTATGAACATACCACAAGTTTTTATCCATTCAACTGATGATGAACATTTGGGTCATCTCCCTGTTTTGTTTATTACAAACAAAAGCTGTAATTAATTTATGTAAAAGTTTTTGTATCATTCTACTTCTAGGTATTTATGGAAGATAAAAATAAATTTATGTACATACAAAAACTTTTTAACATTTTAACATTAAAAAATGTTAAAAAGTTTTGTATGTACATTTTAACATTTAAAAAATGTTAAAAAGTTTTTGTATGTACATAAATTTATTTTTATCTTCCATAAATACCTAGAAGTAGAATGCCCAGGTCATATTTTAGGAGCATGTGTAACTTTTTAAGAAATTTCTAAACTATTTTCTATACTGTTGTACCATTTGACCTTCCCAACAGGAATGATTGAGAGTTCCAGTTGCTCCACATTTGATATAATCGGTGTTTCGAATTTTGACATTCTAGTAATGTATGGTCTCATTATGGTCTTAAGTTGATTTCCCTAGTATCTAACGAGGTCAAGCCCCTTTTATGTATTTACGTATTTATATGCCCTTCTTTTATCTTCTTTGTTGAAGTGTCTTTTAGAATCTTTTACCCATCTTGTTTAAATTGAGTTTTTTTCTTATTATAAAAAATTAAGAGTTCTTTATGTATTCTGAAAACAAGTATTTTATCATATATGTGATTTGCGAATATTTTCTCCCTACCCGTGACTTATATTTTCATTTCATTAGTAATGTCTTTAAGAGAACAGATGTTTCAATTTCAATGAAGTCCGATTTATCAATTTGTTGTTTTTTGGATCATGATGGTTTTCATGCTGTAACTAAGAAATCTTTGCCTAACCCAAGGTTACAAAGGTTTTTCCGTATGTTTTCTTCTAGAAGTTTTATTGTTTTAGGTTTTATATTAAGAGCTTTGGTCTATTTTTAGTTACATTTCTATGTGGTACAAGATGTGAATTGAAGGCCACTTTTTAAATATGCATTTCTAATTGCTCAAGCACCATTCGATGAAAAAAATTATCTTTTCTTCCTTTAACCTTAACACCTTAGTCAAAAACCCATTTACATGAGGGTCTGTTTCTATATTGCCTGTTCCATTCCATTGACCTAATTGCCTGTTTCTATGCCAATTGATACTGTCTTGATAATATAGTAAGTTTTGAAATCTGAAAGTGTTTATCCTTCAACTTAGTTTTCCCTTTTCCAAGTTGTCTTGGCTATTCTAGGTCAGCGTTGTTTCCTTTTGACCTAAAGTCTTAAGTGGGGTGGCTGGGTCCCATCCCAATGTATTTGAATTCCTAACCCACATGGGCTGTGGATCTTGGTGGGGAAAAAAAAAAAAAATGCAGCACTTTTGGTGTTATCATATGAAAAAGTTCTAAAGAAAGTATACTTTGGGGAAGGGAAAGCAATAGGAATCAGAATCAGATAGGAAGTTTCCTTTGATAGAATGTGTAATTTAGTTAATTTCCACACACTCTCATTTCTAAGTAAAAGCCATTCACTCTTTTGCCGCTTTGCCTTTAATCAGTCTGATCATTCTTACCACTTTGATTCCTTCATTTGTCAGTTTTAACATAGCTGATGACTCCTTTTCAATTGTGATGAGTCCTTCTTTAAGGCCCACAATTAAATTTTTCAGTATTTGGTCTAACAATGTGTGGCCACCATCTATTAGTGATAGAGTACAGTCACTGGTTCTGTGGGACAATGGGGAGAAAGTCTGGTTTATGTGCACCTGCTTTATAGACATTTTTTATGAACTGGCTGCCTTGAATAGAGACACTAATGATATGTTTAAATTTCGATGAATAGAATGTTAAACGATGAAGTTCTGGATAACAGAAGTATTATTTCACTTACAATGGCTTCACTTAGAATTCTCGTTATGAATAGTGTTTTTCTAGTGCACATTTTTGCAATGTGTTTCATAATAAGAGTAATATTATTTATTATGATCATAAGAGCAATCAGGCACATATTGCTTAGTATGGGTCAGATAATGCTTTAAGTACTTTTTTTAAGCTTTCACATTTGTTTCAAATTTTATTCCAGTAAAGTTCATTCATTTCTGCTCTTATCTTTATTATTGCTTTTCTTAGCCTTGATTGCTGTAAAGAGTATGTGTTGTAAAGCAAGTTTTACATCCCTATGAAAACATTTGCAATATATTCCATTTTCATAGTTACATTTCTCTTTCCAAACTTGGTGACAGTGGATTTTTCACAACCCAAAGGTAAATGTGAGACATGAACAAAATGGTGTGCCATTTCCTCCTGCACATGAAAATGCTACCAGTCACACCCTGTCTGCTAGGAATGTAACATGTACTTTTTTCATGTAATAGAAATATATACCCATAGCCCTTCCATACTCTGATCTAGTCCCCTTTCTTTTAATTGTTATGAGGTCCTTACAACACGACAATTTCAGAACTCCCTAGCGTGGTGACAGTTACCGGCATCTGAGAGGTCACCAGGCACAACGACAGAGACACAGGAGAGCTTTTTATTCCATCATTTTGTATCATTTTTCTTTGGTTGTTTCCATAGGTTCCCTGTCATTTAAAGGGTTCCTGGCGATGTCACATATGTACAATATGTTGAGAAGAGTGTGTTGCGTATGGGAATTGCTTGCAGAAAATGTAGATAATAAAAGGAATAAGAAATCTCTCCAATCTGCGAGTTCCCTGATGGCAGTAGCTTTGGCTCTCTTGTGGCAACTTGAGAAAATCCTTGTACGTTGTAGGGGCTTAATATTATCATTTAATAAATGAATAAAAATCGAAATTAGGTAATGGGAACAATAAAATATTCACGTGCTTGGTACTTTGTTAGCCATACCCCTTACCCTGAAATAAAAACAAAACAAAAATGAAAAACTTTCCCTGTTAGGTCAACTTTACTGACAGTGACAGCTTGGTAAGATTTCTTCACTGGAGCAGAGATTCTTCAACTGAACCCGGAGAAGGTGTGATTATTTCCAACATCATTTTGAGAGAAAGATCCATAGCTTCCATAAGACTGTCAGTGAATACTGTGACATGCCAAAAAGGTTAAATATCATGATCTAGAGGTCCCTGGGTGGCGCAAATGGTTTGTACTTGGGTATGTACATAAAGATTGGTGGTTTGAACCCATCCAGCATCTCTGTGGGATTAAGAAATGGAAATCTGTTTTTATAAAGATCACAGCCAAGAAATCCCTATGGGGTGGTTCTTCTCGGTAACACGTGGGGTTGCCGGGAGTCAGAATCAACTTGATGGCAACTTTTTTTTTTTTTTTTAATAATGTGGAGACAGTTGCGTTTTTGTTTGAATAACACTTGAGAGTCTAAAGTTTGTGAACTGGTTGTATCTAGGATGATAGCTGCTATCATTGCACCAAGGTCCGGGGAACATGAAGGAGAAGGTGCCTGCCTCAGTCAGCCCCTGCAGCTGCTGCGGTATAATGGCAGGAGCACAGTGCTGGAGTCCAGTGTTCCCACCCTTTGAGAGGTGGTCATAGACCCTCCAGTCTTGCCCGCCAGCCCCATTCGCCTCTGTCTCCACTGTCATTCCTGAGCACCCACAAATCCCACCTTTTCTCTCTTCTATGCCCTGCCCCATACCCTTGACCCCTGCCTCCCAGGATCAGTGAACTTCCTTGTATCCTCTGCTGTTCTCAGCCTCTCTTCTCCCTCCCTTTCTCCCTCTCTGACTTCCCTTAGCCAGCCCGCCCTAACTTCCCTAAGTTCCCCTTCAGGTGGCAGCTCTTTCTCTCCCTCTCCAACTATAGCCTGAGAGGTAAGGCTGGTGTCCTTTCAGCGTTTGGCTTTCTCCATGTGACTGTTGTTCCCTCTCTAGCCCCACGCTCCTTTGAGGTCCATGTCGTCCCTCTTAACCACCCTCCTTGCCTTCTACTTAGGCCACACTGGGCCTACTGGTCATTCCCCTTAATCACTGAAGCTTTGTTGTTGCTGTTGTTGTTAGTTGCCATCAAAGTCAGCTCTGACTCATGGCAACCTTGTGTACAACAGAACAAAGCATTGACTGGACCTGCACCATCTTCATGATTGTCCGTATGTTTCAGTCCACTGTTGCGGTGATCGTATCAATTCCTGGTGATGCATAGGAACCATATATGAACCCCTATATCAACTTGCTCAGTGACTGTTCCTAAGGAGCTGACAGAGCTGGAGATTATTATACACCCAGGCTCACAAATTTTAAATCCCTCATCAAATAGACACTCAGCACTGTCTGGTGGTCATAGCATTCCCCGGGGGGCTCGATTTCCCATGGTCCTATGTAGGTCTTCAAACCTTGTCCTCTGCCATCCACCCTCTCACAGCCTTTCCTCCCCCATGCTCTTCTCTGATGACTGTACTGCATGCTTATTTTTTAATGTAAAATGAGAAAGTGGAAGGGCCTGGAAGGGAACTTGCTCATTGCCTCACAGTCAAATCTACAGCCTACCTGCCATTTCCTCCCACTAGAGTGAAAGAGTTGCCCCTGCTCCAAGTCAAAGCCTCCCCATGTGGCCTCCTTTAGGGCTTTGCTCCTGTAGTCATCTCCTCTCCCTCCTTAATCAACTCTCCTTCCCTATTACATCCCCTTCTATGTTTTCCGAACATGCTCCACCTCCCCTCAGGTCAATAGGTGATAAATTGATAGTTATGTAGGCAGGTAGGTTTGTGAGTAGTTATCGATAGGTAGATTAGATAGATAGGTAGGTAGGTAGGTAGATAGGTAGATGATACATAGATATATTGTACATACATGCATACTTCAAAAACAACCAAAAAAAAAAAAAAAACTTACCCATGAACCTCTTCCTATTTTATTTTTCTTTATAGTGAAACTTCTTGTAAGTGTGGTCAACTTCTGCTGCCTGCTTTTACCTCTCATTCATTCTTCAGTAATTCCAATCTGGCTTTTTGACCTACCATTCCACTGGGTAAAATAATGGCAATAGTAATTAACAAGAGCAACAATACTGAGTTTTCTCTATGGAGCTATTGCTATTACAGCACCTTCTATATATTGTTTTATCACTGAAGCTACTTCCCTGTTGCCAAATCCAATAAATGCTTTCTGTTCTCCTCACACCAGATTCCTCAGCAAGCCTTTGTCAGACTGGATTACTCTCTCCTTCATGAAACACTCTCTCTTCTGCTGCAGTTCTCCACACCCTCTTGGTGCCCCTTCTCTCTATGATTTCTCCTTCTCAGTTTTCTGTGTTTCTTTTCCTCCTCTGCCTGTTGTCAAACTCCCATATGGTAGCCATTCATTCGCCTTGCTTCAAATACCGTTTATGTGCTCATGCCTTCTAAATTTATAGCTCTAAACCTGAAATCTCAAGTCTCCTGGGAACTTGAAACTTTCTTATTCAACTGACTCTTAGAAAACTGCACTCAAATTCTCAAAGGCACCTCAAGCTCAGCTTGTCTAAAAGTCAATATTGATCCTACGAACCCACACCCCTACACACACACCTACCAAACCTGCTCCTCTAACAGCTTCACCACATGACTCAGTGTTACCCCTGCCCACCCTTAGGCTAGAAATCTGCTCATCCTTCTTGATTCTTCCCTTTCCATTGCTCGCAACAGTCCACCACCAAATCCTGTTGACTCCCTTTCCAAAAGGATTTCACGTATGTTCACTTTCCTTCATCTCTGGGGCCATCCACAGTCCCGGCCTCTATCATTTGTTTCCTGAATGACCACAACCATCTACTAACTGGTCGCCCCACCTCCTGTCTTAGGTACCCTACGACCCATTTGCCACACATGATCCAGAGTGGTGTTTTTAAAATGTTAATTAAATCTCATGCCTGCCCTCAAATGGCTTCCTATTGCACTGAAGTGGTGGGGGGCATTGGGAATAGGCGGAAGACCCATACACAATTCTTCACGTTTTACGAAGACCTGGCCTACATGTTTCTTCCATATTTCTCTTTCCCTCCTCATCTTGGTGCAGCCATATTGAACAACTTTGTGATTCTCCAGCAAGCCAAGTTCTTCCAATTCAGGGCCTTTGACCTGCTCCCTAGCACCCTCTCTCCTGCTCTGTATGTAATGTCTGCGTATCCTTCATGCCTCAGCTTCAAAAAGTCTCATTCAAACTATAAATCATATAAACCAAGTACCTGGTCACAGCTTCCTGTTTTTCTTTATATCCCTTCTTATAACCTGCAATTAATATCCATTTATTAGTTATCATAATTTCCCAGAAGACAAGGAATTATTACATTTTGCTCACAATTGAGTTTGCAATTTTTACCATGGTATCTGCAGACATATAGTAGGTTCACAACAAATATCAGTTGGATTAATTAATGCAAATAAATATCTGATAGAATTTGGACTTCAGTATTTATTGTGCTATAATCCATAGGTTATTTTATAATTGTATAATTTGATCTTCTTATCCACTTTTAAAGGCATCAAGTTATTTTAAAACTTAAATATGGCCGTGAAATTTATAGGTAACCATACGTTTGTAATGAGGTACAGATTTAGTGCTAGATAAGAAAACCAAACTATTATTTGAATTTCAAAAATGGAAGGCTTTCCTATTTGACAGGCGCTGACAGTGCCAAGTGATTCAGCTGGCTAATAGGATTACGACTGATGGGAAACGTGAAGGGCATATCAGTGCTGTCTTCTCTCTGGAGGAAACCAACACAAAAGACACCTTTCCTTAAGTAAGAGAGATTCCTTCCTTTTGTCCTTAGAGATGTTGAACAAGAAGAGGTGAATTGTGAGACTTGGGTAAGAAAATAGAGCTCTGTAAATGATGTTCAGCCTAAAACCGTATGTTTGAATTGTTTGTGTTTTGGTTCTGTTAAACTTTTTTTAATACACTTTATGCATTCCACCATCAATTATTTGTGATATTGCCATATTTGTGATATTGATGGCTCATCACCAATGACATGAAAAATGATGTCGTTGTGATGATGAAAGAGACCCATGGTTAACGTTAAACCAAATGTGACCAACAAGAGAGGAATGATTTCGACAAGGCGCTCTTCTGAATTTCACATTTCCATTTTGCTGTTTCTCTCACCAGCGAAACACAATTGTATTACTCTTTCACGACTAACTCCAACGTAATTACATGGGTAGTGTACCTGGCTCCTAATCTTTTTGCATTATGGTGGTCATACCAGACTTATTGATTCATCCACTAAATCAATTCAAAGAACACACTTTTCAATATTGACTTTTAAAATATTAACTCGGTTATGGATTTGGCAGGGAGGAAAAAAAAGCCTTGATACCTCATTTATACTGATTTGAAATCACTGGTCCTTCCAACTAGTTAGTTTCAACAGTTATTCAGAAATAGAAGTCAATTAGAAGTTCCAATAGAAAGCATGAAAGGAAATTTCCCTGGGGAATAAATGTGTTACTTGGTAGTGCTGCTAAGTCAATTAAATTACCTCCGGTATTTTGCAAAGATATAAAAACTCTTCCCATGTCTTTGTAATAAGCAAATGAATGGACTTACGGGCCTTACTGCAAGTCAGGAGACAAAACAATTCTGTACTAACTAAAAAGGGAAAAAAAGTTATATAACCTATACCTAGGCTATTTTCATTAATACGCTGTTAATTTAAAATATGCCTGTCAAATTACACTGCTTCAGCTGGGCTATCTTAACACAGGTAATGCAAACAGAAAAGCATGTCAAGTAGGCATTTCATACAAGTGTGTGGAGCTCCTGGGCTTTTTACAAAGATGAAATCAGTTGAGTATATCTGTTTTGGGCTTATTAAAGCATTCTGGTTTTCTTTTCTTGTAAGTGAAAGATGCAGGAAAAGGAAGGAAGGGCAGATGAATGGTGCCCAGGGAAGAATTGAGTAGACTGAGAAATTTGTTGTTGTTAGCTGCCATCTACTCACGCCAGCCTCATGTACAATGTAAAAAAAGCCATCCGATCCTGCGCCATCTTTATGATCAGCTGCAGATCAGACTGTTGTTTTCATTAGTTGAGTTTCAGAAGTAGGTCACCAAGCCTTTCTTCCTAATCTATCTTAGTCTGGCAGCTCCGCTGAAACCTGTTCATCATGATAGCAATATGCAACAGGTCGCGGCTGTGCGTGAGGTATACTGCTCAGGAATCAAACCCAGGTCTCCAGCATGTAAAGAGTGAACCACCACTGCCCTTGAGATTTTGTAGATGTAGCTGCACAAGTGAGTGATGAAGGAGGTTCACTAGGGTGGCCAGACCTAAACGGTCCACCTGGAGGCCTGTGAGTGACGGGGCATTTCCCTTTCACCCCACCAGTGCTGGCCCTAATCCCTGCAGGTTCCCCTCAGAGGGACTGTGAACGTACCAAATGGTGACAGGAAGGGAATTTTTCCCTCCATAAGCCTTAAATGGCATATAATTTAATATATACAGATGACATATAATTTAAGTGGTGTGTCATTATATAAACACAGTCATGTATGTACATATACATACGTGCACACTCAGCATTTGCTTGTTGCTATGTTGGTTACAAGGAGAGACATAGTGTGGTCACCATCTTCTAGGACTCCACAGTCCTCTCATAAAATAAGGCGTGCACCTTGAGGTAGTGTAAGGTGATGTTCTGTGAGTGGCGGACCCATGTGTGGTTGCCAGTAGGTGCCAGTAGGTGATTAAGCCTGTCTTCCAGCGCCCACTCCAGAATACCCACTCCAAAGAGCTACCTGTTCAACAAACACAAGGAACCCCTCCCCCTTGTTTTTATGGAATCTTTCACCTCTCTCAGCACATGAAAACCTTTCCTAGTAACTCGTGATGGTTGGTTGCCTCATTCTCCATGTTCATCTTTTTCTACAATGTGACAGTGACTTCAGAGGTAAGGAAGACCACCAAGGATTTTCCCTTTAAGCTTTTGACTAAATGCTACTACAGCAGAGCATTATGACCTCACCCTCTGCTTAAATGTTTGAAAGGCTTGTTACTCTCGATGGTCAAGCACAAGGAGAATTCTTTCCACCCTGAGGAGCTCAGACAATCAGTGGCATCTGGCTTTCCAGAAACCGCTTTTCCCTTTGCCTCGTTAAAGGGACCTGAAGAAGATAGTTGTTGTTTTTGTTGTTAGGTGTCCTCAAGTTGGCTCTGATTCATAGCCATCCTATGTACGGCAGAACAAAACCCTGCCCTGTGGTGCCACGCTCACAATCATTTCTGTGTTCAAACCCATTGCTGAAGCCAATGTTTCGATCCATATCATTGAGGGCCTTTTTCTTTTTCTCTGACCCTCTGCTTTTCCAAGCATAATATCCTTCTCCAGGGACTGATCCCTCTGGATAACATGTACAAAGTATGTGAGATGAAGTCCTGCCATCCTTCCTTCTAAGTCTGTACTTCTTTCAAGGCAGATTTGTTCACTCTTCTGGCAGTCTATGGTATATTCAATGATCTTGGCTAACACCATAATTGAAATGCATAGATTCTTCTTTGGTCTTCCGTATTCATTGCCTAGATTTTGCATGCATATGAGGCAATTGAAAATACCATGGCTTGGGTCAGGCATACCTTAATCCTCAAAGTGACAGCCTTGCTTTTTAACACTTTAAAGAGGTCTTTTGCAACACATTTGCCAATGCAATAAATCGTTTGATTTCTTGACTGCTGCTCTCATTGGTGTTGATTGTGGACCCAAGTAAAATGAAATCCTCAACAGCTTCAATCTTTTCTCCATTTATCATGATGTTGCTTATTGGTCCAGTCGTGAAGATTTTTGTTTTCTTTATGTTCAGGTATAATCAGTACTGAGGGCTGTGGTCTTTGACCCTCATCAGTAAGTGCTTCAAGTCCTCTTCACTTTTAGCAAGGAAGGTTGTATTATCTGCATAACACAGGTTGTTAATGAGTCTTCCTTCAATACTGATACTGTGCTCTTCTTATAGTCCAGTTTCTCGGATTATTTGCTCAGGATACAGATTGAATAAGTATGGTGAAAGGATACAACCCTGATGCACACCTTTCCTGATTTTAAACTATTCAGTATTCCCTTGTTCTGTTTGAACAATGGCCTCTTGGTCTGTGTACAGGTTCTGCATGAGCACAGTAAAGTGTCCTGGGATACCCATTCTTCACAATGTTATCCATAATTGGTTATGATTCACACAGTCAAATGCCTTTGCCTAGTCAATAAAACACAGTTAAACATCTTTCTTGTATTCTCTGGTTTCAGCCAGGATCCATCTGACATCAGCAGTGATATCCCTCGTTCCATGTCCTCTTCAGAATCCGGCTTGAATTTCTGGGAGTTCCCTGTCGATGTACTTCTGCAACTGTTTTTGTGTTGTCTTTGGCCTAATTTTACTTGCATGTGATATTAATGATGTTGTTTGATAATTTTCACATTCCACTCTATGACACTTCTTTGGAATAGGCACATATATGGATCGCTCCCAGTCAGTTGACCAGTAGCTGTCTTCAATTTTTCTTGGCATAGATGATTGAGCGCTTCCAGTGTTGCATCTGTTTGTTGAAACATCTCAATTGTTATTTTGTCAATTCCTGAAGCGTTGTTTTTCATCCATGCCTTCAGTGTAGCTTGGACCTCTTCCTTAAGTACCATTGGTTCCTGATTGTATGCTACCTTCTGAAATGGTACAGTAACTTTTTGGTACAGTGACTCTGAGTATTCTTTCCAGCTTCTTTTGATGCTTCCTTCATTGTTTAATTTTTTGCCAGTAAAACCTTCAGTAGTGCACCTTGATTCTTTTTTTCTTCAGTTCTTTCAGCTTGAGAGAGTTTCTCAAACAGAAGATAACAGACTTTTAATTAATGCCACACTTCAGTAGCCCAACACGTCCCCTGGCCTGTGTCAAGATGCAGTCAGCCACAGTTGTACTCACACCAGAGACACCATTTCCATGGATGGATGCAATTGGAAGCTGTTTTCCTTGTGCAGCACACCAAGCCCTTTTGAAGGGATAAGCAGTTTTTCTGTGCAAAAATCAAAGCACGGATATGAATGCTGTGCCAATATTTTCTTTAGATTACTTTTATGTTCTGTACTCTGGGAGCTTAGGAAAGTTTATTGTCTGAGTTTCATTTTTATGTGCACATTTGTAGCGTGTAGAAAAAGAAATGTAAGAGGGTGATTCAGGATTGCAAAAAAGAAAAAGGAGATGAAGAAAGAAAACATAACTCCTTCACTCAAGTAATGTACTTTTTATATTTACTGACACTTTTGAGTAAATATATTGTGCCCATCTCTAAGATGTATAAAATTTCCCTCTCCGTTCACACCCAGACGGTAGATACTTCCTCAAAGATTAAAAACACGTATGTAATTATGTCCCCATTCCGTTGTAAATGAGGACTGGGATATAGAAATATTAGCTTGGGTTTGAGGGAAGCCCTGCACCATTTTTCCTGTCATGGTGGGCTATACCTGCTCAAGTCAAGAACTCCAAGCTGGGTAATAAACCTGAATAAAATCCTAATAAAGAACATAAATCCTGAAAATAAACCCAAGTAATCCACCTTATTCCAGTTAGAGTCTTCCTTGGTATTAGTTAAGGATCACACCGTTGGGCACTTCCATGAAAACCATGGCAGGCCCATAAAGATACATTTTTGTTAACTATGAGCTCACAATAGTCACTGGAGAATTCTACCAAATTCCATTAAATTCTGGTGCTCTGCTCAGTAAATAGGCATGAAAACTCCACGGTACTTAGAGCAAATCCTCAATCCCCTGCTAACACCTTCTATTACGACCGTCTAATTACTGTGTTTTGCAGTAACCTTGTGGGACTTCCACAGGTAATTAGCACTCCAAGGCCTTTCTGCAGTGATCCAGTAAAGACCTCTTAACTAGAATGGATTATGAGCTATGAATATTTTTGTGCCCACGTGTTTTCTACAGTTAATTGTTTCAATTAATATTTGGCAGCAGTACAGAATTGCATGTGGGTTCACCTCGGTGACAGTTCACAAGGCAGCAACTTCGATGTGAGTTGCCTTCATGGACCTCTCTCTCTCTTTCTTTCTCTCTCTTGCTTTCTTTGTAATTTTACAGTGTGTTCTTTCAGTAATCGGTACCCTAATGAGAAAAAAGAAACTCATATGACTTCAATTTAATTTTCTTTATCATAGTCACATTGATTTTTTTCTAGTTTCTCTTTAGGGAAAAGGTGGGCGTCTAAGTGCTTATAACTTTCATCATCTCTGCAATGAAAAATTAGAAGACAGGGATGGGAAATTGATGGCAATTTCTCTCTTTTTATTTTTTAAGTCTATTCTAAGCAGCGGAAAACCTGGTGGCATACTGGTTAAGTGCTATGGCTGCTAACCAAAAGGTCGGCAGTTCAAATCCACCGGGTGCTCCTTGGAAACTTTATGGGGCAGTTCTACTCTGTCCTGTAGGGTCGCTATGAGTTAGAATTGACTCGATGGCATTGGGTTTGGTTTTGTTTATTCTAAGCAGCATGCACTTACAGGTCAGGGATCTTGTTTCGCTTTGTTTTGTTGAATCTTCAGAGTCTAAGCCATACTAAGTAAACGCTCAATAAACGTCTACATTGAACCAACAAATATTTGTGTTCTGCCAGACCTTTCTATGTAGAAAGCCCTCAGCAGATGTTTGTTGGATGCTTCAAAAAGAAGAGAAATGTTTCTATAATAATATGGTAATGAGATTATACCTGGATATAAAATTGAAAATTAAGATCTTTATTATGCCACTCACTTATATCAGTTTTAATTATAGGTATGAATAAAATATATCTATATAGACACACATATCTATATAGAGAGAGAGATAGAGAGAGACAGAGTGATATGGGTGTCTATACTAATATAGATACAGATACAGTTATCTAGATACACATAAACATATAGATATGGCATAGAAAAAAATACATTTTACCCAACAGTTACACCTTTCTTAGCTCACTGTGTAATCTTTCTCCATTTCTGTCTTTCTCCCTGTGTTTTCTATATATGAGTGTGTTTTTTTTACTAGGCTTGGGGAGAAGAGTTGTGGGGATTCTGGCCATAGACCTTGCCAGTTGCCCCCCAGTTATAGAGTAAGGACCAGCTTTCTTACACAGGGTCCCCTTCTGGTCATAGGCCCCCATAGCTGCTTTGTGGAGTCTCAGATTGTGAGTCAGCAGTTCCCCTCTTGGAAAAGCCTCACAAATGTTCTCCATCGCAGCACACACAAGTGGCAGCAGGGCACAGGGAGAACCTCAAGTTTGGATGACAGAGAGACTTGTATCTGAATCTCAGTAGCACTTTAGGAAAATGACTTGGCCTTTTTCTATTATATCATCAGTAAAACGGGGGTAACGAAAGCCAAGTCATACAGAAAACTGTGGCAAACACAAAGAAATGCCTGGGTTGCAAGAGGTTCTTAATGAACGGAAATCTCCTCTGCGTTTCATCCCCAGAAAGCCTGGTCCTTTGGCAAATTGGAGCCATCTGTGCTAATGAAAAGGGAGCCCTGGTGGCATAGTGGTTAAACACTCGGCTGCTAACCAAAAGGTCAGTGGTTCAGACCACCAGCCACTCTGTGGGAGAATGTTGTGGCAGTCTGCTTCTGTAAAGATACCCTATGGGGAGGTTTTACTCTGTCCTGTAGGGTCATTATGATTCCGAAGTGACTCAAGGGCAACAGGTTTGGTTTTATTCAGGTGTTAATGAGATCCTGCCTTCCATTCTGGACACAGGCCCCACAGTCAAGGACTCTGAGGACTCCCTGAGCCTTAGCTTGTGGCTTGAGCTCTGGTCCTGCCTTGCCCTGGGGCAGGATCTCAGCCTAGGAATAGTGACATTTGCAAAATGCCACCTCTTAGCTTAATCATATTACAATCCTAATTGAATACACACCAGGCTCCAACAATTGTGCTTGATGTCCAATTGATTGGAAAATGATGATCACCTGTTCTTCCTATTAGCTTCCTATGAAGACATCAAACTTTAGTTCATCTTTGAGCCCACCTGCCGTTCTCCCATGCCCACCACCTCTCGTCAATTTCATCATATCGCGTACCCTCCGTTTCTGTAGGCCAAACTTTTAATGTGGTGTTAATTGTGTGCTGCCTCATTGCCACCTGGGTTGCTGAACTCAAGCCTAGATCTAAACCTGTTTTCCTCACAAGAACTCCATGTTTCTTCACATCTTCGTTTTATTAGCAGTTCTCCTCTTAGGTGCTGGCCTGATCTGTGGCATATTTCTATGGCCATGTATGTATAAATATCTTGTTTCCTGTAAAGGTATTGGCATGATTTATGGAAAAGAAAGGGGGTAGGATGTAATTGTGTCAAAGAATTAAGTCCACTACTTTATCCACAACCGAGGCTATTAGAAGAGGCCATCTAATCAACTTATCGAAATGTAAACCCCTGAATAGACAATTTTTATGACCTTCAAGAGGAAGGCTGTTCTTTATACAGAGAACATTCCTACCAACTGGACATCGTTTGGTTGTATGCTTTTAATATTATAAAGTCAAGACAATTGTGAAGCCATGTATGAATATTAATGAGTTGAATCCAAATTCCTCTTTATGTCAAATAATTTTCTGAATTTTTCCCTAAAAATTAAGCATCCCAAATAGTCTTATAGTCTGATACACATCACTTATCATCAAATTTTTGAGAATGAAGATTATAGTGTGATTGAAAAACAATTGTGGATAATGTCTCAGAAAAGTAGTTAAAGAGATCTTTGAAAAATAGTATAAGGTTTTATTTCTTTTCTTAACAAGGGAACTAAGAATAACTGAAGAAGATAATAGATAATAGTTGGTTTTTAGATTGTTTTGTCATTTCCTTTGGGTATGTCATTCCAACTACTACCTCAGGGAGGTCTCTGCTAACTTCAAAAGCAGCGAGCAGGTTGTCAGCCCCCAGGATGTGTTGGAGGTGTCGGGCAGGGAGCAGAAATGCAGTGATTTCCTCAGTCAGAAATTGATCTTTCTCTCCCATGTTATTTTATTGTTTAGGAAAACATTTTTTTAAAAAAAAAATCACAAAATTATCTTTACCCTGGCGCTACCTCCTGTGCTCAGCTTGAAAAGCATCTCACCCTCCCTGTCTCTTTAAGATGTAGCACCCTCTGAATCGGACTCCTCCCTTGAGAAGAGAAGAGGAGTTATTCTTATCTAGTGTCTGTGTAACACTGGCAAACTTATTTAGGAAAATGCATGTCCCGTAATCCGCACTCTCACAAAGATAACCAAGCAAATGTGTGGCCGAACGAGCAAACTGCACCTCCTCCTGGAACGATGGTGTGAACCCCATTTCCAGGGCCACAGTTCACATGTCCCTGTCTTGGTCTCCACCCCAACTCCTTACAAACTGCTTGTGAACCAGCTTCCTCAAAGCTCGCCATCCTATTTCTTCTGCTCCAAGCGTAAGATGCCTCATTATGAGTTTTTGTTTCAGTTTCCTAGTGCTACCGTAACAAAAAACACTACAAGTGAGTGGCTTTAAAGAAGAAAAATTTATTGCCTCACAGTTTAGGAGACTGGAAGTCCGAATTCAGCTTGTGGCTCTAGGAGGAGGTCCTTCTTTATCTCTTTCAGTCTCTAGCTAGAAGCTTCAGGCAATCCTTGGTGTTCCTGGGCTTGTAGTCGCACCTGGCTCCATTATCACATGGCATCTGTCTCCCCATGCATCTGTCTGGGTTTCTGTCTTTTTTTTTTTTTTATAAGATACCACTCAGAGGGATTAAGTTTAGGACCCATCCTACTCTTGAATGGCCTCATTAATGTAACAAAAGAAAACCCTCTTTCCTTAGAGAATAACAAGAATTAGAAATAATGTATGCAAAGCTGCTGGCAAGCTTCCTACAGGACTTCGTGTCTTTTGCAGGAGACACAATTCAATCCATTACAGTCTGCAAACTCAAGTGTCCTTAGGGATCAGTTGGAGAGTGCCTGGACTACCCAAAGGAGCTCATCTTTCGGTTGCAAAAGAGGACACGTAGCCTCAGCCCACAGGTCCCCAACTGGCACTCTCCCTCCCCATCTAACGTGGCTTTACTGTTTCTATTCAGCTGTTCTTGTCCCTTACCACATCCCCTGTTAAGACCAGCATCCACTAAGTATGCTATCTTCTTCACCCCCAATCCTATTATTCCCTGGTTTGGAAATGCTTTCAGCCTTGCTTGGAACTGCTTACCCTTCCAGGACTCTGGGAAACCTACCTTCTCCAGGATGCCTGCCCTGACTTCATCTGTTCACACTGAGGGTCCCCTCTCTCACCCTGTACCATGTGCACAGTAATACTTCATTTTATGTCTCCATAAGTGAACCACCAATCTCTGTAAGGGAAGACACAGATCTCGTTTAACTTCTGTATTATACATAATATTTCACTGAGTGGTGCAAGTCATTTGTGATAGGCTGCTAACCTAAAGGTCAGTGGTTTGAACCCACTCAACAGCACCACAGAAGAAAAGCCTGACAATATGCTTCTATAACAAATACAACCAAGAAAACCCTATGGATTACAGTTCTACTTAAACACATGGGGTCACCAGGAGTCAGAATTAGCTGGATGTCAATCACAGCAATTATGCATAACTTTTCATGGTGCTATGTGTGTAGCATTAAAATTCAGCCTCTTGGCCCAGATGCCTGTGTTCAAACCTCAGCTCTGCTATTTATACCTGTGTGAAATTGGACACCGTCCTTAACCTTTCTGTGCCTCAGTGTCCACATGTACTAACATCTACCGCTTAGGACTCATTGAGCTAATTCATGTACAGACAGTTCTTAGAGTTGTGTCAGGTATGTGACAAAAAAAAAAAAATAAGCACTCAGTAAATGTGAGCTGCTGTTGTTATCATTGTCGTCCTAATGAAATGACTGGTTCTGGATGCCAACAAGTTGGCTTTTATTAAATCCAGGCACAGCATACCCTGTAGAACCCTTTAGGACTTGTAATTCATTTGGTCACTAGATAAACCTTCATGGAACATATCTGCCTGCTCATCGCTCTCAAAGCTGGAAGCCTCAGTATGGTGGGGGAAGAACATGGACTTTGTAGGTAGAAATGCTGTTTGGGGATTTACCAGCTTCATGGCCTTGGCCACGGTAATTAACCACCTGGTCACCGTTTCCTATTATTAGGAATATCCGTATTATTTCTAATTTATTAAGGGATTCCCTAGAGAATGATGAGAATTAGAAATAATGTATGCAAAGCTACCAGACAGCTTTGGGTAGTAGGCATGCTGTAAGTGGCAGTTTTCAGCACAGATATGGATCTGGTTGCTTCTTTTTGCAGTATGTGGTACTGCCTGTCACGTTGAATTGGTTTTTAAGGTTTTGTGGTAATTCACAGTTGCTGTTCAAACCCAAGTCAAGCATTTTCAAACCACCGTTCATATCATTACCCTACTCATGGTTATAATTATTTGGAATTTTAGGGGGGAGATCTGAAAACTGGATACACAAAATAATTTTTATGAGTGAGATAATTTGAGATTAATTATTTCCAGCTTGCAAAAACAGATAACCAATAATTAACAAGATGAAATTAGCTGAGTTTTTGAGTGAAGACTTAGATTGGTTTTCAAAAAACAAACATGTATACAAACAAAAAAACGTGGACTATACTTCCATATTAAATCTGAAGCAGACACCAAATATTATAGAAGTAGAGATGCCGATTCCTGGAGCCTTGTTTTTTGCCGGTGCCTTCAGTGCACCTTGGATTTCTTCCTTGGATACCATCAGTTGTTGATCACAGGCTACCTCCTAAAGAGATTGAGTGTTGACCAATTCTTTTTGTTACAGTGATTCCGTGTATTCCTTCTATCTTCTTTTGATGCTTCCTGCATTGTTCAACATCTTGACCACAGAATCCTTCACTATTGCAACTCGAGGCCTGGATTTTTTCTTCAGCTCTTTCAACTTGAAAAATCCCAAGCGTGTTCTTCTCGTATGGTTTTCTAAGTCCGGGACAGTGCAAATTTCATTATAATATTTTACTTTGTCTTCTCTAGGTGCCCTTTGAAATTTTTCTCTTCAGCTCTATGACTTCATCATTTCTTCCATTTACTTTAGCTACTGTACATTGAAGAGCAAGATTCAGAGTCTCTTCTGACATTCATTCTGATCTTTTTTTTTTCTTTCCTGTCTTTTTAATGACCTTTTATTTTCTTTATGTATAGTGTCCTTGATGTCATCCCATAACATGCCTGGTCTTCTGTCATTAGTGTTCAGTGCATTAGTTTTGTTCTTCAGATGGTCTCTAAATTCAGGTGGGATAATCTCACAGTCATACTTTAGCTCTTCTGGACTTGATTTAATTTACTTCTGTTTCAACTTGAACTTGTGTATGAACAATTGATGATTTGTTCCGCAGTCAGCCCCAGCCTTGTTCTGGCTGGTGGTATCTAGCTTCTCCATAGTCTCTTTTTACTGATGTATTCTATTTGACTCCTGTGTATTCCACCTGGTGAGGTCCACGTGTATAGTCACCATTTATGTTGTTGGAAAAAGGTATTTCCAATGAAGAGGTCATTGGTCTTGTAAAATTCCATCATGGCATCTCTGGTGTCTTTCCTCTCACCAAGGCCATATTTTTCAAATATTGATTCTACTTCTCTGTTTCCCACTTTTCCATTCAAACCACCAATAATTATCGATACATCTTGATTGATGTTTGATCAATTTCAGACTGTAAAAGTTGGTAAAAATCTTCAATTTCTTCATGTTTGCCCTTAGTGATTGGCGCATAAATTTGAGTTATGGTCCTATTAACTGGTCTTCCTTATAGGCATATGGATATTATCCTACCTCTGACAGTTTTGTGCTTCAGGATAGATCCTGAAATGTTCTTTTTGACCATTAATATGATGCCATTCCTCTTCAGTTTGTCATTCCTGGCGTAGTATGCCATGTGATTGTCTAATTCGAAATGTCCAATACCAGTCTCTATCAGCTCACTAAAGACTAGGATATTGATCTTTTTGTATTCCATTTCATTTTTGACGGTTTCCAATTTTCCTAGAGTCATACTTCGTGCATTTCATGTTTCGATCATTAATGGTTGTTTGCAACAGTTTCTTCTCATTTACAGTCATGCCGCATCAGTAAATGAAGGTCCTGATAACTTTACTCCATCATATCATCAAGGTTGACTCTATTTTGAGGAGGCTTCAGGAATTGACAAAATACTAACTGGTATGTTTCAGAGAATGGATGCAACCCTGGAAGCGCTCACTCACCACGCCAAAAAATTTGGAAGACAGTTACCTGGCCAACCACCTGGAAGAGATCCATATTTGTGCCAATTCCAAAGAAACGTGATCTAACAGAATGGAAATTATCTAACAATATCATTAATATCACTTGCAGGTAAAATTTTGCTGAAGATAACCCAAAAACAGATGTAGCAGTACATCAACAGGGAACTGCCAGAAATTCAAGCTGGATTCTGAAAAGGACATGGTATGAAGAATATCATTGGTGATGTCAGATGGATCTTGGGTGAATGCCGAGTATACCAGAAACATGTTCACCTGTGTTTCATTGACTATGCAAAGGCATTCAACTATCTGGATCATAACAAACTATGGATAACATTGCAAAGAATGGGAATTCCTGAACACTTAACTGTGCTTATGAGGAGCCTGTACATAGACCAAGAGGCAGTCTTTCAAGTAGAACAAGGGGGTATTGCATGTTTTAAAACTCTTTCATTGCCATTGGCATAAATAGCTACTTTTTTATGCCTCTGGATCTCAGAAGTAAGGCCCTTTCCAGTTCTAAGACATTTCCATCAAGGTTATGTCCCTTTTGAAATGCATGAAGCTCAGCAGATGGTAGTTGGAGCCTCATGGTTTTGTAGGTTGAGCATTCTATTAGGTGATGCTTTCTGAATATGTTAGTTTTATAAACTTCTGCCTTTTTTTCTTTTATCTGTGAGATAAAGCTTACAAGCATAATTATGGCTTTTGTGTGTAATAGTTAGGGAGCCTTGATGGGTTTGTTTTGGCTTTTCTGTGTCATATTTGGGAAACCAGAGGTTCCCCATGTAACCTAATGAAAAGGCACTTGCAATAAATTACTTAGCTAGATCTCAATGGTATATTGTGATCCCACAGATCAATGGTGCCAGAGTGCCACTTGTTTCATTGGTGGCTTGTGTTTCCAGATGATATTTCTCCAAATCCATATTACCAACCAAAAATTTAAACATACTCAATTAGTAAGTGTGTGTTCCAACACTGAAAACAAATGCCATCGAAAAAAAAATTGTAGTAACAAAAGTTAAAATCAGGAAAGGTGTGCATCAGGCTTGAATCTTTCCACCATACTATTCAATCTCTATGCTGAGCAAATAATCTGAGAATGTATATGAAGAAGAAAGTGGTATCAGGATTGGAGAAAGACTCATTGGAGGAAGACCTGCAATATGAGGATGACACAACCTTGCTTGCTAAAAGCAAACAGGACCTGAAACACTTACTTATGAAGATAAAAAACTGCAGCCTACAGTATGGATTACACCTCACATAAGGAAAACAAAAGTCTTCACAACTGGACCATTAACTAACATCATGATAAATGCAGAAAAGATTGAAGTTGTCAAGGATTTCATTTTACTCGATCCACAAGCAATGCCCAAGGAAGCAGCAGTCAAGAAATCAAATGACGTATTGCATTGGGCAAATCTGCTGCAAAAGACCTCTTTAAAGTGTTGTAAAGCAAAGACGTCACTTTGAGGACAAAGGTGTGCCTGACCCAAGCCATGGTATTCTCAATCACCTCATATGCATGCAAAAGCTGGATGATGAATAAGGAAGGCTGAAGAATTGATGATTTGAATTATGGTGTTGGGGAAGAATACTGAACATACTATGGGCTGCCAGGAGAACGAGCAAATCTGCCTTGGAAGAAGTACAAGCAGAATGCTCCTTAAAAGCAAGGATGGTGAGACTACATCTCACATACTTTACACGTTATTAGGAAGAACCAGTGCCTAGATAAGGACATCATGCTCCTTGTAGAGGGCCAATGAACAAGAGGAAGACCCTCAGTGAGATGAATTGACACAGTGGCTGCATCGATGGGCTCAAGCATAAGTACAATTATGAGGATGGTGCAGAAATAGGCAATATTTCATTCTGTTAAACATAGTGTTGCTAGGAGTCAGAAGTGACTCAATGGCACCTAACAACAACAACAATGGAACGGAGCAGCCCTGGTGTCACAGTGGTTAAGCACTCAGCTTCTTACTGAAAGGTCAGCAGTTTGAACCCATCAGTTGCTCCGTGGAAGAAAGATGCTGCAGTCATCTTCTGTTAAGATTTCAGCCTTGAAACTCTGTGGGATATTTCTACTTTTTCCTTAACAGAGTCGTGATGTGTCGGGATCAACTTGATGGCAACAGGTATAGGGTGTGGATATAATGGAAGGAAGAACAGCCTCAGAACCAGGAGCACTGACTTCAGTCTCCTCCCAAAACCTCTGAGTTTATGAAGGGAGGGCCCTGGTGTTAGGCATGTGGATGTTCCCATCCGCCATCTGCATTCGTTAGCTCTTTGGCTTCTGCCTTTGTCTCTTTATCTGTAACAAATGAGGTTGATGGTGGCTGCCTTTTTGGGCAGTGGTGAGATGAAATAAGCTCACTGTGAAGTGCTGAACACAATTTGAGAAGTTCTGTAAAGACGACCTTTCTTTGTCTTGTAGTGTTTCCGTTTTCTCACCAGAAAAGTGAAGAGGATGAGCAAGTTGACAACTCTGAACCATTTGAACTCATTATTTCCTCGATTCCATGAACACTTCTCTAAGGAACACTTCTGTAAGGAAACTTCCCTTAGGAACACTTCTCTAAGGAACTTGCTTCCCAAATTGAACACCTGATGGTTTGGGAGCGATTCAAGGGTACACATGGAAGTTGTGAAAATATTGTTTTAAACACTTCCTGAAGGTATTCAGTGAAGTGTAGGGATTATTTTGAAGATAGGTCTTGTCAATCTGGAGTGGTGTCAGTACTAACATTTTCAAGGCCAAGCGCTTGTATTAGATGAAGTCATCTGTGCAATCAGGAGCAAGGCATTCTAGAACGTTCGTTTTTGGCCACTGCAGTGCTGCTGAGAGCCGAGGCTGGCATGGCGGTATGAGAGGGAATCACCACAAGAGATTAAGACCCACCAATTTCCAGCCCAGTGTTGGGCAGCCACCTGCAGCCTTTGTTTCATCTCCTTTTCATTTTCTTTCATGGCTCCAACTTTTCATTTCAAATGCCTTGTTACCTTTAGAGATTGTTTCTATTCTCAGATTTTTAATTGGGCCCTCAGAGAAACAATTAGATATCACAACGGCTGAAAAAGAATCTGGTGTGTTAGATTCGTACCCTTACATGAATGCAAGCTGTTGGGGAAGTTTTCTGATTATTTGACACTTGCCTTTAAGATTTTGTAAAGTAGACAAAGGCTCAAAAATGACCTCAAAAATAATATCCAAAGTTTGTTGTCAAGCATAGACCCAGTAGAAGAGACTAAGTAAAGAAAATAGAGGGCTATTGTCATTAGCGGCCATTGAGCAGACCCCTGAACCACAGCAGCCCCATGCACAATGGAACTAAATGCTGCCTGGTCCTGTGCCATCCCCATGATTGGTTGGGGATTGGAGCAATGTGATCCGTAGGGTTTTCATTGACTGATTTTCTGAAGTAGATTGCCAGGCCTTTCTTCCTAATCTCTCTTAATTTGGAAGCACCACTGAAACCTGTTCGACATCATAGCAACACACAAGCCTCCACTGACAGGCAAGTGTGGTGGCTGGGCAAAGAGGTGCATTGGCCAGGAATTCTACCTGGGCATCCTGCGTGGAAGGAAAGAGGAGAATCTATCACTGAACCAACAAACGCCTCATACAGGACTATGGACACGGTGAACTTGTTTTGGAAATTCAGGACTAGTAGGGGGTTCATCAGTTATTTGTAAATTTACCTAATTGCTTTTAGACTAGATTGATCAGTGTTTCAAAGCCTTCTAACCATCAATTCAAGGAAGCCTGGTGTCTCAGTGGCTAATTGCTTGGTTGCTAACCAGAGGTCAGTGGTTTGACCCCACTACGCTCTCCAGGGGAGAAAGATGTAACAGTCTGCTTCGGTAAAGATTACAGGCTGGGAACCCTGTGGGGCGGTTCTGCTGGGTCCTACAGCATTGCTGTGAGTCAGAACAAACTCCGGTAAAGATTACAGGCTCGGAACCCTGCGGGGCAGTTCTGCTGGGTCCTACAGCATTGCTGTGAGTAAGAACCAACTCCGGTAAAGATTACAGGCTCGGAACCCTGCGGGGCAGTTCTGCTGGGTCCTACAGCATTGCTGTGAGTCAGAACCAACTCAACAGCAACAGACTTGGTAACCAGCTATTCGCTTGAGACAGGGAGAAATTTTGTGCAGATGGAAAGCCCACTTGATCCCTGGGAATCAAAATACAATATCTGCCTCTCAATCATACAGGCCTCTCATTTGTTTTCTGATGGGCTTTGCTCTTCACTGTTGCACTGTGGGTTATGGCACTGATATGTTCATCCTTAATGATGAGCAGGTCAAAGGTCTCGATGAAATTTTTTGCATTTAGTTGTCAGTAAAGTGCAAGGAACCTGTTTCACCTGTTGTCTTACAGCAGTGCTGGCTGATGCCAGCCATTTCTCATGGTTGTAAAACTTGAACTTGATTCAACTACCTCATCCAGTTTCTAAAAAATGCACTCATCAGAATTGCAAAGGGTTGAATCAGAATTATTACCAAAGTCTTGGAACTGAGGCAGGCCACCTCCATGGGAGTGGAGAGGGTCTGATGGACTTGATGATCAGAGGCTGTCCCCAGTAAACTGAGTCAGGGCAGCAAAAAGGGCTGCTGTCCCAGTGAAACCAAGGCGGAGCATGGAGCAGTGATGAGCTGGGTAAACACATTTCAGTCTCAGGAAATGGAAGGGTTTGAAATTTTTGAAAGAATGCATTTATAAAACTCATCCTCTGTGAACCCGACCTTTCCTGGTTGATAAGATGTCAACATCAACAATAGCAGATGGGGGTTTTGACTCCTGTCCAAAAGTGAGATTAGAAAGGACATTTTTATTAAGTTGTCACTGATACCCTTTTAAAAAATATTTTATCATTTAAAGAAGTCTTTATTTTACAGAAAAATAACACTGAAACTTCATTTACAAAGGTAGAATAATTATTACCAGCTGATGTCTTTCTCAGTAATTTAATCTAGGGAAAAAAAAACCTTTATGACTTTAGGCTGTATCCAGGTGCTATTTTTAATATTTCCAAAGAACTTAAAGGAAGGTGTACACTTTCCTTTGATGAAGCTGCATTTAGCTAAAATGTCAAGTTGCTTTGGGCAGAAGTTATATCAACTCCGTTTGATAACACAAATTAACTCAGGCTGATCTGAAGTTGTCAGTAATAATGCATGTGCCTTTGAGTTAAAAAAGGGAAAATAACTATTTAAATACTATTTATTTGGCAGACAAACGTCTTTCAAACACAATGGTTTGGAAAAGCAGTGAAAAGGAATCTTGATCATGAGAAAGTTTAAACTACTAATATAGACCGTATTTCTGATTAACTAAACCTATACATAGTGGTTTTTATACCTACTTAATAAAATTTTATAAATGAGAATAACTTAAAATAATAATCCATTCCCTTTATTTACAATTGGAGAAATTCAGATCCAGCAAGTTCAGATGAGTCAGGTTGAACAAGAGGGTTGCAATTGTTTTCTTAGGTGCTGCCAAGTTGGTTCCAAATCAAAGTGACCCTGCGTACAACAGAATGAAATGTTTCCAAGTCCTGCGCCATCTCAAAATCATTGGTATGTTTGAGCCTGTTGTTGCAGACACTCTTCCAGCCTATCTCATTGAGGGTCTCCCTCTTTTTTACTGACCCTCCAGTTTATATGAGCCAGAATTGACTCAATGGCAATGGGCATAAGAGGGTTGTTGTTATTCGTTTTAGCTGCCATTGAGTCAGTTAACACTCATGGTGACCCTATGCTCAACAATACAATGGGATAAGAATTTTTTTTTTTTAAGAACGTAGTGGCCCATACTGTCCCCTTACTTCCATTCAGAGTGTTTACCTGTAACCCAGACCTCCTTATCTGAAAACAATTATATACCCATTTCCCACAGTTTTCCATCTTTCTTTTTATGCTTATAGCTTAGTTTTTTTTTTTTTTTTTAAGAACAGACTCTGAAACTTGCTCTTGAAAGTGGAGTAGGTAAAGCAAAAGGAAGAAATGATGAAGTAAAAGAGCTGAACAAGAGATTTCAAAGGGATCTTGAGAAGACAAAATAATGTATTTTGATGAAATATGCAAGGACCTGGAGTTAGAAAAACAAAACGGAAGAATACACTCAGCATTTCTCAAGCTGAAAGAACTAAAGAAAAAACTCAAGTCTTTTCTTAGGCTGTGTTCCCTAGCAAAGCAAAACCAATAAAGCCTACAAAGATATATTTAGAGAGAGAGAGAGAGAGATTTATATCAAGGAAATGTCTCATGTGTTTACAGAGGCTGGAACATCCCAAATCTGTGGGTGAGGATAGAGGCTCCTCCTGACCCACGTAGCCGCAGGGGCTGGCAAAACCAAGATCGGCGAGCTGCAGAGCAGGGCTCTTGCTCACAGGTTGCAAAGATTGATGAATCTGAAGATCGGCAGGCAAGACCGCAGGTAAGCTGCTAGTCCAAGTCCCAAGAACCAGAGGTCAGCCTGCTGCAGGATCCAGCACAAGCAAAAAGCCAACGACCTTGCCAGAATGTGTTTGTATTCAATGCAGGGCAAACATCTAAGGAAATTCCCTTTCAACTGATTGGCTACTCACAGCAGATACCATCATGGAGGTGATCACATGTCAGTTCTCAATAGGGAAGTGATCACAACGTTATACAACTGCAAAAACACTGAGAATCATGGCCCAGCCAAGTTGACACACAATCTTAACCATCACAAGTCTCAAATTCTAATACTCAAGAGTTCTATGACCAAAAAAATTGAATGATATGGGAAGCATCGATAGAGAATTTAAGGAATATAGAGTCACTCTACCAAAAGAATTGGTCAACAGTCAAACATTTCAGGAGGTAACATATGATCAAGAACCAACGGTACAAAAGGAAGAAGTCCAAGCTGCACCGAAGGCATTGGCAAACAACGAGGCTTCAGGAACTTAAAGAATATCAAGAAATTTAGAAGACACCTACCTGGCCCACTCACTAGGAAAGATCGATATATGTGCTTATTCCAAAGAAAAATGATCCAACAGAATGTGGAAACTACACATGCAAGTAAAATTATGCTGAAGATAATTCAAAATCAGCTGCAGCAGTACATAGACAGGGAACTTCCAGAAATTCAAACCAGATTCTGAAGAGGATGTAGAATGAGGAATATCGCTGCTGATTCAGATGGATCTTGGCTGAAAGGAGAGAATACCAGAAAGATGTTCACCTATGGTTTACTGACTATACAAAAACATTCAACTATGTGGATCATGACAAATTATGGATAATACTGTGAAGAATGGAAATTCCAAAACACTTAATTGTGTTCATGTGGGACTTGTATGTAGGCCAGGATTCAATTATTCGAGGGAACAAGGAGATACTGCATAGTTTAAAATCAGGGGAAGTGTGTGTCAGGGTTGTATCTTTTCACCATACTTAATCAGTCTGTATGCTGAGCAAATAATTGGAAAAGCTGGAGTATATGAAGAATAATGCAGCACCAGGATTGGAGGAAGGCTCATTAACAACCTGCGATATACGGATGACACAACCTTGCTTTGCTTAAAGTGAAGAGGACTTGAAGCACTTACTGATGAAGATCAAAGACCACAGCCTTCAGTACGGGTTACATCTAAACATAAAGAAAACAAAACCCTCACAACGGGACCAATAAGCAAAATAATGATAAAAGGAGAAAAGATTGAAGTTGTCAAGGGTTTCGTTTTCCCTGGATCCATGATAAATGCCCATGGAAGCATCAGTTAAGAAATTAAACTACGTATTGCTTTGGGCAAATTTGCTACAAAGACCTCTTTAAAGTGTTTGAAAGCAAAGATATCACCTTGAGAACTCAGTTGCCCCTGAGGATAGCAATGTATTTTCAATTGCATCATTTACATGAGAAAGCTGGACAATGAATAAGGAAGACCAAAGAAGAATTGATGCCCTTGAATTATGGTGTTGGTGAAGAATATTGAATATGCCATGTACTGCCAGAGGAACAAACAAATCTGTCCTGAATGAAGTACAGCCAGAATGGTCCTTAGAAGCGAGGATGGCGAGACTTCATCTTACATTCCCTGGACATGCTATCAGGAGAGACCAGCCTCTGAACAAGGACATCATGCTTCGTAAAATAGAGGGCCAGCAAACAGAGGAAGACCCTTAGGAGATGGACTGACACAGTGACTGCAACAATGGGCTCAAGTATAGAAACGATTGTGAGATTAGCGCAGGACCAGGCAGTGTTTCCTTCTGTTGTATGTAGGCTCACCATGAGTCAGAACTGACTGGACAGCACCTACCAACCACAGATTTAATTTATTCTCTAATCTAAATACTGGCATGTGCTCTGACAAGATTGATGTTAGGCAGATTTACAGCCTATAAAATATTCATGTAGGTCAGCTCAGCCTCCAAATTTTACCAGCCAGTATTTTCTGGAATACCCCAATTGCCAAATCAAAGATGTTCTAGAATTATGAGCCCAAGAGACAGAAAGGGTCACATAAATCAGAGACTACATCAGCCTGAGGCCAGAAGTACTAGATGGTACCTGGCTACAACCAATGACTGCCCTGACAGGGAACACGATACAGAATCCCTGATGGAGCAGGGGAGCAGTGGGATGTAAACCTCAAATTCTCATAAAAAGACCAGGCTTAGTGATCTAACTGAGACTAGAAGGACCTTGAGGTTAGTCCCCAGACCTTCTGTTAGCCAAGACTGGTTCCATTCCCAAAGCCAACTCTTCAGACAGGGATTGGACTGGAGTATAAGATAGAAAATGATACTGGTGAGGAGTGAGCTTCTTGGATCAAGTAGACACATGAGGCTATGTGGGCAGCTCCTGTCTGGAGGGGAGATGAGAAGGCAGAGAGGGACGGAAGCTGACCAAATGGACACAGGGAATACAGGGTAGAGAGAAGAAGTGTGCTGTCTCACCAGGGCGAGAGCAACTAGGAGTACATAGCAAGGTGTATACAAATTTTTGTGTGAGAGACTGACTTGATTTGTGAACTTTCACTTAAAGCACAATTTAAAAAAAAATGCTCTAGAACTCTGTAAGCTGTAAATGCAAATCTTACAGGAACTGGACCCCTGGGGCTCTTTTGTGACACCTATTATCTCTGGTAATCATTCCTAGAATTTCTCCATCCAGGTCCTCCAGGGCCCTGGTTCAAAAGGCCACATTTCTCCAGAATCTGTTGTGAGAGATGGTGCCACTTTGAGCCTGTGGTTCTTCATGCTTTTATTTCTGAGGGCCGCATTTTACCCCTCTGTTGCAGAAAGACAGTAATGCCATGTTCTTCTCTTTCCTTCATTATGTGGTGCATTGTAGTGAGTTTTCTGGTTCATGAGAACTAAACCTCACCATAGAGTTAATTCATAAATCATAAACTGTGAATTAAGAATATGGATAGCAGAGGAACAAATTTAAAAGATGAATGGAGCGTACTTAGCCCTTCTTAGCATCCAATATTGTGCTCACTCTTTAGCTTGAACAATGAGCCTGGATGGTGCAGATGTTTTACGCTCTGCTCTTAACCCAAGGGTTGGTGGTTTGAACCCACCCAGCAGCTCAATGGGGAAAGGCCTGGTAAGCTGCTTCTGTAAATATTACAGCCAAGAAAACCCTATGGAGCAGTTTTATTCTGAAGCACGTGAGGTTGCTATAAACCTGGGACTGATTCAACAGCAATTAACATTTGCTTAATTATACCCTAAAGTGATGAAGCTTCTTTTTCCCGAGATTAAACTCCTGAGAAAGACATACTAGCTGGGTAATAAGTTATCCCATCTTTACAAGTGAAGTTTTGGTGTTCCTTTTCCAAGACATAAACATTTCTTTTCTGTTCTTTAAGTAATAACATATTTTAAAAAAGGCAATCAGCTGCATTTTAAGAAAAGTCTGCTTTCTAATCTTACCTTTCAACTCACTTTTGAACAGGAGTCAAAACGTCTGTCTGCTGTTGTTGATGTTAACATCCTATCAACCAAGGAAGGCCTGGTTCAGAGAGGAGGACTTGTAAAACGTGTTTTCACAAAAACCTTATTCATTTTAGGGGAATGCAAATATGGTCTCTCCAAATTATTATAAAGTAATGTAATGAGCTGTAATTAATATGTGATATATCAGATGTAATAACTCATCCCGTTGTTGTCAAGTTGGTTCCGACTCATAGCGACCCTATAGGGCAGAGTAGAACTGTCCCATAGAGTTTCCAAGAAGCCCCTGGTGGATTTAAACTGCCAACCTTTTGGTTAGCAGCCATAGCACTTTACTACGCCACCGGATGTAATATAGACTGTTCTAAAAACCCAAGTCCATTTCTTCTAAGTTGGCCTCATGGTACCAGTCAGAAATCACAGCCCTCCCCTGAACAGTTAGTGCTTTCAGGTACCGTCTCTCTATGGTTTTGATGGTTTCCTGCCACCTTTTATACGAGAGTCTAATGTCATGGTTAAGAGTTTTGGTTCTAGACATCTTGGATTCCATGAATGCTGGTGCCACGTCACTTAGTGGCTGTGTAATCCTGCTAGCCCCCCTTTCCTAATCTGAAAAATGGGGATAAAAATGAGAGCTTACCTCAAAGCACTAGCACAAGATCTAATGAGTTAATGTACTTGAACCAGACATACCATGACAGATACAATGTGGCCTTCTTAGAATTGTGCCTATCAGTCATCTTCAGGTGTTTTCACACAATTAAACTCTAAATATGCTAGTAGATTAGTAGTTGTAACTCTCAACCTCTGCACCACCAGGCACTTCGGTGAAGGGTAAAACAGTACACAACACTGGGGAAGCCAGCACAACTTGTCCAAGGCAAGGTCACGGAAGTTCCATAGACCCAACCAAACTCCCTGAGGGACTGAATTGCTGGGCTGATGGCTGTAGGGATCATGGTCTTGGGGAACATCTAACAATTGGCATAACATAGTTTATACAGAAACTGTTCTACATTCTACTTCAGTGAGTAGCATCTGGGGCCTTAAAAGTTTGTGAGCAGTCATCTAGGTTACTCCACTGGTCTCACCCTGTCTGAAGAAAGGGAGAATGAAGAAAATGAAGATAGAAGGGAAAGATTAATCCAAATGGCTAATGGATCACTGGTACTACAGCCTCTAGCAGGCTGAGTCCAGCACAACTAGATGGTGCCTGGCTACCACCCCCACAGCCCTGACAGAGATCACAATAGAGGGTCCTGGATGGAGCTGTAGAAAAATGTGGAACAAAATTCTAATTCACAAAAAAAAGAGAAAAAAAAAAAAAGACCAAATTTACTGACCTGACAGAGACTGGAGAAACCCTGAGGATGTGGCCCCGATATGCTTTTATCTCAGTAATGAAGCCACTGCTGAGTTTCACCCATCAGCCAAGGATCAGACAGGCACATAAAACAAAACCAGACTAAAGGGGCACCCAGCCGAGGGGCAAGGACGAAAAGGTAGGAAGGGACAGGAAAGCTGGTAATGGGGAACCCAAAAGCAAGAAGGGGAGAGTGTTGACATGTTGCGTGGTTGGCAACCAATGTCACAGAACAGTACGTGTAATCACTGTTTAATGAGAAGCTAGTTTGTTCTGTAAACCTTCATCTAAAGTATAATTTTAAAAAATTCTTTAAAAAAAAAAAAGCACATAAGTATGCTAGTGGAAATTCTTGCCATTTTTGAATAGAAGATTGGTTGAAGACAATATAAACCAAAAACCAAACCAGTTGCCATAGATCAGTTCCAACTCGTGGTGACCCCTATGTGTCAGAGCAGAGGTTGTCAATGGCTAATTTATTTTTTTGCCTCTAATATATTGCCAGGCCTTTCTTCTGGGTCATCTCTGGGTAGACTTGAACCACCAACTTTTAGTATCCAAGGACTTAACCATTTGCAGCTCCCAGGAGCCTTGAAGTTACTGTACTCGTTGTCATCGAATCAATGCTGACTCTTGGCACACTCACACATTACAGAACAGATATCTCCATCGAGTCCCCTTGACTGTAATGAAGTGAGACACCCCACGGGGAGAGGGCCTTATCCTGGTGTCCACCTTCTGGTCCCGCTCATTACGAAGGCCGCATCAACCTAAGTCATTACATCTGAGTTAGGCATCCAGATGCATGTATGTTGCAATTGCCCAATTATCAATCTCAATTTTACTGTTTTGCCATCATGATTAAGAGTCTCTTCATTATCATCGTATTTTCTCAGTAAATGTTGAAATGTTTCATGATCTTGTAACGTATCCTACAGGTAGAGGAAGCCAATAGCAACCTTTTTTGCTAGTGAGGTTGTAAAGGAACATTTAACTTATTTTGTGTCTTTTCAATTTCCATGTAACCCGTAGGGAAAGTAGGGAGCCAGAAGGAGAAATAGTGAACGTTTATTGAATGGCCAGAGTCTTCTCAGCATTCTGTATGCATCATATTGGCCTTAGACAAAAGTGGTGATTGGACCCATTTTACAGATGAGGAAACGAATCACAGAGATTAAACAATTTCCCAAAATCACAAAGTGAGCAAATGACGGAGCTTTAATGGGAACCTGTATCTGACAACTTCATACCCTACCGAACATTTTGGTTAGCAGCCGAGCTCTTAATCACTGTGCCACCAGGAGTGCTTTACAGTGCCACACTACTCGATAGTTGTGTGCCAGGTGACTGATAGTGTTTTGCTTGTTATTGGCTCTCCAATAGTGTTGAAGGCTGGTACTGTTCTCTTCCCATTTTCTTAAGTTATGTACAACATGATTTATTTATCATTTATTTATTTATCATTGTTTTCACTCTACCACATATTTTCCATGACTTTAAGATACTTTCCGTTGGTCTTTTATAAGCTTTGTATAAAAGAGGCACCCTGCTGTCACAGTAAAGAGTTTGCTAACCAAAAGGTCGGCAGTTCAAATCCACAAACTACTCCTCGGAAATCCTATGGGGCAGTTCTACTCCGTCCTGTAGGGTTGCTATGAGGCAGAATGAACTTGACAGCAACAGGTTTGGTCATTAGTCCTAAAAGCCAACAATATAAAGAATACTTTTGTTATCAAAACTATTTAAATATGTTAAGCCGAGTACCTAACACCATTAAACATAATTTTCTACTCGCTTTCCAACTTTGTAGTGGCTGGAAAAAAAATGTTAGAAATATAAGCTTTACTTCATTTCTTTGGCTTTAAAATTTGCAGAAAATCTAAACTATTAGTGCTACATAAATTATCAAACGTGGTTTGCATATGCCTTGTTGTCTGCGTGCCTACCTACTGCAAGGATGATTGAAAAGTACATCCAGATGAACTTGGGATAAACTTTCCTCATGATATATTTATTTGCCACGTGTGTATGTACAGGAGTATACGTGAATTTTTAACAAAAGGGAAGTCAAATTCTTTATATTTATTTAAAAGAGATAAGAAGAAATTTATTGTTTGGGGAGAGACTCGTAGAGTTCAGCAGTCTGAGCATCTGCTCATTCTGTTATTTACTTTGAAATATATATACATATATATATATATTTTTCCCCCTTTCCAAAGTTTCTACCATACTAAGCAGTGATAGTAAATAACCTACCAACACCAAGCTACTGTTCTTGGAAAGAAATGTCCTTAGTATTCTTGAGGATTAAAATTTCCTTCTGTGGGATTAAGCTTTTCTTTTTTTTTTTTTTTTGAATTAAGCAAACTGAATTAACTTCAGCATTGTATTCACTGAAGAGTGTGAATAAAGCATCCATCTGCATGCTGGACGGTTCGGTAATCACTCCCTGAATACACCGTCTGTGATATTCATGTTTATTAGCCCAAGAAATTTATATGCCGTTTTCTTTCTTCTCTAAAGATGATTCTGCTGGGGTTACTGTTGGTATGACAGCAGGCCAATAACTGGGATCCATAAACCACAGCCTTTTTAGTAATAATAATAGCACTATAACCCTACGGAGGATTTGATGAGGCCAGGTGACTCAGTCCCTTTACTTCTGGCCCTTTTCTGTACATTTCCATAGATGGAGATTCCACAGACTTCCTCTCTCAGTTTTAAAACTTAAAAATCCAGTTTGCCCTAAATAAGATTAAATTCGAACATATTTTCTCCATAAGTAAGTGAGCTCAGCTGCTGAGGAAAAGGTCGGCAGTTCAGCTGCACCAGCTGCTCCTTATAAACCCTGTGGGGCAGTTCTACTCTGTCTCATAGGGTCGCTATGAGCCATAATCGACTCCACGGCAACGGGTTTGGTTTGGTTTATAGAGTTAGTAGAGGTATAGATTGTATTTCCAAAAATAATGTCTTTTATATTCAATGACAAATATTGTGTTTTATTACAAATTCAATAGTATTTTCTTTTATTCATTAGCAACATTTTTTCTAATGTGGAAAAACAACATTTACTGAGAAGTTACTGTGGCCCCATCATTGTGCCATTCCTGCAAAGTGGGAAAATATGAGCAACTTACACATAACTCTTTGTCCTCTACAAAATCCCCATGAGGTAATTAAATTTGTATGCTGCCACCAAGTGAGGGTGGCACCTGATATTTGTTGCATGAGGAGACTATATGGTCGGACAATACAGACACACTTGGAACATAATTGAGACTCAGTTCGTCCCATAAAACTCTTAAATCTTTACAGTAGTTGTACCTAATGAAATACATGCTTTTATACTAGTCATCATTGTTGTTAAGATGATTTTAGTCTATATTTGATATATATGCCTGATGAACTGCGGTGCTCACAGTGTCTCCTCCATATTAATTTTAGCCTCTTGATTTTTCACATTCAATGTTTTTTTTTAATTAATTTTTATTAAGCTTCAAGTGAACATTTACCATTCCAATCAGTCTGTCACATGTAAGTTTACATACATCTTACTCCCTTCTCCCACTTGCTCTCCCCCATTGAGTCAGCCCTTTCAGTCTCTCGTTTCGTGCCAATTTTGCCATCTTCCCTCTCTCTCTATCTTCCCATCCCGACCTCCAGTCAAGAGTTGCCAACACACTCTCCAGTGTCCACCTGATTTAATTAGCTCACTCTTCATCAGCATCTCCCCCCCCCCCCCCCCCCACTTACCAGTCCTTTTCATGTCTGATGAGTTGTCTTCGGGGATGGTTCCTGTCCTGTGCCATCAGGAGGTCTGGGGAGCATTGCCACCGGGATTCCTCTAGTCGCAGTCATACCATTAAGTATGGTCTTTTTATGAGAATTTGGGGTCTGTATCCCATTGGTCTCCTGCTCCCTCAGGAGTTGTCTGTTGTGCTCCCTGACAGGGCAGACATCAATTGTGGCCAGGCACCAACTAGTTCTTCTGGTCTCAGGATAATGTAGGTCTCTGGTTCATGTGGCCCTTTCTGTCTCTTGGGTTCTTAGTTGTCGTCTGACCTTGGTGTTCTTCCTTTGCCTTTGCTCCAGGTGGGTTGAGACCAATTGATGTATCTTAGATGGCTGCTTGTTGGCATTTAGGACCCCAGACGCCACATTTCAAAGTGGGATGCAGAATGTTTTCATAATAGAATTATTTTGCCCATTGACTTAGAAGTCCCCTCAAACCATGTTCCCCAGACCCCAGCCCCTGCTCCGCTGACCTTTGAAGCATTCCTTTTATCCCAGAAACCTCTTTGCTTTTAAAAAAAAAAAAAAAAATTTTAGTCCAGTCCAATTAGGCTGACCTTCCTTGCATTGAGTGTTGTCTTTCCCTTCACCCAAAGCAGTTCTTATCTACTGATTGATCAATAAAAAAACCTCCCCCTCCCTCCCTCCCCCCTTTGTAACCACAAAAGTATGTGTTCTTCTCCGTTTTTTCTATTTCTCAAGATCTTATAATAGTGGTTTTATACAATATTTGTCCTTTTGCCTCTGACTCATTTCGCTCAGCATAATGCCTTCCAGATTCCTCCATGTTATGAAATGTTTCAGAGATTCGTCACTGTTCTTTATCGATGCGTAGTATTCCATTGTGTGAATATACCACAATTTATTTACCCATTCATCCGTTGACGGACATCTTGGTGTTGCTTCCAGCTTTTTGCTATTGTAAACAGAGGTGCAATAAACATGGGTGTGCATATATCTGTTTGTGTGAAGGCTCTTGTATCTCTAGGGTATATTCCGAGGAGTGGGATTTCTGGGTTGTATGGTAGTTCTATTTCTAACTGTTTAAGATAACGGCAGATGGATTTCCAAAGTGGTTGTACCATTTTACAATCCCACCAGCAGTGTATGAGAGTTCTAATCTCTCCGCAGCCTCTCCAACATTTATTATTTTGTGTTTTTTGGATTAATGCCAGTCTAGTTGGTGTGAGATGGAATCTCATCGTAGTTTTAATTTGCATTTCTCTAATGGCTAATGATCAGGAGCATTTTCTCATGTATCTGTTGGCTGCCTGAATATCTTCTTTAGTGAAATGTGTGTTCATATCCTTTGCCCACTTCTTGATTGGGTTGTTTGTCTTTTTGTGGTTGAGTTTTGACAGAACCATGTAGATTTTAGAGATCAGGCGCTGGTCTGAGATGTCATAGCTGAAAATTCTTTCCCAGTCTGTAGGTGGTCTTTTTACTCTTTTGGTGAAGTCTTTAGATGAGCATAGGTGTTTGATTTTTAGGAGCTCCCAGTTATCTGGTTTCTCTTCATCACTTTTGGTAATGTTTTCTATTCTGTTTATGCCCTGTATTAGGGCTCCTAGGGTTGTCCCTATTTTTTCTTCCATAATCTTTATCGTTTTAGTCTTTATGTTTAGGTCTTTGATCCACTTGGAGTTAGTTTTTGTGCATGGTGTGAGGTATGGGTCCTGTTTCATTCTTTTGCAAATGGATATCCAGTTATGCCAGCACCATTTGTTAAAAAGACTATCATTTCCCCAATTGACTGCCACTGGCCCTTTGTCAAATATCAGCTGCTCATACACGGATGGATTTATATCTGGGTTCTCAATTCTGTTCCATTGGTCTATGTGCCTGTTGTTGTACCAGTACCAGGCTGTTTTGACTACTGTAGCTGTATAATAGGTTCTGAAATCAGGTAGAGTGAGGCCTCCCACTTTCTTCTTCTTTTTCAGTAATGCTTTGCTTATCCGGGGGTTCTTTCCCTTCCATATGAAATTGGTGATTTGTTTCTCTATCCCCTTAAAATATGACATTGGAATTTGGATCGGAAGTGCGTTATATGTATAGATGGCTTTTGGTAGAATAGACATTTTTACTATGTTAAGTCTTCCTATCCATGAGCAGGGTATGTTTTTCCACTTAAGTATGTCCTTTTGAATTTCTTGTAGCAGAGCTTTGTAGTTTTCTTTGTATAGGTCTTCTACATCTTTGGTAAGATTTATTCCTAAGTATTTTATCTTCCTGGGGGCTACTGTGAATGGTATTGATTTGGTTATTTCCTCTTCGGTGTTCTTTTTGTTGATGTAGAGGAATCCAAGTGATTTTTGTATGTTTATTTTATAACCTGAGACTCTGCCAAACTCTTCTATTAGTTTCAGTAGTTTTCCGGAGGATTCCTTAGGGTTTTCCATGTATACGATCATGTCATCTGCAAATAGTGATAGCTTTACTTCCTCCTTGCCAATCTGGATACCCTTTATTTCTTTGTCTAGCCTAATTGCCCTGGCTAGGACTTCCAGCACGATGTTGAATAAGAGTGGTGATAAAGGGCATCCTTGTCTGGTTCCCGTTCTCAAGGGAAATGCTTTCAAGTTCTCTCCATTTAGAGTGATACTGGCTGTTGGCTTTGCATAGATGCCCTTTATTATGTTGAGGAATTTTCCTTCAATTCCTATTTTGGTAAGAGTTTTTATCGTAAATGCGTGTTGGACTTTGTCAAATGCCTTTTCTGCATCTATTGATAAGATCATGTGGTTTTTGTCTTTTGTTTTATTTATGTGATGGATTACATTAATGGTTTTTCTGATATTAAACCAGCCTTGCATACCTGGTATAAATCCCACTTGATCAGGGTGAATTATTTTTTTGATGTGTTGCTGGATTCTATTGGCTAGAATTTTGTTGAGGATTTTTGCATCAATGTTCATGAGGGATATAGGTCTATAATTTTCTTTTTTTGTAATGTCTTTACCTGGTTTTGGTATCAGGGAGATGGTAGCTTCATAGAATGAGTTGGGTAGTATTCCGTCTTTTTCTATGCTTTGAAATACCTTCAGTAGTAGTGGTGTTAAGTCTTCTCTGAAGGTTTGGTAGAACTCTGCAGTGAAGCCGTCCGCGCCAGGGCTTTTTTTTGTTGGGAGTTTTTTGATTACCGTTTCAATCTCTTTTTTTGTTATGGGTCTATTTAGTTGTTCTACTTCTGAATGTGTTAGTTTAGGTAGGTAGTATTTTTCCAAGAATTTATCCATTTCTTCTAGGTTTTCAAATTTGTTAGAGTACAATTTTTCGTAGTAATCTGAAATGATTCTTTTAATTTCATTTGGCTCTGTTGTGATGTGGTCCTTCTCGTTTCTTATTCGGGTTATTTGTTTCCTTTCCTGTTTTTCTTTAGTCAGTCTAGCCAATGGTTTATCAATTTTGTTAATTTTTTCAAAGAACCAGCTTTTGGCTTTGTTAATTCTTTCAATTGTTTTTCTGTTCTCTAATTCATTTAGTTCAGCTCTAATTTTTATTATTTGTTTTCTTCTGGTGCCTGATGGATTCTTTTGTTGCTCACTTTCTATTTGTTCAAGTTGTAGGGACAGTTCTCTGATTTTGGCTCTTTCTTCTTTTTGTATGTGTGCATTTATTGATATAAATTGGCCTCTGAGCACTGCTTTTGCTGTGTCCCAGAGGTTTTGATAGGAAGTATTTTCATTCTCGTTGCTTTCTATGAATTTCCTTATTCCCTCCTTGATGTCTTCTATAACCCAGTCTTTTTTCAGGAGGGTATTGTTCATTTTCCAAGTATTTGATTTCTTTTCCCTAGTTTTTCTGTTATTGATTTCTATTTTCATTGCCTTGTGGTCTGAGAAGATGCTTTGTAATATTTCGATGTTTTGGATTCTGCAAAGGTTTGTTTTATGACCTAATATGTGGTCTATTCTAGACAATGTTCCATGTGGACTAGAAAAAAAAGTATATTTTGCAGCAGTTGGGTGGAGAGTTCTGTATAAGTCAATGAGGTCAAGTTGGTTGATTGTTGTAAGTAGGTCTTCCGTGTCTCTATTGAGCTTCTTACTGGATGTCCTGTCCTTCTCCGAAAGAGGTGTGTTGAAGTCTCCTACTATAAATGTGGAGGTGTCTATCTCCCTTTTCAATTCTGTTAAAATTTGATTTATGTATCTTGCAGCCCTGTCATTGGGTGCATAAATATTTAATATGGTTATGTCTTCCTGATCAATTGTCCCTTTTATCATTATATAGTGTCCTTCTTTATCCTTTGTGATGGATTTAAGTCTAAAGTTTATTTTGTCAGAAATTAATATTGCTACTCCTCTTCTTTTTTTCTTATTGTTTGCTTGATATAATTTTTTCCATCCTTTGAGTTTTAGTTTGTTTGTGTCTCTAAGTCTAAGGTGTGTCTCTTGTAGGCAGCATATAGATGGATCGTGTTTCTTTATCCAGTCCATGACTCTCTGTCTCTTTATTGGTGCATTTAGTCCATTTACATTCAGCATAATTATAGATAAATAAGTTTTTAGTGCTGTCATTTTGATGCCTTTTCATGTGTGTTGTTGGCCATTTCATTTTTCCACATACTTTTTTGTGCTGAGACATTTTTCTTAGTAGATTGTGAGATCCTCATTTTCATAATGTTTAACTTTATGTTAGTTGAGTCGTTACGTTTTTCTTGGCTTTTTTCTTGAGTTATGGAACTGATATTCCTTTTTGTGGTTACCTTATTATTTACCCCCATTTTTCTAAGTAAAAACCTAACTTGTATCATTCTATATCACCTTGTATCACTCTCCATCTGGCAGTTCAATGCCTCCTATATTTAGTCCCTCTTTTTGATTATTGTGATCGTTTATCTATTGATTTCCATGATTCCCTGTTATGTGTATTATTTTGTTTATTTATTTATTTTTTAGAATTAATCTTAATTTGTTTGTTTTTGTGCTTTCCCTATTTGAGTTGCGTTGATATCAGGACATTCTGTTTTGTGACCTTGTATTGTGCTGATACTTGATATTATTGGTCATCAGGCGAAACAATCTCCTTTAGTATTTCTTGCAGTCTTGGTTTAGTTTTTGCAAATTCTCTAAACTTGTGCTTATCTGTAAATATCTTAAGTTCTCCTTCATATTTCAGAGAGAGTTTTGCTGGATATATGATCCTTGGTTGGCAGTTTTTCTCATTCAGTGCTCTGTATATGTCGTCCCATTCCCTTCTTGCCTGCATGGTTTCTGCTGAGTAGTCTGAACTTATTGATTCTCCCTTGAAGGAAACCTTTCTTTTCTCCCTGGCTGCTTTTAAAATTTTCTGTTTGTCTTTGGTTTTGGCGAGTTTGATGATAATATGTCTTGGTGTTTTTCTTTTTGGATCAATCTTAAATGGGGTTCGATGAGCCTCTTGGATAGATATCCTTTCGTCTTTCATGATGTCAGGGAAGTTTTGTGTCAGGAGTTCTTCAACTATTTTCTCTGTGTTTTCTGTCGCCCCTCCCTGTTCTGGGACTCCAATCACTCGCAAGTTATCCTTCTTGATAGAGTCCCACATGATTCTTAGGGTTTCTTCATTTTTTTTAATTCTTTTATCTGATTTTTTTTCAGCTATGTTGGTGTTGATTCCCTGGTCCTCCAGATGTCCCAGTCTACATTCTAATTGCTCGAGTCTGCTCCTCTGACTTCCTATCGCGTTGTCTAATTCTGTAATTTTATTGTTAATCTTTTGGATTTCTACATGCTGTCTCTCTATGGATTCTTGCAACTTATTAATTTTTCCACTATGTTCTTGAATAATCTTTTTGAGTTCTTCAACAGTTTTATCAGTGTGTTCCTTGGCTGTTTCTGCAGTGAGCCTAATTTCATTTGTGATGTCTTGAAGCATTCTGTAAATTAGTTTTTTATATTCTGTATCTGATAATTCCAGGATTGTATCTTCATTTGGGAAAGATTTTGATTCTTTTGTTTGGGGGGTTGGAGAAGCTGTCATGGTCTGTTTCTTTATGTGGTTTGATATGGACTGCTGTCTCCGAGCCATCACTGGGAAACTAGTTTTTCCAGGTAATCAGCTGGTACGCTGGCTCCTGGTTCTGAAAACGATAGCTGTCTGCCCGTATTTGTTCGTTCTCCGTCTCTAAGTCTGTGTTTGTTGTTCAGAGTTCGTAGATTGTTATGTATGTGATCGATTCACTTGTTTTTCTGAGTCTTTGTTGCAAGAGGGATCCGCGGTAGGGTCCACCTAGTCCGCCATCTTGGCCCCCACATTCAATGTTTTTAATTGATCTTCATTTCCAGGGTCTCCTCTTGTCTTCCACACTCTGTCCACCTTTGTAGAGTTTCTCTTCTGATTTGTAGTCCATTCCATTTGTTCTCTAAGTTCCATTAACATCTATTCAGTTTGGGTTCTTTACAGGAATCAGCCACTTTTACAGTTCCTAAAACCTTTAAATATTTCATTAGGTAACACAAACATTCAAAATCCACACAATGCAAAGAAACACATGCTCAAAATGAATACAGTTTTTCAAGTCTTTATGCCTTATGTTTTATTATAAATAAGTCAACTAATTTAATGTTGCATGTATACTTAATTTAAAAACAAATTTTTAGAAATATCTACAGTTTCAATACCAGCATTTAGACATAATGGGCACAGTTTGCATGTAATTGCATGTTTTCTCATAGTCTAGAATGGTCATTGCAGCACACACTGAAGTAATATTTATCTGTGACATGTGTGTGAGTGTGTGTGTATGTTGTTCTTGTTAGGTGCTGTCAAGTCGGTTCCCACTCACAGCAACCCTGTGTACCAGACAGCAAAACACTGCCCAGTCCTGTGCCATCTTCTCGATTGTTGTTATGCTTGAGCCCGTTGTTGCATCCACTGTGTCAATCCATCTTGTTGAGGGTCCTCCTCTTTTTCACTGACCTTGTGCTTTTCCAAGGATGATGTCCTTCTCCAGGTTCCTCCTGATAACATGTCCAAAGTACGTGAGACATGAGACGAAGTCTTGTCATCTCTGCTTCTAAGGAGCACTGTCTTCCAAGACAGGCTTGTTCATGTGTGCATCAGTTCTCCATAATCATAAGCAACTATTAATTATTATTAATTCTGTTTTGTTACTATTACGAAGAAAGATTTCCAAGTGCAGGAAATATGTCAGTCATGTAGTGTGCCTTGCCAAGATGCCCCACCAGGTGGATTCTGAGACAAGGCCGAGGGTGTGTCCACTGGTTGTGCAGCATCCCTGTTGCGCTGGATGCAGCTCCCTCTCATAATCGCTCCAGCAATATGTCAGGATACATATACCTTGGAGTAAAGTTTCCACGCATTTTATCTTGAACATATTCCACTGTATTTTTAATATGCAGATTTCATTTCTTTATTATTAATCATGGACTCCCTAGGTGGCTCAGTTAAGAGGTTGACTACTGACCAAAAGGTTGGCAGTTCCCTCCCAATGGTGCCTCCTAAGAAAAGGACTGGTGATCTGCTTCTGGAATGTTACAGCCCTGAAAACCGTATAGAGCTGTTCTACTCTGTAGCACGTGGGGCCACCATGAGTCAGAATCGAATCGAGGGCAACTGATTTGTTTTGGTGTTGGTTTATTATTAATCCCAATGACATTTGCCACACATCACATCTGAGTTGACCCTGCAGAGAGTCTTGTTAGGAAGCAATGTTCTGGGCTTTTAAACTGGATTGAATGAAACAGGGAATGAGAAATGGCTTCAAATTGTAAAATGGCCTACAAATGTCAAGTTGCAGGGCTTTTAAAATTGGTTATTCTACCTGGGAACACTTTTCCAACCTATAATAACTAAAGGTAGTAATGATTTCACTTGAAAATACAATTGATTTAACTACTGCTTTGCACATATGTGAAATAAATATAAGGTTTTAGGTTTTGTTTTTTAATCATACAGGAAGCAGAATCTTACCCATAGGATTTCTTAAAGTGTTCACTTGTTTTCCCTTTAATTATTTTTGACCTTAAACTTTATATAAATCTTTGTTTTCCTTTTGATGTTACCTCCTGCTTATCAGAGTTGAGGAGCCTACACACACAGAATGGTATGAAGTCACCCTGAGACATTATGAAGTCTTCTTAATTAAAGAGCAGTCGTGCAATTTCTCAGATGATTAAGTTGAATTTTAGAATTACAATAGCAAAGTAAATTATATATCATTGGAAGACTCGGACAAGGTAAGAATAATTGTCCTGTGCTCATTAATTCCTTCTGTTTCCCTTGCTCATTTCACATTTTGTGAATGTTAAATTATTCCAGAGGCTTTAGGTATATTTTTTAGGTAAGCAACTGTATACCTGGAGTTTGACCTTATGTTGGTTCAATGCATCCAGACTCTAGCATTCCATGATTATTTTTCTGGTGGGTCAGGGCTTATGTGTGAGGACCCTACTGCAATCCTTTCTTATGCATAATATTTTCCTGCAATTAGGTTTCTAAATGGCTTGATTTATTTATTTTCTGAAGAGTAGTGTCACTAGGGAGGAGCCCTGGCAGTACCATGGTTAAGAAAGACCTGACAATCTGATCCTGCAAAGAATACAAAAGAAAAGAAAAACATTTCTGTCAAATCAATTCCAACTTATAGTAACCTTGTAGGACGAGTAAAACTGCCCCGTAGGGTTTCCAAGGCTGTAATCTTTATGGAAGCAGACTGCCCCATCTTTCTCCCACAGAGTAGCTGGTGAGTTTGAAATGCTGACCTTTTGATTAGCAGCCAGGCACTTAACCACTGTACCACCAGGCCTCCTTTCATAAATATTGCAGCCCCAAAAACCCGTTGGAGCAGTTCTATTCTGTCACATCGGGTTGCAATGAGTTGAAATCTACTTGTTGGCACTCAGCAGCTATAGCTGGAACCCCAGGGGGTTTAGAGAGGGTGATGCTGTCCAGTGTGGACGGATCTTCTTAAGGGAAAACAATCAAAGTAGATGGGTAAGGCAAAATGAGCAAATTAACGAAAAAGCTGCTGTCTGTGGTCCCAGCCAGGAAACACTGATGTCTGTGATTAGAATTTCTCTGTCTATGGGATAGCATTTCTTCTTATGTTTTGAGAGGGAAAAAAATTCCTTTCTCTTAGCTCCACCTGCTGAGTCCTGAGGGAAGTTTAAACAGACATTTTCCAATTGGCCCCAAACTTTCCCAGCATCTTTTAACACATATAAAACACTGTCAAAACGCTAGTCCTCATACCGTGAGGATGAGACAAAACCTTCACTCTTGGAAGTTCCTGTCAGTGCAGCCAAGCTTGGTAACGATGGGACATTGCCCTCTGGAATACCAGAGTCCCCAGTTCTCAGTTCCTTTCATAATATTTTTTAAATATCTTTAATGAAATGATATGTTAAGGATCATTTTCTGAGGGAGTGACTTTTTTTTATAATAAATAGAAAACTTGTTATTCAGAAAAAAAATCGTTAGTAACATACAGCATAAATAAAACACATTTTACTGAAACAAAGAAAACATTCTGGGTCCTTTTAAGTTACAGTGACAGCCAACCTCATGGAAAATTACAGGCTTCCTCTGTCAATGTCACACAGTGTGTTAGGAATAAAAGACTATGAGTGACCCACAATCTGATGTCTGTGTGTGAAATCAATCCTTAAAACAAACACAGAAGGTCAAGGAGGAGGACGACCTAGCCCTCCCTTGAAGCCGATCCATCAACACAGGAAGGCCACAGCCAGCACTTTGAAAGACCATATGGTGAGAAAATACAGTGAGCAATGCTGGAGACGTTCTCTACAATCAGTGGGGTTGGCTCTATTGATTGATAATTAAATGTTTGTACATTTCTTCATTCTGAGCTGCTTCCAGTTCACCCGTGAGGTCCAGAGCAGCCGCCCCATTGCCACTGAGTGGATTCCGACTCAGAGTGACCCTGTAGGGACAGAGTAGAGCTGCCCTGTGGGGATTCTAAGGAGTGGCCGGTTGTTTCCAACTGCTGACGGTTTTGGTTAGCAGTCTGAGCTCTTAACCACTATGCGTCACCAGGGCTCCATGTAAACACTAAACCAAAAAAACAAACCCATGTGGTGAGTCGATTCTGACTCATAACAACCCTGAAGGATAGAGTTGAACTGCCCCATAGGGCTTCAAAGGAGTAGCTGGTGGTTTTGAACCGCCAACCTTTTGGTTAGCAGCCATTGCTCTTAACCACCGACCCACCTAGGGCTCCGTGTGCACACCAGGTCCTGTTATCTATAACAGCTGTCCTTCAGGGACCTGTGAAGTGAGCATCCCAGGAGGATAACAGTGGATCCCCCTGGCTGTGTGTACTCAGCAGTCCCTCTTCTGGCCTTCTGCAGAGAGTGCAGTCCTCAGGACATCAGTGGGAAGCTAATGTGGTCACTTGGCAGGAGGTGGACAACCCTGGGGTGAGATTGTCTCTTCTTCAGCATAAGGAAATAGGGCTGCAGCTGTGGTGGAATCGCAGCTGGCTGCCAGCAGCGCAGGCTTTGTCTTCCCAGTGGCTGCCTGCAGCCTCTACCTGTCTCTCTCTCTCCCTCTCCCCCCAACCCCCTCGCCATGGAAAGATCCTTGTGTTTCCTCAAAAATCGGGCTCCATGGAGGTTCTCACAGGTGGGGAAGGCGACCAGGAAGACAGGACTCTTCCCTCTCTTACTAACAGCAACAGAGGTACAAAAAAAAAGAAGTCTGATTTTTAGATGCAGTTTAGCTACATCACTATTTTGGAAGAGCTTCACTTAATAGAAAAGAGCATAAACCTGGATTCTGTTTTCTCATTTCCAGGCAGTGCTCCGTGATTCCTGGTGGGCAGAGCGCTGTGAAGGGCAGGGCAGCTCCCTCTCTTTCCTCTGTATTTCTGCTCCCGCACTTCACCCTCTCACGTTGTCTCTGCCATGGTTTTCCGGTTTGATGCAGTGTTACCGTTCTCAGAACGTAATGGAGGAGGCCCACTGAGTGGAGGGTGGCTTTAGCTGAACTCATAAGAGCTGTGTTCTAATGATACGCTCAGAAAGACTCTCCTGGCTCCAAGGTCACCGTGACCCCAGGCATCTGTGTTTAGTTAGGAAGAGAACAACAAGTAAACTCACAGTTAGAAAGCCCCTGCTGGGTGCTGGAAGACACATTAGGTGCCCTCACGTGCAGTACTGTAACAGGTCTTTTTTCGGATGCAATAACTGAAAGATCGTTATTGTTCTTTGGAGTCCTTGGGTGGTGCAGAGGGTTAATACACTTGGCTGATAACTGAAAGGTTGGAGATTCAAGTCCACCCAAAAGTGCCTTGGAAGAAAAGCCTGGCAATCCACTCCCGAAAAATCGGCACAGTTCTATTCTGACACACGTGGAATCGCCATGTGTCGGAACTGACTCAGCAGCAACTGATTTTACTGTTATATCCATTTAGCCTACCTATTTATCCACGCCTTCCTTTGATCCTCAGAATTCTTAACAGCCAACAAAGTTTCTAGAAACACATTGAATGATATGACACATTTTTGAAGCCACCTGGGTGCTATTTTTACATAGGTTAAGTGTCATTTCTATTATGTGAAGTGAACTAAATTCTGTTTCGATTCTTCTGAGCAGGAATGAATATCTAATAGCAGAGCCGTAGATTTACAAGGTGCAGACGCTGACAGGAGTCTCAGGCTGACTTCCCTCCATTTGGTTTGTGAAGTGAAGTCAGCCCCCTCGCATCCAGCTGCACAGGGCACTGCCTCTTTCTGGTACAGTGGTCACTGAACGCACTGAAGTCCACATGGAGCGTATTTCATTTGATGGGCGACAGTCGAGGGCGAATGAGAAAATCAAGAGCAATCACAGAGGGTGGGAGCCCAGGAAACTGTTGTGAATATCACAGTATGTGCCAGGCAGAGTGCTGGGATCTTTGCAGAAATAAGCTCATTCATCCCTCACTTTAACCCTGAAAAATAAGAACCCACTTCATTTCGTGGGTGAGGAAACTAAAGATTAATTGATTTACTCGTGACCTTGAGGCTTAGGCTTCCTGAAACTGTGTTGAGCTAACACCCAACTCCCATGACCTCTTCACTGTTGCTGTATGCTGGCCCCCTGGAGCCACTCAACGGGGAAGGCACCTACAGGGATGTTTTATGAATATGCTTGTTTCCTTTGGAGTCCCTGCATGGTGCGAATGGTTGAGGCGCTCAGCTGCTAACCGAAAAGATGGAGGTTTGAGTCCACCCAGAGGTGCCTCGAAAGAAGGGCCTAGTGGTCTACTTCTGAGAAATCAGCCACTGAAAACTCTATGGAGCACAGTTCTACTCTGACACGCATGGTGTCACCATGAGGTGGCGTGGACTCAACGCAACTGAAAAAAAAGGGTTGCCTTTGTTATTCGTGCCTTCATGATTAAGGCTGTGACTGCCTTGTGTTCTAGCAGACTGTCTTTGTATCTGTCATATGATAACCTTCTGGGATCTAATTAATCGTTTAGTTAATACTCCCTTTGAAGGCGGTGGATTCCTGAATTTATCAGGCATCAGGTGATGTAGTTCTTTCTTTACTTGTCCTCAGCCCACTTCATTCAATCAATCTAGGATCTGGCAAACTACTCGGAGGTGGTCCTATCCAGAGTTTTAATAATTTCAGAGACTTGGGTTGATGAATTATTGAAATGTCTATATTTGGAAAACTTTGAATCCTCTGAACACCGTAAAACTTCAGTTATTAATATTATATTCAGGTAACCCAAAAAAAGAGCCCTGGTGGTGTCAGTGGTTAAGCATTTGGCTACTAACCCAAAAAAGGTTGACATTTTGAATCTACCAGCCACTCCTTGGAAACCCTATGGGATAGTTCTACTGTGTCCTATATGGCCAATATGAGTCGAAAACCACTCCACTACAACTGGTAACCCCCCAAAATTTGTTGTCATCAAGTCGATTCAGACTCATAGCGACCCTGAAGGACAGAGCAGAACTGCCCCAGAGGGTTTCTAAGGAGCAGCTGGTGGATTCCAACTGCTGACCTTTTGGTTAGCAGCCGAGCTCTTAACTACTGCGCCACCAGGGCTCCTATATTCAGGCAGTTTAAAGGTTAATTCTAGCAACCTTTAAACTGCCACCGACTTAATTGGTTCCAGAATTATAAAGGAGGACTCAGTTGTCTTCTGCATAACTGTGTGATAAACTTGGAAGAAATACAAAACCTAGCGTTTTAGTTCCGACCCTGAGCACCATTTTATCTAATTATCAAAGGTTTTTTTAAATGCATGAACAGTTCCATTTTGGCAAGGATTCCTGGAATTAGTGACACCACTGATAGGAGTATAAATTGAATCAACTTTCTGGAGGAGAAAATTGTTAATATCAGAAACCCTAAAAATGTTCACGTAATTGATTGAATCAGCAAATATATTTTTAGAAATTTATCTTAAGAACATTATCAGATGTGTAACCAGATTTATATTTATTGTTTTTCATTAGAGCATTATTTAGAGTTGTGAAGAAATGGATTCAACTCAGACTTCAGGAACTTTTGCTGGGTTAAGTAAATTCTGCTATGCCCTTATTACCAACACTCCACAGCTAACAAAAACCTCGTTGTATAAAAGTATTAATGACATGGGTTATAAAACCCCCAAAAACCAAACCCTCTGCCGTCAGACCCATTTCAATTCATAACAACATGCGGTATAGTCACAATATGTTTACTGAAACCATAGTGGAAAAGAATATATACATTACGAGTTCAATCATGTAAAAATCTGTACACAAGAAAATATCAAATGGTTGCATTATGGGTGTCTTTGGGCTTATTTGTTTTATGTTTTGTTTTCCAAAATTTTCTACATAATCAGAAAAGTGTTTTTTGTTTTTTTTTTCTTTCTTTTTTGTGGGTTGGAGAGTAGGGGTCAATGCTAAGGGTATTAACTCAAGACTAGATGGGACTCAGAAAGGTTGTCTAGTCCTGACTGTATCACCAAGGGATAAGACTTAGAGGCAACTTGCCCAGACTATGGAGAAAGTGGTAATTATTTAGTGCTTTGAACAAACGCCTGTTCCCTCCTGTCTTTTTAAAAGCTAAAACCCCTTGCCTTCAGGTGGATTCTGATTCATAGTGACCCTATAGGACAGAGTAGAACTGCCCTTTGGGGTTTCCAAGGAGTGGCTGATGGATTCAAACTGCTGACCTTTTGGTTAGCAGCCATAGCTCCTAACCACTGTGCCACCAGGGCTCCTTCTGTCATTTTGTTTAGGGAAAAAATTGCTTCTAGATAAATGCTTCTGGGCTCTCTTTCTAATCCCCATTTCAAAAACATCTCGTTCCTCTGTAGCTGAGAGACAAAGCAGCTGCACTTAGTATGTCAAAGCCACGCTGGATGCACAGAGAACCTACCACTGCCCAATCAGAAGCCTCGCATTTGGTGCAGTGATTTTTAAGCCTTTAAACTTTTCACCATTCACTGATTGGGGGTCATACCATCACCCACAGAAGTAGCACAGGTATGAAGTAAAGGGATATCAGCTTATGGCTTGGACGAAGGCACTGGTGCCCCCAGGCCAGGCCCCCAGCTCTCTACCAGTGAGAGCCTCTCCAGTTCTCTAGGACTATTGGGCTCCAGGCAGACTGGCCTTAGAAGCCTTTTCAAAATTTAATTTTTTCTTTCTTTTTTTTTTTTAAACACGAAATAAGCTTTAGTGCACTTCTATGTATATTTTACATCTCCATTTTTAGCTAGGAGAGTTAGATATTTCTGAAATATTGAGGCTAGGAAGGATATTGGCCATGCCAGTATACTGCTCTACAACCAGTCAAGCCAGTAGCCGGGGAGTCGGCGCCCACTCATGGCAACCCTCATGCTCCGTAGGGTTTTCTTTCTTTCTTTTTTTAAATTATAGTAAAAATGTACATAACAAAACTTGCCAATTCAACAGTTTTTACCTGTATTATTATTCAGTGACATTGATTACACTCTTCACGTGGTGTAACCATTATGTATATCCTTTTCTGAATTATTCTACCACCGTTAATATAAACCCAGGTTCCTCCTAAGCAATATCACTTAGGGTTTTCAATAGCTGGTTTTTCAGAAGTCGTTTGCCAGGCCTTTCTTCTAGGTGCCTCTGTGGTGGTGCCTGTAGATGGGTTCAAACCTCCAAACTTTCAGATAACAGCCAAGTGTGTCAACTGTTTGTGCCACCCAGGGGCTGTACTGTCCTGCCAGAAAAAAAAAAAAAATGAAGAGACCCCTATTTATACTGCCTTAATACATATTTTACTGCAAAATTCACTGTGAAAGTGAAACTTCAAATTAAAAGATTTAAATTTGCTCCATACTCTAGATTCTAAAGAAGTGGACTTTCATAAAACAAATGATCATATGTCAAGAGATATCTACATTTTGCACCTGAAGGGCCAAATTCCTTAATTTTGTTCAGCACAATACACAGTTGGATTGAAATCAAATTTTGCTATCATTTTTTTCATTAAAAGCAACAATAATAATTACAGCTCAAAAATGAAAAATTTTACCAAACTTGAAGGCTATCTGATTAAGAGCCAAATGTAATCTAGCACCTTCATTTTATTCTTACTAAGTGTGATTACCAACCACTGGAAAAAAATTTTTGTTAAGAGTCTTTTCAAAAACATAACTCCAACTTAAATCCAAAAATTTCCTTAAAAATTGTCACCCCGCTTTATGGATAATACCAACAATGGGCACTTCCAAAATGGGTTTTACTCACCTTTTCGTTATTTACTGTTTAGGGTACAACTCTCTGAGAAGAACATCAGCAAATATATTAACTTTGACAAAGTCAAGATTTCTTGACTTCCCAGTACAGATTATTACATACTCAGAACTTAAAGGAAACATAACCAAAAAGAGAATAAAATGAGTGCCTATGAGAATACCCTACCTCTGTGTAGAATTTTTTTAATTTTAAAAACAGAGGGTATTGTAGTTGAAGAGCAGTGTTTTTGTTTTTGTTTTTCTTATTTTTATTATACTCTAGATGAAAGTTTAAAGAAAAAACTAGTTTCTCATCAAATAGTTAGTACACACATTGTTCTATGACATTGGTTAACAACCCCATGGTGTGTCAACACTCTCACTTCTCAACCCTGGGTTCCCTGTTACCAGCTTTACTCTTCCCTCCTGCCTTCTGTCCCTGCCCCAGGGCTGGTGCGCCCCTTTAGTCTTGTTTTGTCCCATGGACCTGTTCAATCTTTGGCTGAAGGGTGAGCTACAGGAGTGACCTCATTACTGTGCTGAAAGGGTGTCTAGGAGCCATGCTCTCAGGGTTTCCCCAGTCTCTATCAGGCCAGCAAGCCTGGTCTTTCTTTTTGAGTTAGAATTTTGTTCTACAGTTTTTCTCCAGCTCTGTCCGGGACACTCTATTGTGATCCCTGACAGGGCAGTGAGTGGTAGTAGCTGGGCACCATCTAGCTGTATTCGACTCTGGTGGAGACCGTGGTAGATGGCACCATGAGTCCTTTGGACCAGTCTTTCCCTTGTATCTTTAGTTTTCTTCATTCTTCCTTCCTCCCAAAGGATACCAGTGGAGTATCCTAGATGGTGAAGACAAGTGTGTTTGATGTAAACAACCAACTGTACTAACTTAGGAGAGAAAAAAATCTAAACATTTATGTTAAATACTTTCAATATTATAGATTAAGACCATTTAGAATTGTCTGTGGGATCTGAGACCCTCTTCTGAGGTGAATCTGAGGTCTAGCCTGTCCCACGGGTGATGTCCTCCTTAGGCACCACCTCCTCCAGTGGCTAAAGCAGTCACCTGGTGTTCCCTTGCAGCCTTGCTCCCCTCTGCATGCCACCTGCCCCTGCAGGCTGGAGCAGAAGTGTTTGTGGGCCTCTTAGAAGCGCTGCCAATAGTACTCTGCATTGTCTGCCAAGTGTTTGTTTCCAGTGCCGATTCTGGTTTTAGGTGTGTGCACTTAAATTTCTCCAGGTACCAGCTCCATGTGTCCCTTATCTGTAAACCAGGAAGGCTGCTGAACATAAAGAACTTAGCCTAGTATGTGGCAAGTGCTTAGCTCTTCATCAATGTTTGCTGCTGCTATTTTTAGTTTAGTTTTTTTTTTTAATTGACTTTAATGTTGTTGTTCCTACTATTTATAGATGAGCATCCAGCAGCTTTCTAGGCTTTCAATATTGTTGCTGTTGTTAGGTGCCATCAAGTCAGTTCCAACTCATAGTGACCCTTTGTACGATGAAACCGAACACTGCCCGGTCCTGTGCCATCTTCGCAATCATTGTTACACTTGAGCCCATTGTTGCAACCACTGTGTCAATTCACCTTGTTGAGGGTCTTCCTGTTTTTTCACTGAAGCACAATGTCCTTCTGGCAATCCATGGTATATCCACTATTCTTCACCGACACCATAATTCCAAGTCATCTTTTGCAGCAGATTTGCCCAATGCAATGTGTCCATTGATTTCTTGACTGCTGCTTCCATGGGTGGATCCAAGTAAAATGAAATCCTGTACAACTTTAATGTTTTCTCCCTTTAGCATGATGTTGTTAACTGGTCCAGTTGTGAGAATTTTTGTTTTATGTTGAGATGTAATCCATACCGAAGGCTGTAGTCTTTGATCTTCATCAGTAAGTGCTTCAAGTCTTCTTCACTGCCAGCAAGCACGGTGTCATCTGCATAACGCAAGTTGTTAATGAGTCTTCCTCCAATCCCAATGCCCTGTTCTTCTTCATATAGTCCAGCTTCTTGGGTTATTTGCTCAGCATACAGATTGAATAAGTATGGTGAAATGATACAACCCTGACACACACCTTTCCTGACTTTTAATCACACAGTATCCCCTTGTTCTGTTCAATCAACTGCCTCTTGATCTATATACAGTTTCCTCATGAGCACAATTAAGTATTCTGGAATTCCCATTCTTCAGTTATCCATAATTTCATCTGATTCACACAGCCAAATGCTTTTGCATAGTCAAGAAAACACAAGTAAACATCCTTCTGGTATTCTCTGCTTTCAGCCACTATCCATCCAGCATCAGCAATGATTTCCCTGGTTCCACGTCCTCTTCTGAATCTGGTTTGAATTCCCGGCAGTTCCCTGTGGATGTTGTGCTGCAACTGCTTTTGGAGGATATTCAGGAAAATTTTACTTGCATGTGTTATTAATGAAATTGTTTCATAATTTCTGCATTCTATTGGATCACCTTTCTTTAGAACGGGTGCAAATATGGATCTTTTCTAGTTGGTTGGCCAGGTAGCTGTCTTTCAAATTTCTTGGCATAGACGCGTGTGATGGTTAAGATTCTGTGTCAACTTGGCTGGGCCATGATTTTCAGTGTTTTGGCAGTCGTATACTGTTGTGATCACTTCCCTGTTGAGATTCGATATGTGATCACCCCATGATGGGATTTGCTGTGAGTAGCTAGGGGAGTTTCCTTGGGTGTGTGGCCTGCATCTGAGCAGAACTTCAGGCAGGGCTCAGGCGAGGTGGGGGTGGGGGTGGCTCTTTTGCTTGTTCTAGATCCTACAGGTAGCTCCTGTTTGTCTAACCTCCAGTTCTTGGAATTGAGCTAGCTGTTTACCTGGTGTCTTCCCTGCCAGTCTTGGGATTCGTCAATCTTCGTAGCCTGTGACCAACAGCCCTGCTCTCCAGCCTGCCAATCTTGGGTTTGCCAGCCCCTGCAGCTACATTAATCAGGAGAAACTTCTTTCCTGACCCACAGCCTTGGGATGTTACAGCCTCTACAACTGCATGAGCCATTTTCTTGATATAAATCTCTCTCTCTCTATATATATACATATATATTTATATGCTTTACTGGTTTCGTTTCTCTAGAGAACCCAGTCTAAGGCAATGAGTGAGCACTTCAAGCACTGCACCCTATTGTTGAATCATTTTAAGTGGTATTCTATCAATTCCTGGAGCCTTGTTTTTCGCCAGTGCTTTCAGTGCAGCTTGGACCTCTTCCTTCAGTACCATCGGTTCTTGATCGTATGCTGCCTCCTGAAATAACTGAACATATGCCAGTTCTTTTTGGTACAGTGACTCTGTGTATTCCTTCCATCTTCTTTTGATGCTTCCTGCCTTGTTTATTATTTTCTGCATAGAATTTTTCAGTACTGTAACTTGAGGCTTGAATTTTTTCTTCAAATCTTTCAGCTTGAGAGATGCTGAGGATATTTTTCCCTTTTGGGGTTTCTATCTCCAGGTCTTTGCACATGTCGTAGTAATACTTTACTTTGTCTTCTCGAGCTGCTGTTTGATATCTTCTGTTCAGCTCTTTTACTTCATCATTTCTTTTTCTTTTTGCTTTAGCTACTGTGCATTCAGTCAATTGATTCTGGTGGTTTTCTATGTTGGTTTGTTGTACCCTAATCCTAATAAGACCAAGAAGAAGAACCAAGGAGCATAATGCTAGTTTAGGAGGCAAAATTGATATTAAAACAGAAAGGCACAGAAAGAGGAGAGCCCCCAACCCTGAGGAGCAGGGAAGAATAACATGCCCGTGCTTACACCCCCTCTTGGTTCTGCCTGAGCACAGATGTGCCCTCCCCCTCTCTCCTGGCCCCTCCAGTAGGAAGGGATAGCAGGGATGCATGATGTGAGTTTCTGTTATCATGAGAGCAGAGCATATGAATTTCATGAAAGGGAACAAACTATAAAGGATAAAAAACAATACAGACTAAATAATCAATATTTGATTCATTTATTATATTCCTGATTTTGAAAATGTGTGAGTAGATATCACCTATATTATATTATGAAGTGTAGAGTCAAACCTGATAGCTCTAGTCACGTATTTGAAAGCAGTCTTGCAGACAAGGAAGGTTTCATGCTAGAAAGGTGGAGTGGAATGGTTTTGATAGACACCACATGGCCTGCAAAACCTAAAATATTTATTAATTGACCTTTCACTGAAAATTTTTCTGACCCTTCACTAGCCGACTAGTAAGGTGGTCTTTTAAAATTTCGCTTGCCCCATCTTCCTCTTCCTTCTTCGTGTCCTCTCTTCTTCCTCCTCTACTTTGTTTTCCTTCTTCTTCATCTTATGAGAAACTTTTTTTTAGTCTCTGTTAATAAAAATTTTCAACACAATAAGGAAAATGTCTGAAAGGAGATACTACTTCATCGTATGAGAAACTTTTTTTTAGTCTCTGTTAATAAAAATTTTCAACACAATAAGGAAAATGTCTGAAAGGAGATAGTTAAGAATATTAACAGTTGATGGATGTTGTGCTGTGGTGGCTGGCATGTTGCTATGATGCTGGAAGCTTTGCCACTAGTATTTCAAATACCAGCAGGGTCACCCGTGCTGGAGAGGTTTCAGGGAAGTTTCCAGACTAATACAACCTAGGCAGCGAGACCTGGTGATCCACTTCGAAAAATTAGCCATGAAAACCCTGTAGATCACAGAATATTGTGTGAGATTTACTCCCTTTTTTGGGGCATTTCATCAGGAAAGACCGTCTGTGGAGGAGGACATCATGTTTGGTAAAGGTGAGGGAAACCCTCAATGAGATGGATTAACACAATGGCCGCAGCAGTGGACTGAAAAATACCAATGACTGTGAAGATGGTGCAGGAGCAGGCATCATTCTGTGTTGTCATACATAAGGTTGCCTCGAGTAAGAGTCAACTGGACCGCAACTAACAACAGCAACATGCTTGGTTAGGGACATCTGGGTGATTTTTTTTTTGCTTTTGCTATCATGTTTATCTCTATTTTCTAATTTTTCTACTGTGATCATTTAGAACCTGAGTCATTTAAATGACAAACAAACAGGGCTTTCTAATCGGCAATAATGTTGGGCTTATGAGTAACATCCTTAGTTGTGGGTGACGGGATAGAGATTTAATTAAGATGTTGCTCAGGAGAAGTCTTTTTTTATTTTATTTTTATGCTACAAGGGTGATCCCAAAGCTGCTTGGCTGGTCCTCCAAATCTAGAAGCTCCAAAGTTTTTTTCAAGATTTTTTTTCCCCTGAGAGATAACACATCTGAGAGTCAGAAGACATCTTCTTCAGTTACTGTGCAGGAAGAAAATTTAAAAGCCTGCCTCGCCTGTCACCACCCACCACTACCATCCAGACAAAGTTGATATTTAGAATATGTAACAGCCTCTCTAAGACAGGGTCATCCAATCATGTGACAAAATAGAACTGCCCCATAGGGTTTTATTGGCTGTAATCTTTATGCAGGAAACCCTGGTGGTGTAGTGGTTAAGTGCTACGGCTGCCAACCAAGAGTCCAGCAGTTTGAATCTGCCAGGTGCTCCTTGGAAACTCTATGGGGCAGTTCTACTTTGTTCTATAGGGTGGCTATGAGTCAGAATTGACTCGACAGCAGTGGGTTTGGGTTTTGGGAATCTTTATGGAAGATTACCAAATCTATCTCTCAAAGAGCCTCTGGGTGGGTTTAAATTTCTAACCTTTCAGTTAGCAGCCCAGTGCATAAACCTTGTGCCACGGCCCCTACATGGAACCCAAGTGACTCATGAATTTAAAAATATATGTAAAACTGCTCAATTTGAGTACTTAGTGACTTAGAAAGTAGCAGAATCTGGTCAAAGGTTTTTTTCCCCTGCGTTCCACCATGCATTCATTTTGCCAAAAAGCCAGTTGAGCAGTTCTCCCTCTTAGCATTCTCTCTGCTATCCCATATGCAGGATGACCTGAGGAAACCTAAATAGATCCCCTTACCAAGGAAGGAGCCAGTTACCTCCATAAGTACAGTGTGATGGAAAGGGGTCTGGGCTAAAACTCACAGGCTTATGTTCCAGAGCCCCCAACCCCATGAGGGGTGTGGCTCTGAGAAACTTGATTGATCTCTTAGAATGTCTTCTGAAAAGTCACCAATGAATGCTCCTCTGTCTACCTCACAGGTTATTATGGCTACGCAAAGCATTATTCAAATTTAAGATATCATTGCTATTGACACTAATACTGATTTTGGTCACAATATTTGGGGAAGAAATCACTGTACATGTTTATTAGGCGCTTTGGAAGACATTTCTTTTTGCCTCCCCAGGATCTTGGACAAACTGTTTCTTCTTCCTCCCGTTTCTACTTTCCGCCGTCTCCTTGTAGCCCTCAGCTTCATAACCTTCCTCCTGGACTGTGACATCAGAACCCAGATCGATCCTAAGTTAGCATCTACCATGTGACTCTATCCTGTTACTGCTTTATTATCTTTGTTTTTGTTGTTGTTGTTTGTAGCCTTCATGTCGGCTCTGACTCATGTCAATCTTAAATGTAACAGATGATACATTGTTCAGCGTTGCATCATCTTTATGATTGTTGGTATGTTTGAATGTGTTGTTGCTTCTATTGTGTCAACCCATGTCATGGAGAGTTTCTCTGGTTTTGATTAGCCCTCTACTTTGCCAAGCATGACGTCCTTTTCTAGTGATTGGTCTTCCCCAGTGACATGTCCAAAGCACGTGAGACAAAGTCTTAACATCCTGGCTTCTAAGGAGCATTCTGGTTGTATTTCTTCTAAAACTAAAGCGTTCTTTCTTCTGGCAGTCTGCCATATATTCAGTACTCCTCCCCAACACCACAACTCAAATTCATCAATTCTTCTGTCTTAGCTTTTTGCTGTCCAACTTTCAGATACATATGAGGCAATTGAAAAGACTATGGCTTGGGTAAGGTGCACCTTAGTCATCAACGTGATGTCTTTGATTTTAAAGCTTAAAGAGATCTTTTGCAGAGATTTCCCCAATGAAATATGTCGTTTGATTTTTTTTGACTGCTGGTTCCATGGACACTGATTGTTGATCCAAGCAGAATGAAATCCTTGGCAACTTCAGTTTCTTCTTTCTTTATCGTGATGTTGTTTATTGGTCGAGCTGTAAGGATTTTCATTTTCTTCACGACCAGGAGTAATCTATATTGATAATAATGCTTGTGATTATCCCAAATGATTCTGTTGATTTATTTCTGGTGATTCCAGGCCCGTTCCCTACAAGGATGTAGGATCCAGGATCGCTGGGACTTTCACTTGTTCACTGAGGTTTCCAGCTTCCCACTCCCAGCCAGGCCTTCAATACAGGGTTCATCCCACAGCGTTTAGGTTAAATGCTTGTTAAGGCAGTAACTCACCCCTCTGCAAGCCAGTCCTCATTCAGTGTGATCACTTTCTATTTAGAGTGCCCTATTTCCATCTTTTTTTTTTTTTATTATTATTTCCATCTTGTCATCTCCTTACTCCAGAACCCAGAGGATTCTCTGTTGCTTATCGTTGCTGAACCCCAGGCCTCTTGCCCGGCTTCCCAGGTCTCCCATCAGAGCCTCCCTCCCTGCCCATGAAAACTCCCGTAGCTACTTCACGTCGCCGCTGCCTCCCATCCGATTCCACTGCTATAAAGGACTCGGGCTGCCCTGCTTTGTTTTACTGTTGTCAGAACAATACATTTCCTTATAATTGTCCTCAAGCCTTCTCTTCCCAGCTAGAGTGAAAATACCTTAAGTGCATGGATTTTGTGTTTGATATTTTTTCCCTCTCCAGACAACTTGTACATAAAATCCCTTAAACACCGTAGGTATTCTGTAAATGCCTGTTGACGGATGGACTTAGACATAGCATTGAGGTTTATTTGTTTGTTTGGAAGAAAGAGGTTAACAGGGCTCAGGCTCTTGGAGCAGTTTTGCTCATAGTGCAGCCTGGTTTTGAAGCTACCGGCAGCAAATTGCCACCCACACACAAGGAAAAGGATGTCTGTACATTTTTTAAAAAGGCACTGCTGCTTTCTCTGCAGCCCAGCTATATTTCATGCCAGTGGCACGTTGGGAATGAAAAGAAATAGCAGGGTCCAAAAAATGCCTCCAGTTCTTCCCTCATTACTGAACTAACATCTAACGTTAATTATATAGACAGAGTGTCGGAAGCAAAGTTGCTGTTACCATCAAATTAATTCAGTCTCATCAGTGTTTTGTGTTTTACCAGGAACTAGAAACATAGTTGGGCTCCTGGGTGATACAAATGGTTAACGAGCTTAACTGCTACCTGAAAGGCTGGAGGTTTGAGTCCACCCAGTGATGCCGCGGAAGAAAGCGCTGGCAATCTACCTCTCAAAGTTCAGCTGTTGAAAACCCTGTGGGGAACGGTTCTACTCTGACCCACGGGTGGTCGCCACGAATCCGAGTCGACTTGACCGGAGCTGGTGGTTTAATAACATAGTGATAGTCAAAGGCCTCTAGGTTTAGGAGAGATGTTTGTAAGACAGACTCGATTATTACAGTTGTATCTCTAGCCCAGATCAAAATCTCCTGAAGAACTTGTGAAAATGCAGACTTTTGGGCCGAGCCCTGGAGTTTTTGATTCTGTAGGTCTAGGGTGAGGCTTCATAATTTGTCTGACAGAGTCCTAGCTGATGCTGACGGTGCTGATGCTGGTCCTTGCTATGCACGTCATGGCCCTGACCAGTGGCAGAACGGGGAGTCCCGGTGGATTGCAGATGGCTTGGGAGCACTGTGAAGCTTCCTCCGCCTCTTTCCGTGGCTGGTGTTTCCATTCGGCTCCAGAAATGCCCTAGTATATTTGGCATAGATGGGGTTTCCAATCAGCTCTGGTATAACTGAGCAGCATTCAAACTCAGCCAGAGGTGGCCCTGGGCCTGTTTAACAGTGTTGACCTTGTTTGTCTCAACTTTTCAAGAAGGAACAGTGTCAACTTTTTCTTCTTAACTAGCCGTGCTGTTCATCCTGATTCAGCAAAGCCTCTCTGGGGGACCCTGTCTTTAACGAATGTAAGACCACCATTGGGAAAGGGATCTCTTCTGTTTTTTTAATAAAAATATTCATATTGTTCATATTAAAAAGTGATACAAATTCATTAAATAAAAATGACAATGTACAGACAAACAAAGAACACAAACAAGTACACATAATGCCATCACCAAGAAAAGGCCAGTTGACATTTTGAGAGATTTCAGATCATTTCTAAAGACTGGGAAGACGATGGGCATTGTTTCTGTTGAGTGTCCCAGTCCTGCAGTGCTCTGTCAGATGATCTTTGTGTCTCGTTACCTGTCACACTGAGTTCTGTGTAACCCTCGGCAACCTCCTGATGGCAGTGAATGGCAGGTGGCAGCTTGTTCCGCCTCCAAGAAGACAAATCCATAAAGACATCTAATGTGTGTGTTTTCATATTAGGGGCCCTGCAGTGTAAGTGGGGCAGCCACGCAGCTGCCTGTAGCTGGGGTGTTAAAGCGTCCCACCAGATTGAAGTCTGGGAACATCATCGCCTCATCTTATCAAAGGGTTTTGTGAAGGAATTGGAAAGAATAATGGTAGAAATTCAAGATGCTTTGCTCAAAAGACATGTCAGCATTTGGGAGTTTATTATGGGCATTTACCAAGCCTGAAAATCCCAATTTCAAAGGTGGAAACACTGATACCAGTGTCTTTGTGATAATAGCCAGCAGCTAACAGGACCGCTCTCCTGGTGCTGTGCTATGGCATAATAACAAAAGTGCCCATCATATTTATTCTTTTTTATTACACCCATTTATCTGTTTCTTTGAGAAATATTTCTTAGGTGTAAAGGTAAATGAGAAGGCTGCCTTTGTTTTTCCTCTTTAAATTGCCTTGTTTTTTAATTGTTAAATGGTCACTCTCCTACCTCTGAAATTCTTATGGTGAAGGTTGGAGCTTTATTCCTTCCCCTCTCATCAGTGTCTTGATACATCATGTTTATCACCTGTTGCTAACACAAAGTCTTAATAAACTATGGTGTGACCAAGCCTCAGGTGGCTCATTGCACTACAAACCTGGTACCTCATTTTAGGAACAACATAATTGTGAACAAGCAAGAGTGACCATGAGAGGAGTGGATGGTAAGGTCTTCAGGGTAAGAGTGGAAGAAACTTGTCATTTCACTGTGCGGAAGAGCAGAGAAGGTGGAGGCTTGGGTGAATCTCTGATATAATGTTTATCTTTAGTTTTTTCATCAAGAGAAAGAGGGAGTAGAGGTCATCTGTGTTGCTTCTTATGTAAGAACGTGTACCCATATGGAAGTAAATTTAATAAGATACAGATTTACATTCAAAATAAGAACAAATCTTAGAATTATTACTATTGAAAAATCGTCTGGGATCCTAGGGAAATCATAAGCTCTCAGTCTTTGGAAGAGTGTTTAAGAGGTGAATGAAAACATTTCAGACATGCCATAAATGTATTCCAGCACTGGATGGAGGTTGTCACAGATGTTCTTCAAGGACTATTGCAAGATGTGGTTATATGATACAGGATCAGTGTGACATCCTAATCAAGCTCTTTGCTCCAATTCTTCCTGTTATTTCTATTAGAATAATCTATTTGCTGATGGTCTCATTTTCACAATCATTTCAACTATCAGTAGTGATGCCATACAGCTTGTAATGTGAAATCTGATTGATAGCTGCCTTCCCTCACTATTCTGCCTTCTAAGTTTCACCTTTCTCCCAGTCTAAGTTTATTAATCACTGTTCAAACTTTGCCAAAAACTCATATTCTAGAAGTCACTCCCCCTTTTCTTTCCCACATAAGATGACTCCTCTTCTGATATGTCTCCTACATTAATTTATACACACACACTCACACACACACACACACTCACACTCACATAGGTATTGCTTGGTGCAATATATTATTTTTAGTGTAGTAACAACCTGCGTTATGCAGATGACACAACCTTGCTTGCTAAAAGTGAGGACTTGAAGCACTTACTGATGAAGATCAAAGAGTACAGCCTTCAGCATGAATCATCCCTCAACATAAAGAAAACAGAAATCCTCACACCTGGACCAATGAGCAACATCATGATAAATGGAGAAAAGATTGACGTTGTCAAGGACTTCATTTTATACTTGGATCCACAATCAACACCCATGGAAGCAGCAGTCAAGAAATCAAAAGACTCATTGCATTCGGCAAATCTGCTGCAAAGGACCTCTCTGAAGTGTTGAAAAGCAAATATGTCACTTTGAAGACTAAGGTGAGCCTTACTCAATCCATGGTATTTTCAGTGGCATCATATGCATGTGAAAGCTGGACAATGAATAAGGAAGATGGAAGAAGAATTGATGCCTTTGAATTGCGTTGGCAAAGAATACTGATTATACCATGGACTGCCAAAAGAACAAACAAATCTGTCTTGGAAAAAGTACAACCAGAATGCTCCTTGGAAGCAAGGATGGTAAGACTGCATCTTACATACTTTGGACATGTTGTCAGGAGGGATCAGTCCCTGGAGAAGGTCATCATGCTTGGCAAAGTACAGGGTCAGTAGAAAAGAGGAAGACCCTCAAGGAAATGGATTGACACAATGGCTGCAAAAACGGGCTAAAGCATAACAACGATTGTAAGGATGGCACAGGAATGGGCAGCATTTCGTTCAGTTGTACACAGGGTCACTATGAGTTGAAACCGACTCGATGGCACCTAACAACAACAACAACAAATAATAATGTATCTTCTACATGCATTACCATATCACCGCTTTCTAATCATTCTGCATATATAATCATTTTCCTTTTCTCCTACTGGTAAACCGTCTTAAAGCGGAAGCATATATTTATTTATTTTGTTCTTGGAATGCTTTTTCACTTTTTCAACCCAAACAAACGGTACATAACGAACAGTACCAGATGATTTCTCTTCCTTCCCCATGCCTATTTTTGAGAAGTGCCCCAAAAGATAGTTTTTCCAGTATTTTATCTTGCTGTCTCTTAGACCTGTGAGAACTAGAAATACTCTTTCTCCAAGTTTACCTGTAGTTGAAATAAGTATGGAAAGAAGGAAGAAAGGGAGGGAGGGAAAGAGGGAGAAAAGAAAAGGAAAAGGGTTTCTCTAGCTATGTCATACTCAAGATTTGGAAAGCAAGAGAAGCCCTGTACCTTGCCCTGATTCACAGATAGAGCCTGGTGGTCAGTGGCCGCTCTGGCCTGCTGGCAGGCTCCCGTAGAATCGTTCCATAGAAATGGGGTATGACCAGAGCCTTAACAGAAGACTTGATTAAATCGTTCTCAGGTGTTTGACTTCTCCTGGATCAGTCAGCTGTCTCACACACATGTATGCACAAACACATACATACACATATCAAGCCTGTTTTCTTAGCTTGAGAGTAAGGGTATCAAAAATAAGAAACATAGATTCTTCACGTACACATTGAAATTGTTGAATTGGTGTATGTTCTGCTGTGTATATTCTCAAGAACAAAAATAAAATGAATTCTAAAAATAAAGAAATGAAGATCCATAGCTAATGTTTTATTTTTAAGGTAAGATAAATAGACAATTTGGGTTCTTTATTTTAAAAGATGAAGGAATTGAACAGTTGACAAAATTTCATGGGAACTTATTCCTTTCTTTCTTGCCTTTTTTCTGATTCGGATCATTCCAATGCATGTCATCTCTGGTTACAAGATAGATGCAAATACCGGTGTTCTGACTGGGTTGCCCTTAATGATGGAAGCCTTTTAGTCAGGAGTTCATCCTGAAAGCTAATTGAAATCTAGTAACCTCCAATAAATAGTCAATAAACAATATTGACTATTTAGGAAGAATGACAATTTTGCTTAGAAGGAATAACTTCTCATCTATTTACCTTTCCGGAAAAAAATGTTTATTAATGTTGACCTTTGTACCAAAGAAGTTTAAGGTAACTTGGTAATGTTTATGGTTTTTTAAAGTCATTTTTATTCAACTTTAAACTTAGCTGGTTTATATACAGAATTCTTGTAAAAAGCTTAATGCCTAATACATGGAAACTTTGAGATTGTTTTAGAAGAAAATTTGGGATTCAATGAAGACAGTAAATCAATACAGTAAAAAAAAAAAAAAAACAAGGTGAAATGTTTAGCTTCTCAATTTAAGGACTCTATAGTCTCTGTTCCTTGTTTAGATTATTGAGTTTAGTAAGATAATAGTAATCGAACTAAATGCACGCCGTATTGAAGGAACAAAGGTTGCTCAGTTTTTCAGTAGCAGAAAAAAAAAATTCCATGCAAGAATTTAAAATTGATTCTAAAAAAATCGTTTTAGAGCAGAAATAAAAATAAGTGCCCAGTGACAACTTGAATGCCAATTATTTCCATTTGAAATAGTGTAACTTTATATTTGCAGGTCAGTTTTCATTCTGTCGTTCTTAAGTTCACCAGAAGTCAGAGTTGACTTGATGGTAACTGACAGTAACAACAAAAAGTCAAGTTTAAGGGGGAAATGTTTATTCTCAGAAAGCAATGTATATACATTGCAAGTGTAGCAGAGATCACCTTTTCCAACAGGTTTTGAATGGGTATTTTATTTTTAAAACCTATTGTTAGCTTTCCAAAGGATGTTTAATAAATGCTTATCTGTATCTGTGTTGACTGTAAGACCTTAGCTCTCCAGAAACTTAGCCATGTTTAGCTATTCCAACTTAAATGTAAATAAATTAATTAAAATGAAATAAAATTTCAAATGCACATTTCAAGTGCTCAGTAGACACATATTACTAGAGGCTATCATGTTGGACAGCGCAATTCTAGAACATCCCATCATCACTAGAAGTTCTTTTGGAAAAGTGCTGTTGTAGATTGTTCACTTTCTTGAGGGCAGGAAATTCACTTGGAATTTCCAGCTGCCAATACAGCATGCGGCATTATCAGCAGAGCAGCGTTGATTTCAGCTTTGTAGACAGGCTGGGCTTCTTGCAGACAACCCTGGGCAAGTCAGCACACCTTTCTGAGACTTAATTCTCTCTCCTTTATAATGAGATGAATGCTTGCCCCACAAAATTGTTCTAATGATTAAAGGGGATAGTCCATTGCATAAAATAAAACATAGCAAGAAATCTTTATGCTCTAGCTCTCGTTGTTGTTGTTCTAGTTATTTTAAACACCTAAATGCTGATTGAACAGAACGTTGAATGAGTGATGTTCTTGGTGCAACTTCACTAAGCCCAGAAATATCCCCATTACATGCAAAACTCTCCTATTTTCTATTATTTTTTTTTCTAAATCAATTAAACCTAACCATCTTTAAAGAAAAGAATGAAGTAACTTGGGTAGCGATAAACTGAAAAGAGAAAAATAGTATTTTAATAATATTTTTGATTTTTAATTCCTTATAAGATTATATAGAGATATGTGAAATCTATATAAAACAAAATTATAAAAGTATAAGCATAAAAATTTAAAAACAATTGACCATTAAGTTCTATAATCAGACACAGACACTTTTAAGGTTTAGGGTTTGTTGCTTGCTTGGTTTTTTTAATTCAAAGCCTTTCAAACACAGCTCATATAGCTCTGTGTATAATTTCATGTTCTGTTCCTTTTACTAAACATTCTACCATTGGAATGCTTCTATGTTATTAGGAAGAATCATGTTTTGTGGCTAGAAGCGGATAGTTTTTATTAGCAATGCTAGTCACAATTTCAGTGTCTTTAAAAAAAATGTTCTATCATTGAATGAGGGCAAAACAGTTGAAAATTTAGATGCAGAACATTTACTGAACCCTTTCCTTGTTTGTGAATATTTCAGAAATTTCAGAGAAGAGCATTTTTTTAACGGGGAATTTCTCCTCTAGAGCTGTTGAGGCAGGCAGCCAGAGGCCTTTTCGATTCCTTGGCCACTGAACCCGTTAGAAAGTCGTTGGCTTCGGTAAGCCAAGGGAGCAGCCAACAGCAGAGGAACAGGACTGAAAAGACAGACCCATTGCCATATTTAGGGTCATTAGTGGCCGCTGCATTTGGGACTTTGATTTCAAGAAAGTGAGAAAACACTATTCTTTAACACTTAAAACAACTTACAAGCGTACAGTGGGAACATATCCAATAGAAACTATTCCTAGTCCACTGTTATCTCAATGATACTCCCAAGACCAGTGAATTTTTTATGCTAATTAAATTAGTGCTGTTCAAAGTGTGACATTTTAAAACACCTGTTTAGTGTATTTGTTATGCTGAAAATGTAAAAATAACACTTTGATATAGAGCATTTACGAGCCACCCATATGCCTGAGTGTCCATATGGAGTCATAAATTTCAGAAAGCATTTCTTTCCTATTGGAGAAAGAGATTTTTCATTAACTCCTGAGGGACCACTTGCTCCATGAGCACTGTTCTTTCACTTCACCAGTACTGAGGCTTCCTTAATGCACTGTTACCGTATATGCTACTGGCTGCAGCGGCACCAATCCATTCAGAATCAATCTCCTTCTTTCTTTTATGACCATGCAGATTTATTAAACTTAACCAGCTTCCATTTTACTGCTAACATTAACATATGTAAATAACAAGTAACCACTTCTCCAAGGGTTATTGTTTTAAGTAGATGGCACAATATCCCAATGGAAATGAACTATTGAAGTCAATATTTTTAGACCTAAAATATCTATTGTTGCTTTGTAGCTATCAAAAACACATAGAAGACGAACAAGTAGATATGAAAAATTAGAAGGTTTATGAGGACAAGATGATAACCACGGTTTGGGAAGTGAAAGTTTGTATAGTTTTTTCAATAGAGCTTTTCTAAAAATATAGCTTTCTTATCTTTCATAATTACTGTGAAATAACTTTAAAATATTTTTCTTTTTGTGTTTTAATGTTTCTTTAATATCGGATGAGAACAGAACAAAAGAGCCACTGGAAATACTAAAATCATTGATTAGAATGTTTCTTTTCATTCCATATGTCTTGAATTCTCACTCAAAGGACATTTACTGAGCCCTTCCTATGAGCCTGTCACGTCCAGGAACGATAAGTCAGGCACAGCCACTGCCGTTGAGAACAAGTGAATGCTAAAGAAACCGTTACTGTGAGTCAGGGAAGCGATTTGAGAAGCGTGAGCCAGGATGCATGGAAGCTCCTTGGTGGTCAAGTGATCCACTAAGGCGTTTTGGGACAGCATCCCTCAAAGAGGGGACCCCTGAGCTCAGTCTTGAAAAAAGAATCAGATGGCATTCTGCAGTGGGACCTGGAGGTGGAGAGGGAATGGCCCGGGGAAAGGTAAGGAGGTGAGAGAGGGCAGAAGGGAGCAAATGAGGTGGTGGGTTGAAGTCCAAGGAATGAGGCGTCAGTGGTGGCGAGGAGATACACTGCTAGAGAGGATCCCACCAGGATCTGAAGCTTTGAACAGCAGTCAGACAAGGCCTAGATTCTATCCTCCAAGCCCAGGGAATGTGCCGACGTGTTTTAAGCAGAGCTTCATCTACCGATGAGATCTGCGTGTTAGGGAGAATAGTCTGGAGAAGGGGGATGTGGTGTCCACGAACAAAGTTTCTAGACTGTTACCCACTGTAATGTTCCTGTCCTGTGTCCATTCCAGAAGATTGTTTTCTGGGCCAGGAAACTGATTAGAACGAAGAGATCGAAGCCTGATAAAGGCTTAGTGGTCCTAAGAGAGATATTTAAATTCAGGAGTTTTCGACGTTGTCATGCAAAGACAAAGTAAGAGTGATGCTGTTACACACCACAACAGGTCCGTGGAGTTTTATACATTGAGACCAAAAACCAAACCAAACCCAGTACCATCGAGTCAATTCCGACTCATAGTAGACTGTGAAACTGTGAAGGCCCTTCTAATATCCCTCAAACAACCCCGTGAAGCCTTTATCTCATCCAAGTAATGACCAGTGCATTAAGAAAGGGTGACTGAAAATGGGCAGACCTTTGCTAGGTAGAATTGAGAATGTGGGAGCAGAGACAAAGAGGAATGTGTGCCTTACTTTATGCAGCACTAAGGGTCCTTGGTATCTGGTGTGAAGGGTACAAAGGGGGTCCACCAAAAGCAAGGCTAGGATGACTGGCCGGTTCTGTACTGCGGAGGCCATGAGGAGCCTGGGCTGCTCAGTGGGGCGCCACTGAAGAGCTTTGAGCAGGTTAATGACATTATTAGAGCTTTGCAGTCATGATATGAATATGGCAATGCAGTATAAGTTGGACTTCAGTGCCCAGGTTCACAGGGGCGATGTCGTAGGGCAAGCACCAGTGTGGCAGGCATGGAGATGCATAGAACAGGATGGGGAAGAAACAAACATTAGCGTATCTAACTCCACAATGTATCTTCTATCTGTCCCTTCAACTTGGTAAGGTGGAATGAGGCAGGGAGAATTACCTAGCTGGGGATTGATGTTCAATGCAGCCTGTGAAGTAAGTACCTTAGTTCCCGTTTTCCAGATGAGAAAACCTAAGAGACAGGGAACTATCATTTATTGAGTGCCTACCATTTATTATCAAACGTTTTAAACGCTTACCTCTTTTAATCTATACAATCACCCTTTAAGGTGGATGCTGGGATCCCTAATGCAGTTGAAGATGGAGCTCAGACGGGTTATGTCTGACACAGACATATCTGCCTCCAAAGCCCACAGTCAACCGCTTCCTGTGGGTCTCATCCTTTGCTGCATTAGAGTCACCCAGAGAGCTTTTAAGAAATGCCAAGGCCTGTACTCAACCCCAGGCCAATTAAATCAGAATATTTTGGAGTGTAGCCCAGACATCCACACTTTTAAAAAGTCCCCTGTTGATCCTAAAGCATGTCCAGGGTTGAGAAACGCTTCCTGCTGAGGGGACTGAGCTATCCTCCTTGTAACAAATGAGTGTGAGGTGTGATGAGATGGAAGAAAATCAGGTAACATCAGAACTCGAGGCCCAGGCTATAGGAAGAAGCATTTGGTACAGGGAGGGGACAGCAGAGGACTGGTCAGAAGTGACTGGATGGGGCACGTGAGTTTGGTGAACTGCCATAAACACTTAGGAAGGTGATCAGCAGGCATTTATCCCAGCTTGGAAACTGGAAATCCTGAGATGTACAAATCGCCTGCTTATAGTTGATGGTTAACCGGCTGTCAAGTCAACTCCAACTCATGGTGCCCCCACATGTACGAGAGTAGGACTGTGCTCCGTAAGGTTTACAGTGGCTGATGTTTTAGAAGTAGATCTCCAAGTCTTTCTTCCAGGGCACCTCTGGGTGGACTTGAACCTCCAACCTTTCAGTTAGTAGCTATCTATTTACACCACCCAGGGACTCCTAGTTGACCATTAATGCCACTGATTTAGATGAAACCTGGAAGGACAAGAGTGTAGAAAGGCCAGGAAAGGAGACCCAAGGGTAACAAGACTCAATGGGTAAAGAAGAGAATCCAGAAAAAATCATTTTCCCAGGAAGTGTTTAATAGATAAAGGCAAGACTTAAGTAAAAATAAACTGACTGCAGACGATGATGAGAGTCAGGAGATTGAATCCCTAGACTGCTGGGTCCCCTCAACAAATACTGCTTGGGTGTGTCTGCCTTCAGCACTGCCCTTGCTCTGGGGATATAACACTGGAGAAAACGAAGATGCCTGTTCTCATGTAGAGTACTCCCACAGGTGGAGACTGACAATAAACATAAATTAAGTAAATAGCACTTTAGAGTGTCATATGCTAAGGGGAGGTCCCTAGGTGGAGCAAACAGTTTGTGCTTGACCACTAACCTAAAGGTTGATGGTTCAAACTCACCCAGAAACTCCATGCAAGAAAGGCCTGGTGATCCCCTTCCATTAGGATCATAGGCAAGAATACCCTGTGGAGAAGTTCCACTCTGTCACGTGGGGACTCCATGAGTCAGAGTCCACTGGATGGCAACTAACAACCATAACGATTTGCTGAGGGGGTGGGGGCAAAGTACCAGTGATTGTAGTGCTGGACGAAGAGGCTTTACAATGTCTAATGACATAGTCACGGGACATTTCACTGAAAACTTGATCATGTAGCTAGTTGGAGGGAAATCGATTCTAATAACTTGTGGATTATTTTTTATTTTCTGTGTGGACAATCCTGTCATCTGGCTTTTTTAGTGCTCTGCATCCTTTTCAGCACTTGGTATTGTCAGAAATTTTTTATTTTATCCAATTTACTGGATATATAGGGGTACTTTATTGTGGTTTTAACTTGCGTTTTGCTAAAGGCTAATGATGTTATGGATGGAATTGTGTCCCCCAAGTAAGTGTGTCCACTTGGCCATGATTCCCAGTATTGTGTGATTGTCCACCATTTTGTTATCTGATGTGGTTTTCCTATATGTTCTAAATCCTATCACTATGATGTTGATGAGGTGGGATTAGTGGCAGTTAGAAAAGGTTTGTATCTAACATCCATTAGTCATATGTTTGTCTTAGTATATAATATATAGTGTACCTTTCTGTGCGTAAAAATGTTAAAGAAACACTTCCAGATATACTAAAACATCTTTAACATTATAAAACAGTAATAATAATGATGATGATAATGTTTTGATGTGTGTCAAAAAGTAGTACCCATTTGTTATTACGAACCACTGTATGTACCTAGAATTTTTCATATAATAGGCTTTACAAGAGTTGGTTTGTTACTACGAGCTGTATGTAAATCCAACGTTCATAACCCGGGGACTGCCTGTACTGTTTTGTAATAGGTTCAAAAAAGAGAAAACAACAGATAATATTCCTGGGAGAAAACCATTTCTTATGGCTATGCTGGGGAGAAAACCATTTCTTATAAATTATGGCTAGTCTTTAATTCATTTGAAATGGCTATTCTTTAAATAAAATGTTTACCATCAATCCGTAGCTGAGGTATGAAAAAACAGCAACTTTATTTCATATTTCATTTTGCTTATTTCCCGAGGTAATGGCATGCAGCCAAGGCATGGCCTAAAGAATGAATAACAATTAGCAGGAGAAAAGAGGGCAGAAGAAAAGGTGTCCAAAAATGGAGACCTTCTAATAAGAGACCCAAAGGTGAGGCACGGTATAGTACAGTAGAAAAAAAAAAAGAGGAATTGAGAAATGTTCATATAGCTGGGCAGTGGAGTACAGGGGAGGTAGAAAGGGCTGAATCTGCACTGTGTTCAGAATAGAAGACTGAAAAAGTATTTGAAGACGAGGGAACGGGGACTATTCATAGATGGCGTCTTGATGATTAGAGGGCTTGTGACTGCAACATGGATAGGAACCAGAGGAAGACAAAGCAGGGGAATTTACAAATACCCACTACTGCAAACCTCTGATGTCCAGTAATATGGCAGCCAGCAAAAGATTCTAATGCCTTCCAACAAATTCAAAACTATAGATAACAGAGGGGAGGTAAAATTGGGGGGTTTTATAATTTTAAACAGCTTTATTGAGGTACCTACAGATATCCAAAGTATACAACTGATAAATTTTGATATATATACACAACTGTAAAGCCACCATCACTCTTAAGATAAGGAACATCCATCACTTCCAGGAGTTCCCTCATTCTACCTTGCAATCCCTCCTCCTTCTCTTCCCTATCTTCCCCCACCTCCCATTTCCCCATTTCTAGACAATCGGGTCTGCTCAATAAGGATTACTTTGCATTTTTTAATAATTTTCTACAAATGGAATAATACAGTATATTATCTTTTTGTGGGCAGGATGGGGTCTGCCTCCTTACACTCAGCAAAATTATATTGAGATTCATCCATGTCATAGTGTATCAATAGTTGATTCCGTTTTTTTTTTTTTTTTTTTTTAGCTACTCATCAAATTTATTTATTTTCTGTTGTTGGTGAGAATATAAAGAGCAAAACAGGTACCAATTCAACAGTTTCTACATGTACAATTTAGTTACTTTCATTATATTCTTTGGGTTGTACAACCATTCTCACTCTCCATTTCTGAGTTGTTCCTCCCTGATTAGCAGAAACGCACCTTCCCCTAAGCTTACTGTCTAATCTTTTGAGTTGCTGTTGTGTGATATATACTTACAACAACAATGTCCAAAAAAGAAAAAAAGAGTAGCTGCTGAGGATGCTTATGGACAACAAAAAACATTGTGTGATTTGGTTCCTTGGTTTGGAGGTCTAGGGTCATGGTTCAATGACACATCCTAGTTAATTGGCCTAATAATGTGTTTATTATTCCATTCTACCTCCTAGTTCCTTGCTTATTGCCTGGGGTCTTAAAACCTTGCAAGCAGCCATCCAAGGTACAACAATTGGTCTCTATTTGCCTGGAGCAACAGAGGAAGAAGGAGAGTCAGGAATAGGGGAAGGATATGGAATGTGTGACTAATTGCCTCCATGAACAACTGCCTCCTTTGCCATGAAACCAGAAGAACTGAATGGTGCCTAGCTGCCATTACTGAACATTTTGACCAAAGATGCTATAGAAAAATCCTAATCAAAAGGGGGAAAATACAAAACAGAATTTCAAAATCTAATGTACCTCAGACTGTCTTTACCCATGGAGGCTGGATGAACCCTGAAACTATTGCCCTGCTATAATCTTTAAACCTTAAATCAAAGATATCCCCTGAAGCCTTCTTAAAACCAAAAAATAATCTAGTTTAACTAGTAGAGAATGTCTGCCATGGGATCAAATTGACAACAGTTCGTTCCTTCTTATTGCTAGTAGCATTCCATTGAATAGACGCATCATGGTTTGTTATCCGTTCACTTGTTGGTGGACATTTGGGTCATTTCCAGTTTGGGGCTTGTCTTAGCTAGCTAGTGCTGCTATAACAAGTAACACAAGTGGATGGCTTTAACAAGGAGGTGTTTAGTCTCTCACAGTTTAGAAAGCTAGAAGTCCGAGTTCAGGGTGCCAGCTCCAGGGGAAGTCTTTCTCCTCTTTTGGCTCTGGGGGAATGTACTTGTCATTAATCTTCCCCTCTTGAGGAATTTCTCAGTGCAGGGACTTTGCGTGCAAAGGAAGCACTATTCTCCTGGCTCTTGTTTCTTGGTAGTATGAGGTCCCCTTGTCTCCGTATTGGGTTCTCTCTTTTATGTCTCAAAAGAGATTGATTTAAGACACAACCTAATCTTGTAGGTTGAGTTCTGTCCTATTAACATAACTGCCTCTAGTCCTGCCTCATTAACATCATAGAGGCAGAATGTGCAACACATAGGAAAATCACATCAGATGACAAAATGTGGACAATCACACAGTATGGGGAATCATGGCCTAGCCATGCTGACACACATTTTGGGGGGACACAATTCAATCCATAAAAGGGCTATTAAAAATTAAACTGCTATGAATATTCACGTGCAAGTCTTTCTACAAGCATATGCTTTAGTTTCCCTTGGGTAAATACTTGAAAAAGGAATCACTTGTTCTTATGGTAGATGTGTGTTTAACTTTTCCAAAGCAGTTGTACCACTTCACCTTACCACCAGCATATACCACCATATACCACCAGCAGTGTATGGTATATGAAGGTATATGAAGGTCCCAGTTCTTCCATATCCTTGCCAACACTTGGTATAGTCAATGGTTTAATTATTCATATCTCATTGTGGTGGTGCAGTGGTTAAGAGCTTGGCTGCTAGCCAAAAGTTCAGCAGTTCGAATCCACCAGTAGCTTTTTGGAAAAACTCTGGGGCAGTTCTAATCTGGCTAATATAGTCGATATTTGTTGTAATCAATTGGACAACAACTGTTTTTTTTTTTTTTTTTTGGTATCTCCTTGTGGTTTTAACTTCTATTTCCCTAATGACTAATGATGTTGAGCATCTTTTCTTGTGGTTCTTTGCCATCAATACATCTTCTTTGGTGAAATGTCTATTAAAATCTTTTGCCCATTTTTACTTGTGCTGTTAACTTATTATTAAATTTTGAGCATTATTTATATATTCTGTTTACATTTCCTTTATGATAAATATGCAAATATATTCTTTCAGTGTGTGACTTTTCTTTTTAGTCTTTTTAGCAATGTCTTTCAAAGATAAGACATTGTAATTTTGATGAAGTTCAGTTTACCAATGTGTTCTTTTATGCGTCATGGTTTTGTTGTCATAGCTAAGAAATCTTTGCCTAACCCAAGGTCAGAAAGCTTTTCTCCTTGATTTTTCTTTTATAAGTTTTATAGTTTAGCCCTTTTTTCATTTAGCTCTATTATCCATTTTGTGTTCATTGGTATGGACTGAAGTTTATTTATTTGCATATGGGTGTCAGATTTTTCTAGCATCGTTTGTTGAAAAGAATATTCTATCTCCACTGAATTTTCTTGGCCTCTTTGTCAAAAATCAGTTGTTCACATACGTGACAGGATATTTATGAACTCCCTATTCCATTGACCTATTTTATATGTTCTCGCACTCACTGTTTTGAGTACCATAGCTTTATAATAATCTTGAAAGAAGACAGTGTTAGTCATTCACATTTATTCTCTTTTTAAAGTATTTTGTATATTTTAGGTTCTTTGCATTTCCAGTGATTATAGAATAAATTTTCAATTTCTTTAAAAAAATGAGATATTGATTGGAATTGCATTGAATCTCTGGATCACTTTGGGAAAAGTTGACATCTTCACAATATTGGGTCTTCTGATCCATAAGTAAGGTATACCTCTCCATTTATGAAAGTGTTGTTTAATTACTCACAGTAATGTGTTAACGTCCCCGTATGGTAATTCTAACATAACATTTCCAGGTCAGTAAAAATTGATTATTCTCATTATCTTGGGTTGTGTTTTTCTGCTTCTTTGCATGCCTGCTAATCTTTGATCTGACGCCAGACGCAAATTTTACCTAAGTAAGTGCTCGTATACAAATTTTTGTATTTCTATAAATATTCTTGAACTTTTTTCTGGAATGGCATTAAATTATTTGGAAACAGTTTGATCCATTTGTGTCTTCTTTTATGATTTGTGAGGTGGGTCCAGAGCAGTTGCTGAATCCAGGACCAATTATTCTTGACTTTTGGGCTCTACTCTGTCCTGTAGGGTTGCTATGATTCGCAATCAACTCAATGGCAACGTGTTCGGTTTAGTTGGGGTTTACCGGGCTCTTTGCTGTCCGGATGGTGGGAACAGACACTCTTCCTGACCCAGTGTGAGTATTCAGTCCTTTCAGATGGTTCTTTCCTTGGGTAATTTCCTCACGTGCATGTGCTGATCAGTAAACACTGCTGAATATTCAAGGGGACCCTCTAGGGCTGTCTCTGTGTGTAGCTCTGTTTAGCTCTCTCTTTATGGTGCTCTATCCTGCAAACTCTAGCCTCTTTGATCTCCCGGACTCTCAGCTCCATTTTCTCATCTTTGCTGTAGCCCTGAAACTCCCTCTAGGTGGCAAGCTCAGGCAATGGCAGGGCTCCCCTCATTCACTTTTCATCTCTCAGCCATCACTGTCTTTCCTTGGCTGCTGCTATACATATCTTAAAAACCATTGTTTCCTATAGTTTATAGTTTTTGTTTGTATCTTCACATGAATGGTAAATCTAGGCCCTGTTATTCCCTCTTGGCCAAAAGCAGGATTCTGGGAACATATAATTTTTTGTAATTTTAATTACATTACTACGCATGAATAATAGCTTTGATAGCAGCTGAAGTAAACTGCTGGAGAGAGCCAGGTTTATGAAGAGAGCTTTATAACAATCCCAAAGAGAAATCAACAAGACTGGTAATTTTCAAAGGCCTTTTCTCCTTGCTCTTTCTTAACCTTTCTGTTCCTTTGGAGAAAATTCAACAAGTTCTTTTCGTGTTTCTGTTTTGAATTAAAAAAGCATTTTTAAGAAGTTAATGCCCAAGTCATATTTATGGATGAAGAGTGTAGAATGGGTTGATTAAGAAAATTGTAGATTTGGGGGAACCTTTGTTTTAGAGTAATTTCAATACACTATTAAAAAGGACAGGCTTTGGGGGCTGACAGGCCCTCCCTCATTTATGCTTTTATCTAATCACTCATTTAATTGAAGCCCCTGAGTGGTGCAAATGGTTAACATGCTTGGCAGCTAAACAAAAGGGTGGAGGTTCAAGTCTACCCAGAGAAGCCTCTTTTAAAAAATCGACCACTGAAAACTCTATGGAGCGTAGTTCTACTCTGTGGAGCATAGTTCTACTCTATGGAGCATAGTTCTACTCTGTGAAGCATAGTTCTACTCTATGGAGCGTAGTTCTACTCTGGCATACATGGGATCGCCATAAGTCAGAGTCAACTCAAGGGAAACTATTTCACTTGCCATAGGCCAGGTCCTAGGTTCACCGAGATGAGAGGTCCATCACAGCCTTTGACTTTACAGAAGTTTAAGTTACGTCCGAGCTCTATCACTTCCTAGTTCTGTGACATTGTCATTACTCAGCCTGTCTAAGGCTCTGTACTTGTCAGTAAAATAGGTATAATAATGACATCTTTACAGGATTATTGTGAGAGCTAAATGAGATATTTAAATAAAAATTACGACACTGCCGTCATATGGTAAATATTCAATATACCAACATATCATATACTCAGAATAGAATGTATTCTAATAACCATGCTTCCTTAGACAAATTAGTCCCTATCTGTCCTCAGTAATTATTTATTTCAATGAATGGATAATTGACCTTTGTTTGAGTTGTATAGTATTTTTTTTTTATTGTACTTTAGATGAAGGTTTACAGAACAAACTAGTTTTTCATTAAACAGTCAGTACACACGTTGTTCTATGACATTGGTTAACAACCCCATGACATGTCAACACTCTCCCTTATCAACCTTGGGTTCCCTGCTACCATCTTTCCTGTTACCTCCTGCCTCCTAGTCCCTGCCCCCGGGCTGGTGTGCCCTTTTAGTCTCATTTTGTTTTATGGGCCTGTCCAATCTTTGGCTGAAGAGTAAACCTCAGGAGTGACTTCATTACTGAGCTGAAAGGGTGTCTTGCGGCCGTACTCTCAGGATCTCCAGTCTCTGTCAGCCCAGCAAGTATGGTCTTTCTTTCTGAGTTGTTAGAATTTTGTTCTGCATTTTTCTCCAGCTCTGTCTGGGACCCTTTATTGTGATCTTTGTCAGAGCAGTCAGTGTTGTTAGCTAGGTACCATCTAGTTGTACTGGACTCAGCCTGGTGCAGCCCATGGTAGATGTGGTCCACTAATCCTTTGGACTAATCTTTCCCTTGTATCTTTAGTTTTCTTCATTATTCCTTCCTCCCAAAGGGGTGAGACAAGTGGAGTATCCTAGCTGGCTGCTCAAAGGCTTTTAAGACCCCAGATGCTACTCACCAAAGTAGAATGTAGAACATTTTCTTTATAAACTATGTTATGGCAATTGAGCTAGACGTTCCCAAGACCTTGGTCCCCACAGCCCTCAGCCCAGCAATGTGGTCCCTCAGGGAGTTTGGATGTATCTATGGAGCTTCCATGACCTTGCTTTGTATAAGTCGTGCTGGCTTCCCCGGTATTGTGTACTGTCTTACCCTTCACCAAAGTTGCCACTTATCTATTGTCTATTTGATGTTTTTCCATCCCCACTCTTCCCCTCCCTCCTAACCAACAAAGATTGTTTCTGTTTACTTGTAAACCTTCTCATGAGTTTTTACAGTAATGGTCTCATACAATATTTGTCCTTTTGTAATTGACTTATTTCACTCAGCATCATGTCCTGCAGATTCATTCATGTTATGAACTGCTTCACAGATTTATCATTGTTCTGTATTGTTGTATAATACTCCATTGTGTGTATATACCACAGTTTGATTATCCGTCTGTTGATGGGCATCTACATTGTTTCCCATTTTTTTGCTATTGTGAACAGTGCTGCAGTGAACATGGGTGTGCATATGTCTATTCGTGTGACAACTCTTATTTCTCTAGGATATATTCCTAGGAGTGGGATTGTTGGATCACATGGTATTTCTATTTCTAGCTTTCTAAGGGAGTGCCATATCGTTTTCCAAGATGGCTGTATCACTTTGTATTTCCACCATCAGTGCATATGAGTTCTGATAGCCCAGAAGCCTCTCCAGCATTTTTTATTTCCTGTTTTTTGATTCATGCCAGTAATGCCAGGGTGAAATAGTATCTCACTGTGGTTTTGATTTGCATTTCTCATGTGCCTGTTGGATGCTTGAATATCGTCTTTGGTGAAGTGTCTGTTCGTTTCATTACCCATTTTTTAATTGGATTATTTGTCTTTTTGTTGTAGAGGTGTTGGATTTTCTTGTAGATTTTAGAGATTAGAACTTTGTCTAATTTGTAATAGTCAAAGATTTTTTCCCAGTCCGTAGTTTCTCTTTTTACTCTTTTGGTGAAGTCTTTGGATGAACATAAGTGTTTAATTTTTAGAAAATTCCAGTTATCTGGCTTATCTTCTGGAGTTCATGTGTTGTTGGTTGAGGTTTGTATCCTGTTAATGCCATGTATTAGGGCCTCTAGCGTTGATCCTATTTTTTCTTCTATGAACTTCATCGTTTTGGGCTTTATATTTAGATCTTTGATACATTTTTAATTAGTTTTTGTATATGATGTGAGGTATGGACCCTATTTCACTTTTTTTGCAGATGGACATCCAGTTTTGCCAACACCATTTGTGAAAAAGACTGTCTTTTCCCCATTCGATGGACTTTGGGCTCTTGTCAAAGGTCAGGTGACCCTAGGTGGATGGATTTAGATCTGGGTTCTCAATTCTGTTGTACTGGTGAATGTATCTGTCATTGTACCAGTACCAGACTGTTTTGACTACCACAGCTGTATAGTAGGTTCTGAGGTCAGGTAGTGCAAGTCCTCCTGCTTTATTCTTCTTCTTCAATAGTGCTTTACTTATCCGGGGCTTCTTCCCTTTCCATATAAAGTTAATGATAAATTTGTCCCTCTCTTTAAAGAACGTTGTTGGTATTTGGATCGCGATTGCATTGTATTTGTAAATCGCTTTGGGTAGACTTGTCATTTTCACAATGTTGAGTCTACCTATCCGTGAACACAGTAAGTTTTCCCATTTACGTAGATCTAGTTTGGTTTCTTGCAGTAGTGTTTTGTAGTTTCCTTTATAATTTACATGCCTAGTTGTTTTTTTTAGTTAGATTTATTCCGAAGTATTTTATTTTTTTTAGAGGGTATTATAAATGCTATTGTTTTCCTCATTTCCTTTTCATCGTTCTCTCTTTTGGTGTATAGGAAAGTTGTATAGCATTATTTAAGAGTTTGTGTCCTTTAATCCGTTGTAAATTCTCAAATGTGTTACAATAAAAGACCCATTACACCTTTAGACCCTTCTCTTTACACATAGCCTATCAACATATTAATAATCAGTGTGATTTTTTACATGCTACAATTTGAGATTTTAAGTGTGTAGATGTTTAAATGTATACTTGAAACTTGGGGCAGTGTTTCATTCAGTTTAATTAATTTAATCATTAATTTACCTTAATTTAATTAATCTCATATTAGAACCTTTGGTTGAATTTTGACCTACGTTAATATGTTTTGTGATTACACATGCGCCTTATTAAAGTGTTGGGTATGGGATTACAGTCTGTTAGTCCAAGAAATGAAGAAGAACCCTTGGAATGTGTTAAAAGGGTTGTTGTTAGGGGAAAACGAATCTCTAAGTGTAGAATTGTGGAAGAAAATAGTAGAAATGAAAAGCAATGATATGAAATAGTCTACATGTACATGGACCCTGACATGGGAAATTGTTCTACAGTTAGAAAATGCCAAGGATTGATTTTCAGTAATTGTCCTTCCTTGATGTTTAATTAAAGAGCATTCTCAATTTAAAGGTCATGATGAATTGAGTTTTTCTAGGTAATGGTCAATGAGAATGTGTTTGGGAACAGCTATCGAACCTACCTATGGCTTAAAAGATTAAAGAGAGAGAAGGAAAAACATTCCAATTCTGCTGTGCAGTCCTGGGGTGGTAAAATGTATATAATTCCAGTTAAGAGGAGGAAATTAACAACCAACAATGATAAAGGGTATTTAGAGGATTAAATGGACATTATAAGTTTAGACTTAGAATATTTTACTGTGGAAGACCGTGTCCTATAGGGGCTGTGAGTACGTGGAATGTCTTGATAAAGCCACAGGCTGCTGGAGCACAGTTGTTGCACAGAGAGGGAAGTGCGTCCATGTTTTAGCTTTTCATAGGAAGCCCAGAATCAGCAGCAATCATTATACTGCGTGCCATCTAGGCCTCCCTCCTGTCCCAAAAGTCAGTGATTATAAGCATCAGGTCTTAAAACACCACTACGTAGTATGGTGACCTTTAAAGAACATAAAGCTTTCTGAATCTTGAATATTCAAGTCAGGCATTATACCAGATGGCAAAATGCCCATAGCTTTCAAATTTCAAATAATATGATTCAGTCATATTTAGTGCTAAGGAACTAGCACATTATTTGATACTGAGTGCCTTAAAAAGAGAGTGCAGGATGCCTTAAAAGTTTGCGTTTAGGTGATCTTGAGCTGCACCCCAATCCTCTTCAGTGTCAAGGACAGAAAACTGCACTGTGTGCAGCACACGTTGGCGCTGTGCCACTCTCGGGCTATCCCCGTTTCCGTGAAAGAACACAGGATTGACATAGGGCAGAGGAAGTCTGCCCCACGGGATTTCCAAGGAGCTGCTGGTGGATTCCAACTGCCAACCTTTTGGTGCTCAGCCAAGCTCTTAACCACTGTACCACTAGGGCTCTAGGAGTTCACCTTAGGGGAGTACAAATGGTTACACACTCAGTTGCTAACCAAAAGGTTGGGGATCATGTTAATAATAATCAGTATAAGGCCAATCTCCAAAATGCAAAAATAATTCACATCCTCACTTTCCAAACCGTTCTCCACCTCTAACACCAGCACCCAAGTGGCATCTTCTCTCTCTGTCCCTAACAACCCAGAGTTAGTGCTTTACAAAATGACTGCCTGCACACCCCTCTTCTGTCCACCTGCCACCCAAGGCTGGGGTCTTCACAAGTTAGAACTCCATCCTTCTAATCTGCCAAATAGGCAGACACCAGGTCC